>NC_142108.1:29689666-30002333 GCF_056152115.1 Neolamprologus brichardi | reverse complement strand
AGTTGTTTGGCAGTATGAGAAACCTGCCCCTCTCACTTCATTTATTACCTTTGCACTCTTAACGCTTCTCTATCGTTACTTTTAAGTCTTCTTCAGTGGACCCGAACCCCTATTTAGTATATTATGGTCCCATTTAGACTAAAATAAATGATAAAACATGGTATGCTTTAGGGCAGCGGTCCCCAACCATTTTTGCGCCACGGACCGGTTTATGCCCGACAATATTTTCACGAACCAGCCTTTAAGGTGTCGCGGATAAATACAACAAAATAAAACTAGTACCGGTGCTGAAAAAAAGATTTATTCATAACACACGTGAAAAGACCAAGGAAAACCAAGTTAACGATAAAAACAATAACAAAATAACGCTGAAAACCGATAAAAACCCTGAAAACCATACATTTCACACCTGAGCCTCAACTCTCGCGGCCCGGTACCAAACGACTCACGGACCAGTACCGGTCCGAGGCCCGGGGGTTGGGGACTGCTGCTTTAGGGTGTGGCTACCCTAATGGGCAAGGCCCTGGCTTTGTTCAGTGTTTAGCTGTTTTAAAAGACTCTCTAAGGAACTGGACAGTCTACATTTTATTTTAAGCCTGTTTTCGTGGGTCAGAACAAGCAGTTCATTCAGTTTCACAGTAAACAGGAAAACAGATAAACCGTGATGACTAAGGTAAGCTTAGTCATCAATAGCTCTCATCCAAACATGTTCTGTACACGGGTTAAAACAAAACAAAAACACAAAAACAACAAGAAATACCAAACCCAAATCAAATGGAAAACAAGGATCAAGAAACAAGCCTCAAAGCCGCTCCTGTATGAAAACTAGAGAAGAGTTGTAAGGCTTGTCAGACTTTCCAACTGCTTCACCAACACTGAGAATGTAGCCTAAACCGGATTTGACGGTTACAGTTAAGAGGAGCTTTCAGCCACTAGCACAACTTACAGTTTATTAAATACTTGTAGCTTCACACAGTACAAGACAACTGTACACGTTTATGCAATTAACACAACAGCAGTGACTTGGTCAGTTATTTACAGTCATCTGTCATAGCTAGAAAGATCTTATCAAAATTGACAGCGTTCAGATTGATAATGTGTTGTGAATTACTTTTCCTCTAATTGGAGATTTGAGAGCTAGATAGTGGATTTCTCACCTACAGCGTATTGGTTGTCACTTTTACCCTTTCTCCACACACTTCAGTGTAAAAGAAGATTCTGACAGACTGCTTCCCTTTTCTTATTATCATACTGATGCTACACTCAGGATGTCCGTCCTTCAGCTGTTATCATGTAGAAATGTCAAACATGTCTCACTGGTTGGAAATCATTTCTCTGAGCAAAAAGGTTTTATATTCCTGTAGAAGACATGTACAGTCTCACTCATTAACCAGCCATAATGAAGAACATTAGAAAATGCCTAGATTTCAAATCCATGTGCTTAAAGTATCAAAAGTAATGGCTAATATATAGTTGCAGCTATATTTAGGATCTTATGGTTTAGTTAACCTACTCACGAAACAGCCAGCTTTTCTGGGGCATGAGGCAAAAGGGTCAGAACGGTCACAAGATAAACCTGAGCAGTTGTGACAACCCTTTTCCGATTTGTTGACATTTTTCAGATCTTCGCCTTTCTGTGTGAACACAAAAGCTCTGTGACCTCAAACTGATGTGACCATGTGAGAAGTTTAGAGGGGATTGTCTCCTTTGTGGAACTGCAGTCATGAAATGTGACGCGTGAAGTGCTAAAGTCACAGACTGGAGGCTGCTGATTTAAAGTGTTACATATAATTCAAAATCCTAATATGTGGAGATATATGTAGATGTGAGGGTTCTGCAGTGGATGTACGAAGGACAAAAAAGAAGTAGAAGTATTTGATAATTTCTCTGTACACTTTCCATCTTTTCCACTTGAATGAACTGCAGCACAGATCCTTCTGTCCTTTATGAGCATATGGTTTTTTCATGTGTATGAAAGGCATGATTATTAATTCTGCTTGAATGTGAAGCTCCTATTTGTCTTCTCCAAGGCCGAGGTGTTGCGTCTAACTGTTGAACTTCAGTTAGATAGCTGTGTCACCATTTGCCCCACTCAATATTTTATATTTGTCGTCTCTTGTGGAAAATAAACTCCGACCCTTTGGTTTGCTTTTATCGATAAAACCGAAGAGACTGTGCTTACTGGTCTTCTTGCAACACTCACCTTTGGCCTGGATACTATATTCTCTCATACAGAAAATTATGTTTCGGGAAAAATGTCTTCTGCCATTGATTCAGACATGGAGGAAAATGTGGGGAGACAGCAGGGGCAGTTGGGTGAGTGGAGTCTGGGGACTGCTTCAAATGTCAGATAGTGAAGATAAGCTTCAGAACAAATGGTTGGATGTCTACAAATGACTTTCGTTTATTAAAAAAAACCCCAAACATCCTGATAAGAGAAATACAAAATGGCCACAACTGCTGCTTTACGTTCAATTCAATTCAATTCAATCCTATTTATATAGCGCCAAATCACAACAAAAGTCGCCTCAAGGTGCTTCATAGATACAGAGAAAAACCCCCTATGAGCAAGCACTTTGGCGACAGTGGGAAGGAAAAACTCCCTTTTAACAGGAAGAAACCTCCGGCAGAACCAGGCTCAGGGAGGGGCGGGGCCATCTGCTGCGACCGGTTGGGGTGAGAGAAGGAAGACAGGATAAAAGACATGCTGTGGAAGAGAGACAGAGATTAATAACAGATATAATTCAATGCAGAGAGGTCTGTTAATACATAGTGAGTGAGAAAGGTGACTGGAAAGGAAAAACTCAATGCATCATGGGAATCCCCGGCAGCCTACGTCTATTGCAGCATAACTAAGGGAGGATTCAGGGTCACCTGGTCCAGCCCTAACTATATGCTTTAGCAAAAAGGAAAGTTTTAAGCCTAATCTTAAAAGTAGAGATAGTGTCTGTCTCCCGAATCCAAACTGGAAGCTGGTTCCACAGAAGAGGGGCCTGAAAACTGAAGGCTCTGCCTCCCATTCTACTTTTAAATACTCTAGGAACAACAAGTAGGCCAGCAGAGCGAGAGCGAAGTGCTCTAATAGGGTGATATGGTACTACAAGGTCATTAAGATAAGATGGGGCCTGATTATTTAAGACCTTGTATGTGAGGAGCAGGATTTTGAATTCAATTCTGGATTTAACAGGAAGCCAAAACAGGAGAAATATGCCCTCTCTTTCTAGTCCCTGTCATACGTTACGTTAAGTAACATGAAGCGGTGTTAGATAACTCGAGTCGAAACTGGAGATTTGTGTTTAATCTGGATTGATGATTATGAAGAGCCCCCATTGGTTTGCAGTGTATGACTTAATGAAAGCAGGACCCCCTGGGGTGATGTGGGTGCCTGAGTGTGTGTTTGTGTGCAGGAATGACAGAAATAGAGGGGAAATTAATAGAGCAAAGGGTGGAGGAAGGTTTGAGCGGGCATGCCCGTCTGTGTGTGGAGTCTATTGGTGTTTAACGAGTACGAGTGCAAACAGCCACTTCATGAGAGCAACACCCTGCAGAGATAAGACCGGCTAAGTACGAGGCTCAATTATTCGCTGTTTGAGGGGTTTAAGGGGCTTCGTGAAAATTGATGCTTTTATTGTTAGGAGGGTGGTGAAGTTTAAATGGAGGCCGCTGAGCTATTAGCAGGGGTCACCTTTAATCTGAGTGCACGGTGGCCATGTTGGAAAAAGTCTTTCCCTAAAACTGCGGAGCGACTGCCACGACTGGCAGCAGGAAACCAGCTCCTGTGTAATGATGAAGATCTGCACTCATGAAAGGGAAACAAAGCTCCACGCTGCGACTCTGCAGGCTCTCAGATCTGTGGCTGCAGCAAAGGGATGATCTCTTAAATTGTCAGTGAGGAGCAGTGAATAGAAAGTGCACCTAATGATATGTTGTGATGTTGTTGGTGTGGGAGGCAGCAGCTTTCATGCTGCTTCTGTTGACAGAGCAAACTGAAGCAACAACTCATTGTCCTGTCCTGGTTTAAAGATGGATGGTAGGTGTGGTTTTATTAGGTTTTCAAGCAAAGTGATGTGCTGGTTCGCATATTTCCTAAACATATGATTGACTAAATCTAAAAAGCTCTGTTTAGTTCATTGTTATTCAGTTAGGAAAATAGGATTCTGGAGATTTGCTTTTTGTGAGAGCTCAGTCAACTTTGGTTATGTATTACATCACTTAAGGTTTTTGGTTTGGATTTATTAACTTATTGTTGGACTCAAACAAGCAATAAAAGGGCATAATGAAGTGTTGCCCACATTCTGTTCACAATGTCTTCAAAAATAATAAAAAATGTCTCAACCTTTTATGCTTTTTGGAAAAACAATTCAATTCAATTCAATTCAATTCAATTCAAAGGGGTGATCGTGGCTCAAGAGTTGGGAGTTCGCCTTGTAATCAGAAGGTTGCCGGTTCGAGCCCTGGCTCGGACAGTCTCGGTCGTTGTGTCCTTGGGCAAGACACTTCACCCGTTGCCTACTGGTGGTGGTCAGAGGGCCCGGTGGCGCCAGTGTCCGGCAGCCTCGCCTCTGTCAGTGCGCCCCAGGGTGGCTGTGGCTACAATGTAGCTTGCCATCACCGGTGTGTGAATGACAGGTTGTGTAAAGCGCTTTGGGGTCCTTAGGGACTAGAAAAAGCGCTATACAAATACAGGCCATTCACCATTCAATTCCATTTTATTTATATAGCGGAAAATTACAACAACAGTCTTCTCAAGGCGCTTTATATTGTAAAGTAGACCCTACAATAATACATACAGAGAAAAAACCCAACAGTCATATGTCCCCCTATGAGGAAGCACTTTGGCGACAGTGGGAAGGAAAAACTCCCTTTTAACAGGAAGAAACCTCCGGCAGAACCAGGCTCAGGGAGGGGCGGGACCATGTGCTGCAACCTTCTCTGTGGAGAAGGAAGACAGGATAAAAGACCAGAGTAAAAAATGTGTGTAAAATGCACGTGTTTAGTTCTTATAAAAGAGAAAAACATCAAATGTGTGGCCACCATGTGTCATCTTATTCAAGACAGCTTGGCACCAATTCTCTGGAACTCTAGTGGAGGGAAGAACACTATCCATCCATTTTCTTAATTAAGGGTCACACGGCGAGTGAAGCCTATCTCTATGTCACTGAGCAGGAAGCAGGGCACACCCTGGACAGGTTGCAAGTCTATTGCAGCGATAATGTGGAGCGAGAGTTTGGAATCACCAACTTAACCTAATAAGCATCTCTTTGGGTTGTGGGAAGAAGATTACTTGGAGTAAACTCACACAGCCACGGGACGAACATGCAGGCCCCAGCTGAGTGGAGGGTTCACCCCATCTTCCTGTGAGGTGACAGTTATAACTTCAGTTTAACAGTTCCAGTGCTACATAAATCAAAACAGCCATATCCTCACATTTTGCAAATCAAGGTTACTGTGTTTTCTTTATGAGACACAGTATTTCTGTCAGAGTTTCCCAAATTATGTGGTGGAAATTTCCGTTTTTTAATTGTATCACAACCTAAAATAAATAAATAAATAAAAGTCATGCATGAACTGGTAAATGGCACCCAGCCAGTAGGTCAGCAACTTTTAATTGTTGTATATTTTTGGTTATTCTGATATTTCTTATTCTTTCCCAAATTATTCTCTTCTAAATGTAAGGAACCCAGGATGATGCTTTCTGGAATAAATCCCAGATGTATATTGAGGCGCAGGATGAAACCATCAGTGTGTCTTAGCTGACCCCCCATGTAGATTACATGTGCAGGACACAGCAGGAGTCAGAGTCGAGAGCCCTGAAACAACAGCCGTGACGGCACATCTGCCAATCTGTGGTAGAGCTAGAGCAACGTCAGACTACATTTGTACAAGCACACTTGAATTCCCGAGACTTTAAAAACGACTGAAAGTCAGTGGGAAGATCAAAGCATTGGAACATTCCTGCGCATTAGGTTCACCTGTCAGAGCACCTAAAGATATCATCCACGGCTTCAGAGGAGGGTGGTCTGCTGGGAGCTTCATGGTGCTGTCTAACCCCCACCCCCCAAAAAAGTTCTCCATGTGTCATCCTGAAATATTCAGCATTTCTGGGATCATTTGGATGAGTTCTCAAACTTTTCCAGCCTTAGTCACTTAATCACATGAGAGTGTGCAGTGAGTCGCTCTATAGATTTATGATACTGCTGAGTAATCAAACTATATATTAAAAGTCTGAACAATAATTCTAATATTTGAAAGTTTGAAAAGTTGGAAACAGTGTTTTACAGACACGTTAAAGACATTTTATGTTTTACTGTGTTTCTTTTTATTATGTATCAGTTTAAATTTAACACAAAATTTAACACAAAAATATGTGTTTATGTATATATATCACTTCCACTGCATGTTATGTACATATGTAAAGTTCTTTGAGTGTATTTATAATACATAGGAACATAGTCATTAGTAGAAAGTGCTTTGTATACTTGTAACTTGTGAATTCCCCCATTAACTTTGCATGTACAATGAAATTGTAGGTGTAGCAGTGTTGTGTGAACTATCTTGGAAAAAGTGGGGGATTAATAAAGTCTATGTCGTCTCCGGTTATTCCACATTAAAAGGTGTCAAAGTTAATTTTGAACCAGTCTTTGCATCTAATAAATATTAATATTTGACATTTTTGTTTGAGCAGTGACTAAAACGTCAAACTATAGACATTGTTTCTACAACATCTGCTAAAATGAATACTTCTCATTTCAAACTTACTTGATCACCCTATATTTGTAACAATAACTTTATATGTATCTACTTGAACATGTACTTGAAAGTCAAGGAGAAGATTGAAAGCATATGCTCATTTGCACATTTAAAGGCTGAGTGCTATCTTCTGAAGTGTTATGAATGCACTTTTTGAGTAATATGGTTCCTGTAGCACAAGCCCGTGTTAATAATGTTTAATGCAACATCATTTCATGCCTGTGAAGTTCCACTTTGCATGCATTAGCAGACTAAGAGAGGGCAACACTTATCTTCAGCTATAAGCGCTGCACTGCAAAGGGGCCAGATGTTAAATCCCTAATAATTCGCCCTAGATTTAACTCTTGCATTTATCTCTCTGCCAAATCTGGCTCTGCTTTGTGGCTTTAAGATGTAGTCTTTCATTTCCAAAACTTCGGGGTGTTTATGTGCTACTACAAATGACCGAGGGTTTCACTAGTTTCAGCATGTGTGACTGTGTATATAAAAAAGTCTCGTGTTTCTTGTGGGAACCTGTGGAGAGCTGCACTGAGTGACGATTCTGGTCTTTTAGTTGCTGACGATTATAAAAAGTGAAACGCGAGCGCATTCCTGAGGGTCGAGGTAGAGCTGTGGGGCTGCACAGCTGAGGGGTTATTGAAAGACAAGTGCTCAGCAGGAAATTAGCCTGCAGTAGGATGCAGAGAGGTCACAGGAACAAGCATGCACACGCTAAAGTTCATGGTCCACACTGCCTTCCCAGTTCACCTCCCCCACTCATAAAACCATCCACTTATCTCAAAATGTGATCATCATGCAAACCATTATATTGAAGCATTAAATCACAGTTGACTGTTGAGTTGTAACATGACCCCGTCTTTGTGTTCAGACCTCTCCTGAATCTAAGCGCTGCACACTCGTTACAACGTTACTGTGCTGCACTGCATTGCGTGCCCCAGATTTGGGGTAGGAGGCAGTGAAAGAGCGACAGCTGACTATCTGGGACCAGAAATAAGAGGGGGGGTGGGTGGGTGAGTGGGGCTTGGGCAAGAGGAGGAGGAGGTGGTGGTCAGATAGTAAGCGTCCACTGCTGGGATCCCTGAGGAAGAGACGGACTACATCTGCAGCTGTTGCACGAGCACATGCACACGTGTTTGTGCACGCACACGCTGACACAAAGAGTTTATTCTTTTATTTCAAATGTACCTTCTTTTTTTTTTTTTAATCTATGATGCTCACTGACCTGTTTGCAGAGTGTTGTGTAATGATCTAATGTGTTTTGGGAGATGGCACTAAAAGAAGAGAGAGATGATATTTATTTAAACAAATGGCAGCAGATTAACTTGATATCACTTTTATAGATTTCAATCAGACATAAAGATCCGAGAATAGCTTTATTTTATTAAGAAAATATGTGATGAGAAGTAATTTCAAATGGAAAAAAAATTGTTTTAGTGCTACATATTAATTTAAATTAAAGCAAGGATTAATTTAGTAAATTGTGTCATAAAATTAACAAAGAAATTGGTGAAAATGCCGACAACCGATGACGATTTCTTGAAATAGGTTTTGACCAGTTGGGAGTTCAAAAATAAGCACAGTTAATTCAATTTAATTCAATTCAATTCAGCTTATTTATCTAGCACCAAATCACAGCAACAGCTGCCTCAAGGCACTTTATATTGTAAGGTGAAGACCCTACAGCAGGGGGTCCAACTCCAGGCCTCGAGGGTCGGTGTCCTGCAGGTTTTAGATCTCACCCTGGGTCAACACACCTGAATCAAATGACTAGTTCATCACCAGGCCTCTGGAGAACCTCAAGACATGTTGAGGAGGTAATCTAGCTATTTAAATCAGCTGTGTTGGATCAAGCACACATCTTAAACCTGCAGGACATCGGTTCTTGAGGCCTGGAGTTGGACACCCCTGCCGTACAGTAATACAGAGAAAACCCCTACAATCAGATGATCTCCCTATGAGCAAGCACATTGCCGACAGCTGTGTAAAAAGCTAAAAGTGTCATATTTAAGAAGGTGTAACTAGTAACAATTTTGCCATTTTAGTTTTAGATTTGACTCATTTAAAACTTTCAGTGATTAAATCCATTCTGCTCTGTGCTCATAATGGTGCATCAGGGCTATTACGACACTTTCTCAGTTTTCTAGGATTACAGTGAGGAAAAATGTAATATCCTATAAGATAATAAAGCGGGAAAAATGCTTAATAAAACAGAAGCGGTCATTTGTTTGGCTTGAATCAACAGAATAATGTTCAGCCACAGAATATCATGTAAGAGAGTTATACTATAAATAGGATATAAAAGCCCAGGACCGCAGTCGCAGTAAGAACGGCTTTCTTTTCTTGGACAGAGTGCTCGGGGACAGAAAGATAAACTGATTGATGCAGTTTGATGTGCGTCTCATAAAAAGCATCTCAGGGATTGAGCGTCGGGAAGTGCAGAGCAGCAGAGTTCATGTTAACTTTGCTTATTTATTGAACAGGCTGATGGAGTTATGGTCCGAATTTAGAATCAGTTTGGTGAAGAGTTGATGCTCTGGCTGGAAGTGACTTGCCGGCTTTCCCCTTAGTGAACCTGTTAGACACACAGCACCAACTTACTGTAGAGCAGATGTAGAGGTAAATAAAACCAAATCCCAGAAAATCAGTTCTGTTAATCTTAATGTACCATTTTCAGTGGGAGAAACAGTTCACCACTCATATGACGTCTTCAGCCTACATTTCTGGGATTTCCTTACTCGGATTATTGAACATGCATCAAGAAGTGTTTTCTTCAGAAAATGGACATATAAATAAAATAAAATAAACATATATTTTAATGGTAGCAACAGCCAGAGTTAAAATGATGCTGTTAGAACTCACTCAGGTGAGCATATCCCAAAAGGCCATTGCAGGAACCCAATGTGTTTGAGTCAAGCATTTACAGAAATATAAAGAATGCTAACTATTTTTTTGTATCGGAAGGTTGCCGGTTCGAGCCCCACCTCCAACAGGCTCGGCTGTTGTGTCCTTGGGCAAGACACTTCACCCATTGCCTACTGGTGGTGGTCAGAGGGCCCGGTGGCGCCAGTGTCCAGCAGCCTCGCCTCTGTTCCCAGGGCAGCTGTGGCTACAATGTAGCTGCCATCACCAGTGTGTGAATGGGTGGATGACTGAATGTAGTGTACAGCAATACAAATACAGGCCATTTACCATTTTGTTAACCTTTGATGTCCAGTTTCTATGTGTGTTAGAGTTGTAATTTTACTTGAAATCTGATTGTGTGAGTTTTAGTTTATTTTGCCTCCCTGTGTTTCCTTATTGTTAACTTTCTGTCTTTGTGTAAGTGGTTTCCTGTTTTTATTTTGGTAGTCATTTTTCTCTCGTGTCCTCTATTTTAGTTTTTATTGTGTGCCATTACCCAAATTAATTTCAGCTGTATCTAGTTTCCAAGTTGTCTCCGCTTCCATTCTTGCTTATTGTGTCTTTACAGATCGAGCTGGTTAGTGTTCTTGTGCAGAATGTCTGTAAACGTGATCATGTTTACCTTTAATTAGTTTGATTTCTGCTGTTTGCTTTATGTTTTGGACAAATTAATGCCTCTTGAATCTTCCATTTGTTTCCTCTTCCTGCGACACACCCTCTCATTAGTTAGCATTACAAGAAAAGATTTACATGGACTGTAATTATATTACCCAAACATGTCTAGTTTCCGTGTCAGTTCTACAGTAGAGAGAGATGTTGCACAAACGAACACACTGATGCACAAAAGCAGCATTTCATTCTGAAAACAGATTTAATTTACAAAGAGTCAGTGACAGTTTTACAGTGCACATGACACAAGATCACCACTGAAGGTTCGCAGAACCTCGATGAAAAATATCAACGACAGTGCTGAGAATTACACTCAGAAGACAGCTTTAATAGGAAGAAATAAATGTTACAGTTACATATATGTACTACGTGTCATGACATCTCAGACTGCACTTTCTGGCAGAAGAAACAGTCTGTGTGTGTTGAACCCTCAGACTGTGCAGTATATGTATTGACCTGATTACTGAAACAGAGACAGCACCATATGGATCAACCGGCCAAGACACTCAAAACCACCTCTGAGGCCTAATCCCTGCTGGCTAAGATTATTGGTCTGGTATCACATCAAAAACTGAGTGAAAATAATGTTTTTTTCCCTTTAATATTAAGAATATCAGATTGTCCTTGCATATCAGTGGTCCCTTAATAATAATAACACTAAAAAAAACACGAATCAAGAGTGGGCAGTGTCGTCTGTGACCTGAGGGAGTTTGTGTAGTTTGATTTGAACTGTTATGGTTCTGCTTGAAATGAAAAATACTGAAACTGTTTATTATGGTACAATAGAATAAATAACGTAGATTAAATATGACCTCACTGGTTTGTAGTTTAAGTACAAGAGCTGTAGCAATGCTTACACAATCAGCTGTTATGGTGATATTTATCTGCGCAGAATAATGAAAACCATGCGATGGGATATTACAGTAAATGAGTCTTATTGCTGCTGTTTGATGACAAATATGTACAATGTTCTGTACATTTAGCCTGTTCAGTTTGTTGTACCTTTCACAGATTATGGGTCCTATATCTGTTACAGCCCTGTAATGCATTCGCCTGCATATATACAGTATATAACACAGTCAGTTAATTCACAAAGCTCTGGGATTAAAGAAGCCCATTTTTGCATCTTTAAGCTTGTGGCGAACATACTTTACATAATGTCTGAGTACCAGATGGCTGTCAGTTAGTCAGTACTTGGGGTTGGCTGTGCCATCTTTACCCCCTCCTCTCTCTGCATAGCAGCCCACGAGGACTTTGGTTGACTCAACATTTGCCATGTCTACATAGCAGAGAACTAAAGAGAGTGCTTCCAACATGACAGCAACCGCAGCATTTCTGATTACGAGGGACAGATCTCAAAGTTTAATGTACAAAGTTTGAACTAGTCATGCACCGTATTGCTGTTATGCTTTTAAAGCAAGAAAATATATACTGGAAACCCATTCTGAATGTGGCAGTGCTTTCTCCTGTGTGGCATTCGCTCCCTGAGCAAAGGTGAACAAGACGAGTTCGTGTAGTCGTGAGTTTCCAGGTTGTTACAGCCGTTTTGGAAATAAAAGGGAAGCTGAGGACTCTATAGTGGCAGTGCGTTCAGTAACAGCTGTTTGTAGCATCATTTATAAAAACGGTAACCATGCAATTCAACAGTTGGTGTTGCTATTTATAGATGCAAAGAAGTGCAAAGAAGTGTGTCCTGTAGAGCAGAAGTGGAAAAAGTCTGCGTTAAAAAGATTTAAATTGATAGTGACATTCTGAGAAGGGTGTACCGTATTTTAGGAGGGCATGAAAATTCAGTCATACATGCACACGTGTGAAGGAGTTTGAATAATACAAAAGTTGCAGCATAAACCCTAAAAAAGTCTCATTCTTTCTCAGATGCATCGCAGCGTACACTCACACGGACGCATCAAGCGAGGTCTGGGTTTTTGGATTGTCAGACGAAATGTTGCCCTGATAATCTCTCAGTCGCAGGAGAAAGACGATGTGGGTGTGAATTTAGCGGTTCGTTTTTGGAAGATAAGTGTGTCCAAGCCTCTCGTTCATTCACGCTCCTTTATCGCAGCCAAAATCCTACAGCACCTGTCACGCGCTCAATCTGGCGTCGCTGTCAGTCTGTTGGCCAGAGACTCGCTGTCAGACCCACACAGCTGTGTTGTAGTCAAACAAGGGCTGCATTCTCTCCAGACCAGTCTCTGGCTGCCTTCTGTCTAAATAAATCCCCGCAAATGGCTGCTGGTAAAACTGGTGCAAGTGTTGGTGGTGGTTCCTCTCTGTCTCTGGAAGATGCATACATGTGCTGCTTTTGCCCTGCTGTCCATTCGCCCAGAACGGCAGGTAAAAGCTGCCTTTTGAACTTTTGGGAAGCATTTTCTTCGGCCTTTTATAGAGGTCACCCTCTGGAAGCTCAGGAGCCACCCAGCCCGGCCTCTCCTTGAGCAGCTTGTCCCGGTCAGGCCGGACACTTCGCAGGAACTTCTTGAAGATGTTTGTGGTGAATGAGAACTTTTTGCAGATCTCCTGTGAGCGGCTGAGGCGTAGAGGGTGAGCTGGGGTGTCTGGTCTTTCTGTCCCACCATCCATTCTCTCCTCTCTCCTCTTTGCCCTTTCTTCTTCGTCTCCTTCCTCCTTGTCCACCTCAGGCAGGTCTAGCCAGTTGCCCACAAGGTCTGCAAATACATTGTCCCCCAGAACTAATGGTTGACGGTTGCGACAGCGGCTCATGAGCGAAGAAGTCCAGTCACTGGCGTCATCTGTGCTGTCTTGGGAGTAGTCGCTATCTAAGGAAGGACCCTCTCTTGAGAGACTGTACAGGATTCCAGGCAGGTCCACTATCTGTGCACGACGGGGACGGGGATGGCTAGGGTAGACCTCTGGTGGAGGATTTCCCACAACTGGTCCACAGAAGTCCACTTGAGGGGCAGTATATCCTGACCACCTTCTCGGTACAGACTCCAGGTCAGTTTCGCTTCTTGCATTTCTTGCATTTCTTGCATTTCTTGAGCTCCGTGCACTTCTTTGACTTCTTTCACTCTCGCTCTCTAGGCTGGATGACGACAAGGATGAGGTTTCCAGACTGCTTCTGTTTTCTGACAGACTAGTCGAGTTTCTGCTTTCCAAAGACTGCCTTGAACTCGGCATGTGATTCGGGCTGGGCTCCTCAGACACGGTTTGTCTGATACAGCAGCTCTGATCCTCTCCTGAAGCTGATGCTGCTGCAGCTGGTGGTTCAGCAGCAGCAGTTGAAGCCGTGTGGGGCATTCCCCGGTTAATAGGCCGCCCTGAAATGTCAAGATTTTCTAGTGCCGTCTGGACCTGAAGGAGCTTGAGTTCCTGAAGGGCTCCCATCATTGAATTCATCTGAGCATGGAGGCCATCTCCAGCTTCTTTCATGGATAACTGCAGAAAGACACAGAGAAATAAAGATAAAGGACTGATAGCGGTATTCACATTTACATTTGTGTTTCACACACACAGACAAAAAAATCTCATTGCACAAGAGCAACTGACGACAGTCATCCATTCCAGCAAATATTAACAGTTAGTGGTAAAAAATTTGCCAAATCCAACATGGATCTATCTGCTGCGATGACCCCCTTATGAATAATGGAGCAGGGTAAAGAAGCTTATTAAAAAGATAAGTTATTGTACTAAGCCTGTTTTCTATCTCTTCACTTGTGGGTTTTAGGGTATGCACCTTGTTTAATTATGTGGTCATGTGACCTAGTTTTGGATGACAGGCTGGGGTCCCATATGGCCAGCGAATGAGAGAGAATCCAACTAGTGACAGCTGTAGAACACACTTGCTTTCATTTTTAAAAAAAAAACATCTATAATTTCCTTTTGACTTCCTTTCATTTGATTGTATCATATCTGCTTTCTCCTCTGAGCCCATTGTATTCGTGTGTTCTACTCTCTGTGCAGCAGTAATCATCCTCTCTGCTTTTAACCTCCTCCGCCTCGCTTCCTGTTCTCATCTGTTTGAAAGCCTGCGTCATGTGACCTGGACTAACTGTCTTCTCCCGAAGGCAGCCACACAACCCAGAGCCAGCATCCTAACACGTGTCTTAACTCGCAGCCTTCTCGAATCACTGCATGCCCTCTGAATAACTGTCTTAGATATTATAGGTTTCTCTGCTATGGTTTCATAACGTGCTACTGATTGACGAATGAAAAATAAAGCATCTGTGAAAAGACACGAGGAAGCATGCAAGGAATTTTGAAAAATTAGTTCACGGGAAATTTTGGTGAAAATCTTGCAGAGCACACCTTCAGACGAACATGACTACACTTCCACAGAAGATGCTCTTAGTCAACCAACAAAAACAAATACCTTTAAACTAAACTTAACTTATAGTAAAATATGTTTACAGGAAATATTTCCTTCAAATAAAATAAATCGCTACTATGAGAATAAACAGGCAGCTGTAATAAAAACCTACACCTTACCTTAAAATAAAATTTAAAAAAAGCAGCAGGTTTTGACCCTCCTGGCTGCACCTCAGTCAGCCCCTCACTGTCTTTCACCTTTCAAATGGATCAGTCTGACGGCCTCTATATGTATCCCTGTCCAATGGAGGGACACCACTGGGTGTGACAGCCAATCACCACTGCCCATCTAGACTATAATCCCCAAATACAGTGTGTGTGTGTGTGAGGGGGGGGGGGGGGGTGGATGGGGGGACTCACTCAGGCGGAAACGGAATAACAATGAAAGGAGCGAGAGGGGTGGTGAGAGTCAGCCATATGAGCGGAGATGGAAAGGGTGGGGGCAAACGGGGAGGAATCCTTTGCCATATGTTTAGATGTCGAAGAGAAAACTGTTGATGGATTCAATTATGAATGACACCATTAGAACATAAGAAGGGGATGCAGAGGGCAGGAGGTTGGATGTACGTGCAACAAAATTAGGCTGCGATACTTAGATCTCCAGGGAACAGTGATTATGCTGATCCTGGGTGGGAAAAGTTGCTGCATAGTGCAGTTGGCATTACAGCATCGTAATCAAAGCTTCTTATTACCGTGTGAGAAGGGATGTGAGTTGTTTTTAATGTCGGAAAATTGACAAATGTGACAAATTCTTAGACAACATTTTGAAAAGTAAAACACAAGGCATAAAAATGTGTGAAATGTATGGAAAAGTCAGAATTGCTAGCTCAAAATATGCTAAAGTTTTGCCTTTTTTAAAGGCATATAGTGTTGCTCACAGAGTGTGACATCAATTCCCGGCCATTCCTCTGGCACCATGTTTACATTTAGAGAAATGTCTCAGCAACTATTGGATTGATTGTCATCAAATCTGGCACATCATTTGCTTCACAGGATGAAGTTAATTACTTGCAGAGCTACCAACATGTCAAATTTTTAATATGCCCTGGTTTTATAACCAAACATGCCACGCTGTTCACATCAGCCTCAGCTTTATAGAGTATGTTCACTGTTAATTAAAAGCTTCAGAAAACGTTTCGAATGCGATTAACATTTAAACCTACTGAACATCAGCATGTTAGCTTAGACGCCACTGTGTCCAAGTGCAGCATCTTGGAGTTCCAGTGACCGTGCAGACCCTTAAAGGAAGTTCATGGTTTCTGCATGTCTGTAAATGTCTGCAGGAATTTTGCTGTCTGCTCAAGCACAAACGGAGCAAGTTCACCAAAAGTGCATGTGCTAGACATTTTTCATGCACAGAATAAACACAGGGCAGCATGGTGGCATGGGGGTCAGCACTGCTGCCTAACAGTAAGAGGGAGCTGGGTTCGAATCTACCATCTGGCTGGGCCCTTTGTGTCTCCACGAGTTCTCTCTGAGCCCGCCAGTAATTTTAAATTAGACCTATGTGTGAATGTGAGTCTGAGTTAAGCCTGCGACAGATTGGCGACCTGTCCAGGGTGTACTCCACCTCTATAATCAGAAGAAAATGAATGGATGGATTATAAATATGACAACATCTGCTCTGCTTTCATTTAGCACTTGCACAACTTCAATAATGAATTTACAAAATTTAACCATATCAAAACATTTTTGGAGAAACAGAGTCACACAGATGCAGTGATTTAATTATTGCAAACTATTCTGCATATTATGTTCTTAAATTATTAATGAATATATAAAATAGACCAACTTTCATTTTCTTTCTTTTCTAATATAGAAAAGAAAGAAAATAATATTTCTATATATATAATATATAGAAATATTAGCTCACAGTGTCATAAAGTTGAAAGAGCAAAAAAAATCTCTTCATTGAAAACACTGGTTTATTACATGTTTGTCATTCATCCAATTTGGACTGTGTACATACACTTAAAGCACAGTGACCTGGCGTTGACACCAATACACTATCCTTTACCATCAGCAGTAAATCTCACTTGGCTTATCACGACATATGGCTGAGTAGATGCACGCGGGCGTGAATAACCTCTAAGATCAGATAATAGGCCTATCAATGCACATGCGGGGATGACAGGCCTCTGAGCTTCCCGCTGGCTCGCTAAATTAGGAAGTGAAGGTACATGTAATTAGCACAATCAGGTTGTCTCTTGTCTTTGTGCCTTCCACATATGGCTGACTTCATTAGCTGCAATTGTCTGCGTCCTGGGAAAGGCTGGGAAAGGGTGCACAATTATGGTTTACTTTCTTACACAAGAAAAGTCAACAAGACTTGAGGCAAAAGGAGAGTTATGTATTTATCATTGCATTTTTGGAGCCTTCAGTAAAGTTGATCCCAGGATCAGGATTGCTTTAATGTATTAAATTTGCTTTTGTAATATCATCTTCTAGGTATGCAGACTCAAAGAGCTGCACCTGTTTACACACGCTAACCTCAAACACTGCAGTTTAACATTCACGTGCAACTTTTCCATTATCCCTAAAATGCAGACACTCCCCACAGTTATTTAAAAACACAGTGTTGTTTACTGGCATTTCTATTCTAAGGCAATATTAATAATTCATACTATGCTCTGGGGAACAAACAGGGGAACAGCAGTAAGCCAAACCCTATTATTCTACCTTTAACATGCCAACTAACTCCAGGCACTCCGCTGCCATTTCAAAGCTGAACTTTGTGGCCCAAATATGTCAGCCTTTTCATCCCTCATCCGATATCTTACTCAGAATGCCAAAAGTGACTTAAAAATGTTGTCCTGCGGCGGTTTCTTGTTTAGACACAGATGTTACGGAAATCCTAAGATGTCTCACTTTTACAATGTGTGAATCAGCCCAGGGCCTGGCAGACCGGAGAGGACCTACACCTTAAGGGTTTAAGGACAAAAACGGAGATGAGAAATAATGTCTGTCTAATCTAATTTAACAAAAGAACTCGGATGAAATTGGCGCTGCAGGGAATTGTTGTACTGCCCAGAAACACTTTAATCATTAATGCAGTCTTGTGAAGTTTGGTTAAATCTGATTTTTTTCCCTTTATTTAATCGAGAAAGTATGCATTTCTTTGAGAATTTGAATAATCTGAAAAAAATAAGACAAACATTTAATCCCCCCTAAACCCTCTACTTCCTCTTCTGGCTGCAGTGATGTTAGCCAAGGAGACATAATTGCCAATCAAGGGCTGAATGCTTCAGAGTTTAAGAACAAAGGCTGGCAGGCTTCATTTAATATTGAATAGAGGCTTATTAAAAAGTGGTGGGCTATTTAATTAAGAGCTTTTAAAAAAAAAGTTTATAGGTGATTCTTTATTTCAGAGCCACATGTCAGATCTTTCTAACTGCGAAGACGCTTCTAGAAAACCATTCAATATACATGCAAGTGAATTAAATACTACAAAGTATAAATAAATCAGTGCTCCTGCTCTGCTGTCTGTCAAGATCAAGTTCTGCCTTGATCACGGTTTCGGTATTACCTCATGTCAGTTATGGAGGGAAAAATAAATGCGCTGCGCAAACACACTGAGCTCACACATCCACGCAAGTCCAGACTTGCATCAGCAGAACGAAGTCAGTGAACTTTTTTAGAGCATGGATTTAGATTATTCGGAGGAAAATAAACCCAAACAAGTAATCAAAAACAAACTAGTGCTCTATTCTGCCTACAAAATGCAGGCCATTCACTGTTGTTGTTTGTTAGTAGCTGAAGGGGGGAGGCCAAGGTTATCAGACCAAAAAGGTCTTCCTGTTTGGAAGGCGCTGACCAGCAGCAGCATCTATAGTGTGTACTCCCCTTCCTCCACCTCCACCCCCCCTAATTAAATATGAATGGTGATCTGTGTGGGTCAAGGACAGGAATGGGTTCTCTGTCTGGGGGGATACACACAAGGTCTCTGTGGCTGAACTGCTGTGGATGGCCCCGAGGTCACGATAAAGAGGGCAATAAATCTGCACAGCATTTAGTGAAAGAAATAAATGACTATGCACATGGCAATGAATGCCTCTTTGACAAAAAAAAGGTTATATGGTGACTCTGTTTGGCCCGTATGTCCTCCGGGTCGCATTCAGGAGACGAAGAAGTGGGAATGATAAACATAAAAGCCTTCTTGTACTTTAATTTTAGAAGATGTTCTCATTTTTAGGAAAATGTTTTGCTTCTCCTCCCTACTCAGATAATAGAGCCGTCTCTTTATGGTTTAGCGAAACTATCTGCAACACTTAGGGGTAAATGAAAATGGGGAACTAGCTGAACCACAACTTTTAAAACGAACCAGTCGAGAGCAAATATAACTGTTTGTGGGTCCTGCTGGCCAACAAAGACTCCCTGATGACCTTTTCAGAAAGAGGGAGGTGGTTTAATAGCTTGTTTCCTGCTAGAGCTCATTTACGCTGCCGTGGGAGATGTAGGCTGATTAGGATCCATATCATCATCTTTGGCAGATGATATTTGGAGACGGTCTGGGACCCAATCTTTTGTTGTCCTGGCGGGAACTCCTCACTGGAAGCAATAATCGTCACGTAGAAGCTCGATAGCACGGGAGTTGACGTCAGCACCTCGTGTGGGGGCAGTGAAAGTGCTCATCCAATTCTCAGCCCCCCTCTGAGATCAAAAGGAGCGCTAAATCACACAAGCATTTCCTAAAGAAAATAAATGTGTTTTTTTTTTCTGTGTGCATCATTTAGTACATTTTTCAACTGAAAGTGAATGGCTGTGCAAAGCCTTTAATGCAGTGTTTTTTTTAAGCCATTTAAAAATGTGCAGCTTATTTACAGAGATGGGCAGTAACGCGTTACAAGTAACGTGTTACTGTAATCTGATTACTTTTTTCAAGTAACGAGTAAGTAAGGGATTACTTTTGCAAAAACGGTAATTAGATTACCGTTACTTTCCTGTAGGAACGCTGCGTTACTGCGTTACTAAAACCATGATTTTTTTTGCGAGAATGTCTCATGACGGTGACGTAAGCAAGTGCGACGTTTGTGACAACAGCTGTGTGCAGATCAACAATGGATCATATATCGAGTGCGGGAGAGAGTATGAGCGTGCAGCGTTTAAAGCGTGGAAGTACTGACCTTACTTTGAGTTTGATTCCATAAAAAGTGACAAAAACATTAGTGTCCGTTGTGCGTGGGAAGAAAACTTATTTTTACAGCGAAAAAAAACCCTAAACTTCCGAGCTAGCACCGAGTAGCTACAACGTAATGGGAATTTCACAGAGAAACTGCCGTATCCTTCCACTGACCGCTGCACACCTGCACCAGGGTAAACCTCCGCCGACCCCACTCCTGCTTTACAGGTGAAAATAGAGCAACAGGACCGCTAGTCTTTGACTTTATTTATTTTCTGCTGTGTTTTACTTGCATCTATTTGAAAGAGTGAGTGTAAACACAAAAAAATATTTTATTTTATATGCTGGAATGTGCAGAAAATAGGTTTAAATGTTAAACAAATTTCTTCCAGTCAGAGAATGTTGCATTTAATTAAATTTTTGCTTGATGCATAAAGTTAAAAGATTAAAACTAATAAAACAAGTTTTGAAAAGAGACTTTTCCATTTGATTACATTTTGTATGATGGATTATGTAGAAAAAGTAGAATTGGGCTGAAAGATCTATCGCTTTATCACCTATTCAGGTTGTAAATCGTGTTTTTAAAAAGTAACTAAGTAACTAAGTAATTAATTACTTTTGAAAATAAGTAATCAGTAAAGTAATTGGATTACTTTTTTGAGGAAGTAATCAGTAATTAGTTACTGATTACTTTTTTCAAGTAACTTGACCAACACTGCTTATTTACAGTTTTTCAATTTGGAATTTGAAACATTTTGGATACTTATACTTGTACTGTATTGGATTGCTAAGTCATAAATGGCTTTTTGATTTAAAGGAATTCATCTTCAGTATTTTTTATATTGCATTTTCATTTTTAAAATACTGGAAATGCTTATAATGACCGACTTCTATAATATGAAAGTGGATCTAGAGAATTCTCCAAAAGTTGATTCTGTTCATCTGGACGTAGCGTATCCAAGTCACTTGGATGAGTGACGAAACGTTTCTCCCACAAAACGCTACGTCCAGATGAACAGAATCAACTTTTGGAGATTTACTTACCTGGATTATTGAGCATGCATCAAGAAGATCTAGAGAAGTATCTCTTAAATCTTGTTTTTAGCTTTTGACCACTTTTGACCCAAAGCCCTTGGATAAACTTACTCTACTGAATTACTGTCAGTGTTACTGGCTAGACAGTAAACACTGAAAGGCTAATTGCTGCTGAGGGGAAGGTCAAATCCCTCAGGAGATGGTAAGGATCAAAACAGAGCTGAAAGATGAGCGAATGTATTGGAGTTACTTTTATCTGGAGGTCAGAGAAAAACAAAATCTTAAATTCTAATATTGACGTGTCGGCTGTTGTTTGAATGATCAGCTGTTTGATAATAGATGTTTCAATTTGTGGTTTCACTTCGACAGTGTCAGACAAGATGTAATGCAAAAGTCACAGCATAGAGAATACCGATCTATACCTCACACGTTGTTTCCAGTGAACGTATAAGTAAGGAGGTCAGGACTCGATCTTACACTAACAGGATTGCACGTGTGGTCACAACAGCAGCATTAACTTAACTTGTTCACTCTGCATCCAAGAAAAAAAAAAGGCCAAAATAAATCTGATATCTTGGGCAGTGATTTCATTTTCCATTCTGTGAACCATGAAAAAGCTACGTGTGCAGAGTCATAATGATAAACAGGCTTTGTTGAAGGTTTGTAGCTCAGTCTCAAACACAATGATCAACCACGCAAACCCCACAGCCGCCACCAAGAGTTGGTCCAATTTTAGCCGAGGGGAAGGAAGGGCAGTTTGGAGAACGGGAGCCACAGGGGGAGCCACAAAACAAACGGGCTTAAAGTTAAGCCACAACCCTGCTTTGTGTACAGCTTTCAGCTCCTACGCCCAAAAGGTAACAAAGAACTTTCCAGAAGACACAACAGGCTTGGCACTCGGGTGCATTTCTCTCAGATTTCATGACTTAATGGTTGCTGGCTTTGGTGTTGAATTCCAAGGTGACAGTCACGTTTGAAATTCGCCTCAGGTGTGAAAGAGAAAAAGGGGGCACGCTGCATGTGAAGTCGGCTTCAGCGGCGGTGATATGAAACGCTCTGATTTATGTTTTAGTGTCTGACGCTGCCAACCAGGTGCGAACCCTACATTTAGACAATGTGAGTCAAAGACGCGTCACCGTTTGCATTTTCAACATCAAGTAGGCAGGAAGAGCTTATGTTTTCTTTGTCATGACTCTCTGTTCGCTGCACCAATCATGAGTCATGCATGCATAGGCTTGAAATGATTTCATTGTTGTCATTACTGTCTATCCTCAGGATTTCAGAGGACTCTTGTATTTCTTTTAAAGAATAAAGTTAAACGACTGTTTTCAGTTTGAGTCACACAGGAAGACAGATGGTGCTATGTTCCTGACTGTCAGGTTTGATATTTAATGGATTTGTTGTGATGGACACGGTCAGCAGTTGAAGAAATTAGACCCTGAGCTTTTCAAGTTTGAGGGTCAAATTTTCAAGTGTGACCTGTCTGTACCTCCCACAAGGACCCACACCCTCAACCGCTGACACAGTGCCCACACTTTCATATCACACTCCTGTTGTAGAGCTGACAGGACATCAGGGTTTGGGTTTCAGTGTGTCTAACGTGAAACACTGAAGTCATGCTGGCATTCACGTGACTTTCGTATAGCCTTTGAATGCCACACTCGGGCTTCTTTGTTGCTACAGACACAAACAAACTCAACTATGTAGATTTTCTTGTTTCATTGTAACTTTTTAGTCAGGAGTATTAGAATATACCAGGTAAAGGTTTAAGGGACTATACTATTATTTTTGCTCCTTCCATTCAGTAACGTTCACTGCATGCCATTTTTCAAGACATGCTCAATCAGCTTAAGCTCTTACATGCATTTTTCTACCAGCTTTCGCCTATTTTCATTCATATCTATAAGATATGACATACAGCTAGCAGACATTTAAAACTTGAGCCCTCATACAACTGACATTTGTGCTCCTTACCAACTTTTTTCTTCCAATTCCAGATGGAAAGTAAGAAAAAAAAAAGTAAAACGGACACAAAAGGCTGATACTGCTAAACACAACCCAACACAGAGAAAGAGAAATGGCATATTTCTTTGACTTATGTGATAAAAGTAAACTCTGCAAAAATATTACTACTGGCCTCTGCTCTGACTGGACGTAATGTTGGCAAGATGGAAAAGTTACTCCCTGCTGAATGGTTGGGATAAAATCTAAACTTCTCCCAACAGAAAATAGATACCATAAACACAGAGGCTATAATTAAGTGAAAGCGATATCTGGTTTGATTGGAAAGCTACATTTCTGTGCTGTTTTTGAGTAAATAGTGTTATAATGCAGTTAAATCAGTCTGCGTTGCAAACAAATGACAAATGTGAATACGAACTTGATGTTGATTGTGATGGATTGTGTAGCTGCTCTGTTGCTTTTATGCTGCGGAAATGAATGAAAACACAGCAGGAAAAAACAAAACATCATGCAAAATGGTTTTTGGAATGATTTAAGGTCATGCTGTTTGTAGTAAGTGTTCCAAAACATGCGTAACTGGTATGCTCCAAAATTGCTGACTTCAAAGCCACAAATTCGCAAGAGATGTCCAGGAGCCGCTTGACTCGGCATCACAGCTGTAAGTCGGCTGTTAGATGTTTGTGATCTATGTGTTGCTGATAGAGCCGGTTTTACCGCTCTCCACTGAACACTGGATGAAAATCAGTCACAGTGGAAAGGAAAGTGACAACCTTGGCATAGACACCCCTTATTTCTGAACAACAGATTGCATCCCACATGGTCTTGAGAGCAGAGGGAGACTGCCTCAGCTTTTTAACTGGCATCTGCTCCCCGTTCTCCTGTTTGATCCTCGGCATGGCATGACACTTTTTCTATTATGTTACCAAACTGCGATGTGGCAGCCCTAACACAACATGTCCTTCTGGCATCAACGTCAACTCCCCTTAAATCTCAAGTGCCACTTCACAGACGTGTGGCTAATTTGGAGCAGCAAATCATGAAGTCACAGAGCAGATTAAGCTGCAAAACATGCAGCCACGCAAGGCCTTTCTGCAGGCCAGTGGCTGGACAAAAGGGGGGGGGGGAAAAAAATCAGTCGCTGCTTTGAAGATGATTCCAAATGAAATCTGTGCCAGTTAAGGCTCCTCAGAAAATGGGTCTACAGTGTGTCACTGCCAGATGATTTTGGGCACGAGGGTGAAGCTTACAGATTTTGTTTTCACATTTCAAAGAAGAGGAAAGAAATGGCAGAGTAAATGCACTCACATCAAACATGGTAGATGAGAGGAGACATGAAAATATTAAATAACGGAGTCTAACAAATTCATTTAGAGCATGGAAACGTGATGAAACTCAATGTGACTGCCAATTTCACTCACTCCCCTGTGAGAGCTGGAGCTCCGAACAGTCTGTTGCAACACATGATTAAATTTACTACAAGGCACCAAGAATAGTGTGAACCTTAAATCGCTTTCTTTCAAGAATCCATAACCCAGCGCAGAGTATTTATGAGAAGGAATAACCGTCTCGAGCTCATTAAGCTTAAAACATCTGTCCCAGATGCGTGGACAGAGAGGAGGGAAGTGTACACATGCCTCTGGTGTGCTCAGAGCTTTAAGCCCACACAGATTAATGCGATTTAAAAAGACACACATGCACCCTCAGCTGAAAACTAGACTCCAGAATATTAGACTTGGAAATGTAGAAATGTTTCAGGACACATAGCGCGCAATAAAGCGACATTTCTAAATTTAAAATGTGAAAATTGTTAAATATTTAATGTAAAACGCGTATAAGCGGTAAAAATGCTCAAAATACACACGAATAAAGTAAAAGAGCGGTCCAGGGTAATAACACAAGAAGATACAACTGAACCTACCAGCTCTTGCTTCAGTCGCCTCAGACACGCGTCCATGTTTTTGCTTTCTTGTTTGGCGAGCCGCTGTTCCATTTTTCTTTCTTTCTTGCTTTTTTCTTGAAAGACAGGAATTCAGCTGAACCGCTTCGCCAGTCCCTGCTCGAACATGACTATAGACGCTTTAAGAAGAGCAGAAAACAATTGGCAATTGAAGATGCGCAGATCCTGCCGAGGAATGCGCGCGCGGCTCAAAATGACGCGAAACCCGTGGTTTAAATCCTGATGACGAAAATCTGTTTACTCCAAAAAAATTAATAAATAATACAAAAATGATAATGAGCTCCTTCTTGTGGCTGCACCAACAGACTGGGTCCGGGTTTCTCTCTTTCAGTGGCCCCTGCTTGGCTGCTGTCAGTGTCGTGTGTGTTGCTCAGCCTGTTTTTTCCCCCTGCTGCTATTTTCTCATTCAAGAGGAGCGCTTACGTTGGCCATCCAATTTCCTCCAATGAGCGAGCCTCTCAGGGCGGACTGAATCTCATTCAAGCCAGGATAAAACGCGGAGCCATCATTTACTATGCGAGCAGAACTGTCCACAGCAGCTCAAAAGAGAGACCGACCATCTGGAAATATCCAAATAAAGGCTGAAAGATAAGATAGTTGGGTTTGCTGAAAGAGCGCATTTTCCATAAAACAGACAAATATATTCAGCAGTCCCTGTTGCATTACACTGGACTGAAAGAGGATGTGTTTAAGAGAAACCATACGCGTCCATAGGAACAGCTTCCTGGCCACCTTCGCTGCGCAGAGAGGAAACACCTGAGCTGTGGGCTTTTGTTGCAAGACACGGGTTTGATTAGAATAAGGGAAGGAAGTATTGCACATACAAAGAAGCAAATGTGGAAGTTGCTGTAAACATTCCCTGCCTCGCAGAATAGATTGGATTCATCTCAAAGCTTGCACATGCAGCTCGTGTTCAATTTGCAATCTAGAGATGCCAAGAAAACTTAATGAGGTCACCTTTACTTCAAAATGATTTACTTTATATGACAACTACTATACCAAAGAAAGCAAAAGGAAGAAAATTTAGGTAAATTACATTAACAATAAGAAAATAAGATTATTTATAGTCAAAGGAGCTTGCAAAGAAAAGCATCTGGACTTCTTTAAGTTCTTTAAGTTACTTGAAGACGTTTCACCTCTCATCCGAGAAGCTTCTCGGATGAGAGGTGAAACGTCTTCAAGTAACTTAAAGATGACCTGGATGACTGAGAACCTTCACAGACATAAAGATTATTTATAATGAGGAAGAATTACATTCCCCGTAAAATCCCAAGAGGATGCTAAATGGTGCATGGTGTCACCAGCTGTCATTAATTTTATTTTAATTCAGTATTTCCCCCTGTGTGATTTAGAGAAATACTTTCAAACAACTTCCCCCAATGAATAAATAAATAACAATTAGAGAGATACTCCGTGATTTTGAGTTTGCGTGGTTATAATGAGCCAGAATTGAAAGAAAATCACCAGTCACCCGTTTTGTTTTCTGCCTGTTCATCCAGTTTCTCAGCCAGGGATGAGCTTTGCCTGACATTCAGGAAACTTTGTGCTTCCTGACCTGCTTTCGGTCACGTTGAAGGTTCAGTGTCTTGCATGATGCTGGTGATGCTTCCCAGATGGATGCAGAGAGAAAGGGGAGGAAGCAGCTCTATCTCAGATTCCAAAAGCAATAAACTCGGAAAATAAATAAATCATCTGAGTCTGACTCAACATCTGAGAGAAGAGCTTTTAACTGACTTGTATGTTTTCTTCTCATATTCTTTATAAACATTCAGTGTCTGGAAATGATAACAGAGTCTTCTTCTGTGTTTTACAGCAGATTTATTACTCTGTGTCTGTTCAGTGTCATTTTGACAGCAGATTTAGACCTTCATTGATTTTTCAATTAATAATAACAATAAAGAGCAACCTATTCCAGATACAGGATGTGATCCTCACCGCCCTCACTCTAATCTGGAGGGAGTGTTGAGAAACAGTGTTGAATCCAGTTTCTGTGAGATTACTAAAAGCCTCTTTGTGATTTCACAAACATCTATGTCTCATTCTCACCGACATAATGCAAAATATTGTCTAGACAGTCCTGATGACTAACTTTCAAAACACTCTATTGATCTAAAAGTGAACACACAATTGGTCTAACAACACTTTCTAATTCAGTTCAATTAAATTTTATTTTCCTATGCCAAATCACAACAACAGTCTCCTCAAGGTGCTATATATTGTAAGGTAGACCCTACAATAACACATACAGAGAAAAACCCAACAATCATATGACCCCCTATGAGCAAGTGCTTTGGTGACAGTGGGGAGGAAAAACTCCCTTTTAACAGGAAGAAACCTCCGGCAGAACCGGGGTCAGGGAGGGGCGTGGCCATCTGGGAGAGAGAAGGAAGACAGGATAAAAGACGCTGTGGAAGAGAGACAGAGATTAATAACAAGTAATGATTTAATGCAGAGAGGTCTATTAACACATAGTGAGTGAGAAAGGTGACTGAATAAGAAATACTCAATGCATCATGGGAATCCCCCAGCAGTCTACACCTATTGCAGCATAACTAAGGGAAGATTCAGGATCACCTGATCCAGCCCTAACTATATGCTTTAGCAAAAAGGAAAGTTTTAAGCCTAATCTTAAAAGTAGAGATAGTGTCTGTCTCCCGAATTCGACCTGAAAACTGAAGGCTCTGCCTCCCATTCTACTTTTAAATACTCTAAGAACAACAAGTAGGCCTGCAGAACGAGAGCGAAGTGCTCTAATGGGGTGATATGTTACTAAGGTCACTAAGATAAGATGGGGCCTGATTATTTAAGACCTTGTATTTGAGGAACAGGATTTTGAATTCAACAGGAGAAGCCAATATAGGAGAAATATGGTCTCTCTTTCTAGTCCCAGTCAGGACTCTTGCTCCAGCATTTTGGATTAACTGAAGGCTTTTCAGGATCCTGATAATAACAAATTACAGTAGACCAGCCTAGAAGTAATAAATGCATGAACTAGTTTTTCAGCATCACTCTGGGACAGGATGTTTCAAATTTTAGAGATAAATTTTGCCCAAATGGAAGAAAGCAGTCATCCATGTTTGTTTAATATGTGCATTGAGGGACTTTCTAAGCTTGTAGTTGTTTGGCTTTGCTGTGTATTTAACATGAGCTGATAAGAGTATCAGTTTCAGGCATGTGTACAAACCTTAAATGGTAAATGGCCTGTACTTGTATAGCGCTTTATTAGTCCCTAAGGACCCCAAAGCGCATCCAGTCATCCATCCATTCACACACTGGTGATGGCAGCTACATTGTAGCCACAGCCACCCTGGGGCGCACTGACAGAGGCGAGGCTGCCGAACACTGGCACCACCAGGCCCTCTGACCACCACCAGTAGGCAACGGGTGAAGTGTCTTGCCCAAGGACACAACGACCGAGACTGTCCAAGCCGGGGCCCAGGAAAGGAACACTAAGAGTCACCTCTGCTGCTGAGGATAAATTAATCTGAGTCACCAGCCTCAGAAATGACAGGTAAACAGCACTTCAGATTACAGCCCAGATAAATGCCACACAGAGTTCCAGTAACAGGCACATGTCTACATCAACTGTTCAGAGGAGACTGTGCGAATCCTTTATGGTCAGACAGCTGCTAAGAAACCACTACTAAGGAAAAGCAACAAGCAAAAGAGATTTGTTTGGGCAAAGAAACACAAGGAATGGACACAGAAAAAGTGAAGGGATGGTCTCTGCATACATGGTTCCCACTGTGGAGGAGAAGGTGGTGTGGGCTTGCTTTGCTGGTGACACTGTTGGGGATTTATTTAAAATTGAAGGCACACTGAACCAGCATGGTTACCACAGCACCCTGCAGCGACATGGCCATCCAGTTTGCGTTTAGTTGGAGCATCATTTATTTTTCAACCGGACAATGACCCCAAGCACACCTCCAGGCTGCGTAAGGGCTATTAGTCCAAGGAGGAGAGTGATGGAGTGCTGCACCTGATGGCCTGGCCTCCACAGTCACCTGATCTAAACCCAATTGAGATGGTCTGGGATGAGATGGACTGCAGAGTGAAAGCAAAAGGGCCAACAAGTGCTCAGCATCTCTGGGAACTCCTTCAAGACTGTTGGAAAACCATTTCAGGTGACGACCTCATGAAGCTCATCGAGAGAATGCCAAGATTGTGCAAAGCAGTAATCAAAGCCAAGTAAGAAGAATCTACAATATAAAACATGTTTTGAGTTATTTCACACTTTTTGGTTTTACTTCATAATTCCAAATTTATTCATTCATATTTTTCATGCCTTCAGTGAGAATCTACAACGTAAATAGTCATGACAATAAAGAAAAACCATTAAATGAGAAGGTGTGCCTAAACGTTTGACTAGTAGTGTATATTAGAAATAAAAAAATAAATTAAATTATCTCAACCAATAAATTTGTTGGTGTTTTTCCTCAAAATAAAATGAATAAATAAAAACTATAATCAACTATAAGAACCACTCTATAAGAAAGAGTTTGAAAGGGTTAATTACCAGTACTGTGGAAGCCCACCTCTTTTCTCAGTTATTGAAATACTGATTTCTATATGAATGATCTGAGGGGGCAGCAAGGTGGTTAGCACTGTTGCCGCACAGCAAGAAGGTCCCGAGTTCAATTCCACCATCAGGCCGGGGTCTTTCTGTGTGGAGTTTGCATGTTCTCCCCGTGTTTGCGTGGGGTCCCTCCGGGTACTCTGGCTTCCTCCCACCATCCAAAGACATGCAGCTTGTGGGGATAGGTTAATTGGTTAATCCAAAATTGCCCATAGGTGTGAATGTGAGCGAGAATGGTTGTCTGTCCCTGTGTGTTGGCCCTGCGACAGACTGGCGACCTGTCCAGGGTGCACCCTGCCTCTTGCCCTATGACAGCTGGGATAGGCTCCAGCACCCACCGCGACCCTGAAAAGGATAAGTGGAAGCGAATGGATGATCTGAGAACACTCATCATTAAGAGTTTTTTTTTTTTTTTGCAGTACCAGACTAAAAGGGACTTTTTCTCCTGCATGCCAGCTTTAGTCAAAAGTTTCAGTCACATGGAAAAAAATGACTCCATCAAACTTTCTTTGTGCCTGCAAACTAATTTCTTTTAAAGGAAACTCATATGAGAATGAGTGTACTGTCCTCCTCAGGACTGATATGATGACACATGTGTCTATTTAACATTTAGCAGGCTGGTTCGTGATCAAGCAGATTTATAGCAAATGTGATCCAGACCTGCAGCTGTTTCTTGTTCATGAGCCTACTTCCTCCCAGCTGTCAGCATGAGCGTACACTAGATAAGGCAGCGTCTCCTCAGATCACTCAGCACGGCAACACAGGCTGCACAGCGGCAACTGCCTAACTGCACATCAGCACAGAAAGTTTTATGATCCTCACTGTGACTCACTTACTGTGATGACTTGTTTTGGTTTTTGCGTTCAGGCCAAAAAGGAATTTAATCACCGAGAAAAGAAAAAGCATAATATGTGGATCTGATTAAAAAATCACAACAATAAGCCAATTACAGAGCTGCCCTGCTGAAAATAAGACACTAAAAGCTAAACCATGAAGCTAAAACATACTGCACATCCATTCATCCATCCAGTCCAATGCAATCATGTGCATCTCTTCATTTTAAGTGGCCAGAGGCTTGTTTAGCAATGAAAGCAGTGAAAGATGACTTTTGAGCTCTACAGTTGCTTTGCCAGCAGCTTACCACTTCCAACAGAGCACTTATGTGGAAAGCTACACAAAGGCTACTGCACATGTTACTACAAGTTGCGCCTTTGGATTGCCTTTAACCAAATGTACAACATTTGAACAAGTTTGGCAAACAAGCTCTCTACATGTGCATGCCAGTGTGCAAAATCCTGTAGGACTCAGACGTTAATCACACTAATCATCTTTTCTTTCAAATAGCTTCTGAAAGTTTTAAGAACCCCTACGCTGGTTGCAATCCCACTATTATCAAAACATAAGATGTAAAATTACTTGCTGAAGTCAATCAGTGTAAACTGAGGGTTAACTGTGCCATCAGAACCAGTCATCTCTCTTCAAAGCTCAAATAAATTATACACCTGGTCTTTTAATGGTGGTGTTGTGTGTGTGAGTGCGGTTCTCTCCGTGTGTTAAGTTACTTCATTTTACTGAACTGCACAAGATGCATGCTTTCATGTTTTGCATTATAAACAGCAGGCACAGGGATGATGTAATATCTGCCAGTTACTGTGAAAACCGGTAGAAATTTAAAGCTGTTGTTCTAAAACATGTAATAAAACCACATCGGCGCTCCGAGCTGACAGGTTATTTCTTTGGACCGCGGCACACAAAGGAGCTGATGAATGATGTGTTTGTGAGAAGATTATGTAACTTGCACAACTTCATAATAACAGTAACAACAGTACTTGCATAATTTTGTTAGTATGTGGTAATTGTGATGTTTTTCTTATGGATGTAGAAGACAGTTTTTTTTTCACAGAATAACATTTTCTTTTTCTCTTTAAGTTGATTTTATCTGTAGAAAGATTTTATTTTTCATGTTCGCAGTTACTACTTTAGCTTATTATCAAAGTTTGCAGAAATATGGGAACTGTTAAAATGTGAATTATGTTTTATGAACACATCAGTGTCTTAATTAGCAAAATAAGCATGGAAGATGTATCTAGTTTAATAAAAAGGACATCAAAATGATTACATTTTATACTACATATGATCTAAATGGGTCTAAATTAAGGGCTAATATGTACTGTGATAACCAACCATTTGGTAGTGTTGCATAGTCTACCAAATATTTTAGTGCACTGCCATCTAAAGGCTCGAATGGATAATTACAGGGCTTGCGGTAATCATGGTTAAAAATTAATTAATCATGATCTGCAAACGATTTGGTCCAAATATTTCCACAGCTCCGCTCTCAGTTCTCCAATCCAAGCATTAAAAGGTCATTTTCCCAAAACAGCTTGGAAGCAATTTGATATGAAACATCAATTTTTTATTTTTATGTCTTAATATTTTCAAACGTTTCTATAAACTGTGCCAAAGACATCATCGGTCACTGGATTAAAATAAAATAATAACATGAGAATAAATTAAGTTCTCACAGGAGCAGGGTGGTGATCAGCGTTTAACAGCAGTATAACACACTGCTTAGATATTCAAAAGAATTCTGCTGACTATCTCTTTTTAGTCTTCCTCCTTCCTCCTCTCTCCCCCTCTCGCTCTTTATTCTTTTGTCTCAGTCTCTGTGGAGTTACCAAAGAGTGAATGTACCAGTAAAACAGATTTTATAACCCCATTAAAGGCTGATATGCATCACTTTATAACAATATTCTGATATGAATATGAGATACTGCTGGCCATTGAAATGCAATGACTCACTGGAGCTGTACTGTACTGTTAAAGTAATACAATTAAAGTAATAAAATACATTAGTTCCTTGGCAAATAGCAGTATGGCACCAGACTACCGAATAAGAAAGCTAAAGTTAGCTCATGGTCTCTATCTAGCATACATTAGCTAACGTTTTGGACACTATTTAAAGATCAGATGTAGATCAGAAGACGTTTTTCACATCACAGCAATTACCCTGCATTTTAAGAACAATTTGCACTTCAGCTCCCAAATGTTTAAGATAAAATGTGTTTAAAATTAGCCCGTGAAATTACATCTTCATCCTCTTTCAGCAGCAACACAAGTCCTATTTAACAATTTATGTTTTAATTTATGTTTACATCATGACAGCGAGAAAACTAGACATTTAAACCCGATTTCCTTGTAACCTTTACCTTCTGCAAAAGTTGAGAATATATATAAAATTAGAGACATCAGTCAGAAAATAATATCAAAATACACTATTATTGCTACCATACCTTAGTTATTTTTATGGGTGGTATGTTGAAATTTAGGGGTACCAGAAAACAGGGTCTAAACTCACAACAGCCAGTACCTAGTGCAAAACTTTCCTAATCTAGTAATGCATAAAACCGAAGTGGCATTTACTTTAATATTTTCAAAGCGGGTTTGTAAAGATGTGTTTGTTGGGTATGTTTGTGTTTACTTCAAACAGTGTTAGTCATTGAGTTTGAGTCACTCAGTTCTTCCGTGTGCTGACGTCAGTCACACAACCACTAATGGCAAATATATTAAGCTTCAAATGGTCGTCAAGACCACACGTGTGGCTGAGAGTAAGCTGACATCAAAACACTCGTGCACACATGAAAGAGGTGTTTTAGAAAAATAACATGACTCAAACAGCATTTTAACGTAATATGATATGTCATTTATGCAGCGTTTAAATTCTGTTTTTCAAAGCATTCCTATCATGTCTGCTGCTTTAAGTGATGTGTTTACTTAACTGGGCTAGTTTTATCATTGAATAATACACCATCTGATTGCTACAAATTAAATTTTGTTTCATAATGAACAGTGTTGGGGAGTAACGGAATACATGTACCGCCGTTACGTATTTAAAATACAAAATATGAGTAACTGTATTTGTTTTGTTTTGGGTTTTGTTTGACAGCTACGTTCTGTTGTTCCAGGCGGCAGCGTTACGGTTGCCATGGTTACAGGGTGACGCTCTCTCTCTGCGTGTTTCCTGGGTGAGAGAGCGACTTTTTGTTATTGTTGTTGTGCTAAGCTAATAGGCAGAATGCTACAGGTATAGCTCTAAAGAATGTAGCATCATAGGCAGTGTAGTCCGTGCTGCAGGGAGAATGGACTGCCATACACGTTATGTGTCTGTGAGCGAGGGAGGGAGAAAAAGGAAAAGTACGAGCTGTCATCGAGCAGAAACGGGAGCTGGAAGCATGTAAATATAATAATAACCACTGCAGCCAAGAAGAGAGCCTGACGAGCCCAGTTGTAAGTAAGCTATTAAGACTCGACTGTACACCGTGTTCGTGTTTTCCTCCGAAACAATAAGTTCCGTTGGAGCAGCCTTTCAACGCCTCTCTCTGTCTCTCGCTAGCAAAGTTGACCCAGACAACAAAGTAAAGCTAGTTTTCGGCTACGAGCCCGACACAGAACCCGTATTAGCCAGAGGTCCCTTTACTACGGTTCGGAGCCGCGGACCTTCAGTAACAGTAATAAATCACAGCAATAGTACATTCATGTAGTTGTAAACAGCATGATAATATATTAAGTAATCCAAAGTATTCAGAATACGTTACTCTCATTGAGTAACGTAACGGAATACGTTACAGAATACATTTTAGGGCATGTATTCTGTATTCTGTAATGGAATACATTTTAAAAGTAACCTTCCCAACACTGATAATTAAGCACCTTCACTGCTAAAATCACCACATGCTGAGTAACTGGCTGTTTTATAACAAATAAATCCTAAGAAGTGCATTAAAATAAACGAACTTGTCCTCAATTACTGAAAGATTTGTTAACATGAAAAGTTTTCTGTATCTGCTAAAACTCTGCAAGATTAAAAGAAGATTAAAACATTGTTATATTAAAATAAATGTGGTCGCATGATCTTAGATACAGCCTACAACCTTACCCATTGAATATATTGCATTCGTTTTGGTGATAAAATATTTAATGTGTGTTTGGTAATATGTTTAGTAAACACAGTGGCATCGATTCTACAAAGGCTGATTCATACTTTCATCTCGTGAGGCATTTACTAATGTGCACACAGATTCATGTTTGTGGTTATGTAAAATATTGAAGGGTGTTACATTTTGGCAACGCTAATCCTGCTTTTGAGAATATGAAGCGTACATGAACAAACATTCAGTGGTTTTTAAAGCTCTATTTTATAGTCACAAGAAGAAATGTGGTGTTTGTTCACAACAAAATAAATGTAACTGACACAATAAAAGATTCTGCAGAATATTGGGTTGAATAGACTTAATGGATAAAAGTATCTGGGCACATGACGCTCTGTTTTCAGTCCTATAGCCATGCAGCTATGCAGTCTGCTTTCATGAACATTTATGACCGAACAGGCCGTTCTCACTACATTTGAGTAATACCACACTAGATATTACATGATCAGCTGTGGTATTATTGCAAAGTGGAACCACAGCAAGTCAGCCATGAAGTAGCAAACCACATAAAGTTAGACTTTACATGGGGTCACTGTGCCAGTGCTGAAGTGAATAGTGTGCAAAAGTCTGTGTATGTATGATGCATACATGGGCTCTGCTTGAAGTCTGTGAAATACTATGTCAGTAATTCCACTTTTATAAAGCTCGACTTGAGTTGGAGATTTAAGTGTAAAATATAAGAGATGATGTGATTTATTCCTAAATTTAAACAAGATTGGGCTCATCTTGAAATTCCAATCTGTGTAAAATGAAACAATGAAACCAAAATAAAAACGCAGATTTCTATGCAATGCAAAGATACTGGCGACGGGAGCGAGAAGAAAGACAGTGTTTGACTGTTGTGGCAGAGTTTAATTTTCTGACACTTCATAGTTCTTATAACAAACAAACTGACAGAATACCGTACACACAGCAAACAGACAGAAAAAGCTCAGTTCAAAAGATAAAAAGAATAAGAAACAACACAAACAGCAATGCCAAGACTTTTAGAAAACAGACCTCAACAACGCCTTTGAAGTAAAGTCCATCAGATAATCACAACAAAAATCTTCATATATGAGTCACTCTGGTGTGAGAAAGCTGATTTCTCTTAATATACATTTTTAAAAAAGGTGAACGTGGTCTATGATGCTGCAAAAAAGCCTTAATATGTAAATACTGTTTTAATGGTAACCAAGATCCAGCTTATGAACACCACGGCCGGGCAGATGCTCAATATTTCCAACAATAACGAGACAAAAAATGTCTAAAGGGTTTGTTTTTGTAAAGCAGCATAAATAATACCACTACTTTGTTGTTCTTACAAAGGACGGAAAAGTGACCATTTTCACACAATACTTTCACCTCATTGTTAAAACGTGACAAAATACAGAAATGCAACACAAAAAATACCAGTACAGCAAAAAAGACCTCACTTGGTACCTCATGATTGAGAAGCACATTAAGTTAAATAATCAAGTTCCACGTTAACAAACCAAACCAAGAGACAAATAAACACATTGTGTAATTGATACAGATAACTATAGCACACTTGGCACAAACTATTCCAAACACGCATCTACCGACTTCAAATGTGCAACAGTGTGCAGCAAGTAGGTCTAGAAATGATAATCCAGTGAGGAGTAAGGCCAGAAATCAGTCCTATGGGGCTCAGCTCATTTTGATTTAGCGCTAGAAAGTATCTCTGCTGCCATCCTGTGAGCATCTCTGAGACTGACCGACTTATTAGCTGCATATTCTTTAGAATGAGTTTGTTTTTGACCTTAAAAACAGCAGTTTGACAAAACTATGCCAACTCCGGGGTCACTTACATGTGCTGTTTATCCTGCTCAGAAGCTGGTATAATATTGGTTTAACTGGCTTTCAAGATAAACACATTTAATGTAAGAAAAAAACAGGTTTAAGGTGGAAATCACTGAAAACATTAAGTGGATTAAGTTATTTTATTTTTCTAAACGTTTTAGAAGATATGAGTTGTACTTAGTGTCTTATGAACAGCACACAAATATTTCAAGTCATCAGTGAAATCCCATCTTTTTAGAGACATTTAGAGAAGACACAGAGGGCTACAAATATGTCAAAAAGAAAGTAAAAAATAAAAAATCAACTAAAATTTTTAAGGGAAGACAGAATACCTGAAAAACCAAATAATTTTTAGCTCTGGGTATTTTATCTACACTTAAAATATTTTCAAATATTCAGTGGATTTCGTTTTAGTTTTGGTTTTATAATGCCGAACCGAACACGGAGACGTTCCATTCCTGTAATTGTCCAGGTCGAGTGGTGCTCAACCTTCATGGCATTCAATACCCAAACATTCATGATGAACGTGCACAATATTATTTTCCATTTCAGTGTCCTGCTCAACCTTCAACGTGAGTGGCAGCAGCACAGCGGGCATAAAGCGTCAGTGCGCTATAAATTCATACAAGCACTTAACCACAATTTATTTTTTAATATGAATTTTGTAGGTTGTTTGTCAGGATAAGCCCGGCAATATTTTCTCTTTCTGTTCCATAAGATGGCAACAATGTAACAATGAATTTAACCTAGCCCAGTGATTCTCAAAGTCTGGGCTGCAGCCCACTTGTACCCACAGTAGGTACTACAGGTATGCTGTGAGAGGTATTTTATGATAAATAAAGTTTAACCTTATTTTTAATTACAAAAAATTACGATTTTTTTTATGATGGCTATTTAAATGTAAACATCCTATCAATTCATGCCATGTATGTGACCTAATTTGATCTGTAAAGTTTCCCCAATGTTGCCAATGGCAGAAAAAAAGGTGAAATGCAGTGATTTAAAACCGGCAAATCAAGAGACGATCAAAGTGAATCTGTGCAAACACGATTTCCAATCTTAAGTTGTGAAAAACAAATTGAAAATACTTTTTTTGATATTTGAAATTAAATTGTGGTGTTATTAAGATTGGAAATTGCTACAGTCACACCAGGAAAGAGTGCTTGGAGAGCATGACACCAAAGATATTGTGAGTGTGTGCAGTTGACTTGAAATCTTGCTTCCTTCAAAATGGCTTTTTCAAAGATGGGCACCAGGTCTGCAACCCCAGTTGCCGTCTTCAGTTTGCTGTCAGTTTGTGACAGAAGGGGCTCCAGTTGGCAAATTGTGAATCTGTTGCTGTCTGTTGCAAATCTGTTGCTATCTACATACACAGAAATTTACACTCAACAGAAATTTAAATGAACTACTTACATTCAGAGTCCAGTTACAACCTCATAGACTCGAAACAGAAATTCTGAAATTTCTCCACAAATAGTGATGTGATGGTTGCTGCAGGACAGCGAAATGATACAGATGCAGCTTTGCTTTTATTTAGGAACACAAGCAGTTGGCAACAATTGGTGTTAAAATCAACTGCAAAGAGATGAGGCACAGATGAGTCCTGCACAGACTGACTCAGATTGATTGCTACTTGTTGGCAATCTGTCTACATTTATAAATTAGACGGCAATTATTTGCAAGCTTTAACCAGTCTGTGTGAGAGTGAGTGGAGTCGGTTTGAGTCAGACTGTTTGGACACAGGTTGCCTCGGAGCAGGTAACCTACAAAATCACCTTACAATCAAAATTGGGCACCCAGTTAGTTTTTGAAACTACCTGCAATCGGTTGCTGAATGCAACAGTTTTACTGTAGTGTGACTGAGCCATAAGCGATACTTCATTCTGGGACACTGTCGATACAATCATGTTATTCAGTTTCCTGGCCTTACTAACACTTGCTGTTATACTGAAACCAAATGTTGTAGTATTTCCCCTCCCAAAATATGCCATCACTGTTTCACTGCATGGCTTGTTTCTTCTTTACATTAACATGTCAGAACCCTCATGCACATTGTCCTTCTGCTGTACAAACTACTGCAACACATATATAAATCTGCAGGAGAAAATTATTTAAAACAAGTTATTTTCCTGTGTTTTTGTAACACAAACAGTTAAGATTAGGATGAATGAATTTCAACTAATCAAGTGGTTGGTTTTGGTCTTTTCATGGGATGTACTGTAACCTCATCCTTCAACATTAAATTACACATTTGCTTTATAGTAATTCTCCAGTCAGCTCAAGGCTGAGAACCACTGCTCTGTTTCAATGCAGTACGAAGACCGTCAGCCTTCAGTCCACATTCAGTGGGATTTTTCAAAATACAACTAAAATCCCAGTTTGGTTTGAGCAATCAACATAATGTATCGATACAATTATCCAACGAAAACAAAGAAACGCTGTTTCCAGTCTGCAACAAATGAAATACACATTACAGGGATGATATTAGCAGCATCAGGCATGGCGACTTTAAACTAAAACAGTTTGTGTTTCTCAAAATACTATAGACAATCACATAACACAAACATGACCGATCCGCTTCAACAGCTTTGTTCTTCAGTATTTAATCCAACAAATCTTCTTTTTCACTGTGAATTCACGTCAAATTTACTGTGAATTTGTGATGGCCAACAGGGTTTGCTGATGTTTCTGCCAGTTGCACAATATCGTCAGTTATTTTCCACCATCTCCACTGCCGTAGGAAACGTTTAGAAATGCAGCAGCTCTCATCGTATCTACAGTACATACACGACATGACACGAGCGTGATTCTCAGGTCACATATCTACAGTCCTCTACCTCAATAATGTCTCCATAACCGGTGAGTCCTCTGGAGTACACCTCTCTTCTCACTGACCCTGTATTAGGGAACACGGTACGTCCATGAATGTAGTGTTACCTGCTTCCTCCTCCTCTTCTTTTCTTCCCCTTGTTGGGGTGAGTTACATCTGTCAGCCACACAGTCACAGAGCCGAGACTTTGACGATGTTGACGCCAGCAGAGCTTGTTGTGGTCTGAATGCTCAAGGGTGGTGGGTGACTTGGAGGTTGGGGCGGCCTCCGCTGTGGGGGCCCGTGGAGCCCGTCTCCATCAGGGGTTAAAGCAGGGGGTGTTGGGAGGCTGATGATGGCTGTGGTGATCCGGCCACTTTTGCAGTTGATCCTGCTGCTCTCGTCAGTTTTGAGGTTGAGGTTGGAGCGGCTGTTAAGTATAATTAAATGTGGTTAATGTCTAGTACAAACAGTAGTAATTGCATATGTAATTACATCATTTTTTAAGCAAAACATGTTCTGTAATTTCTATAATGTTTTTGTAAATTTGGGCAGGAAATGAAGATTCTGGAGAAATTTATATACCAAGTTTTATCAGTTAACTGCACTCACAGTCAGCTTTATTATTTATGCCTAAACAAATCTTTAAAACAACACTTTATGACTTACCTACACCTACACATTATACCTACAGGAGCTTTTATGACACCCCATTATAAATTCATAGGCTTTAAAATGGAAATGGTCACCCCTTTGCAGCAATAATGGCTTCTACTCTTCTGCGATGACTTTCTACAAGATTTTGAAGTGTGTCTGGGAATGCTTGCCAATTCAACCGGGAGAACATTTGTGAGGTCAGACACTGATGAGGGGTATGACTCACAATCTGCACTCTCGTTCATCCCAAAAGTGTTTAATGGGCTCTGTGTGGGTCACTCAAGGTCTTCAGCACTATCAGCTGATCATAATGTTATGGCCCATGCTTTGCGCACTGGGATACAGTCATGCTGGAAGAGAAAAGGGTCTTCCCCAAACTGTTTTTTTCAACACTGAAGCATAGATCAGTCCAAACCAGACCAGACCAATCCTAAAAATAAACAACTCTATAACGTAAAATTCGGTGGAGGACGGGTCTGGCATTTGCCAAACCAAGACTCATCCGTCATTCTGCCTGGAACTCCACAGAACATATTTCCACTGCTCCAGAATCCAGTGGACTTTACACCACTCCAGCAGACGCTTGGCATTGTGCTCGCATGCTGCTCTCCAGACGTGAAAACTCATTCCACGAAGCTCCCGTCAGACAGTTTCTATGCTATCCCAGAGGAGGTTTGGAACTCTGCAGTTATTCAGTCAGCAGAGCATTGGTAAGTTTTAAGCCCTGTGTGCCTCAGCACTTTGTAACTTTACTTGGTCTGACACTTAGTAGCTGAATTGCCATGGGTCCTAAATGCTTCCACTTTGCAATTTGCATACCACTTACAGTTTATCGTTGAATATTAGAAAGGAAGATATTTCAGACAGACTTGTTGCAACAATGGTATCCTAGTACCGTACCGTGCTCAAATTAATTGAGCTCTTTAGAACGACACATTCTTTCACAAAGGTTTGTGAAGGCAGAAGTCTAAATGCTCGATTTTATACATCTGTAGCGATGGGACTGAAAACACCTGGACCAAATACCTTTGTCCATATAGTGTATCTAGTGATGCATTTGAGAAGTAAAATATGAAACATGCGAGTCCTTAAAAGACCTTTTATTTTGAGTGGAATTTGTGTAATAAAGCTGTACAAAACTAAAATGACATTTTTAAAAGTTAATGTACTCTGTTAGTTAAAAAGTATAACAAATTTCTCAAAGATATATTTTATTTAATTGGATTATTTAAATGCAGCTGGATTAATGTTGACAATTGCCTATTCAGATCCATCTATTAAATGTCTAGAGTCGGGTGACTTCAAAGTGTACCCCAGAGATGTGTTTTGGAGTGAAAGATTAATGCTTTCACACATAAAACAGTTTCAATGGCCAAACACCAGGAGTTTGAACTTTTTGCCAAACCTCTGATGCTAGCCCCCCTGCATCTGTTTTTGTTTCACCTGGCGGTGTGCGACAGTGGGTCACCACACTGTATGCGGATGGCACTGAGCTCCTGCAGCGGGCCCTGGTGGGTTGAATGGGTGGTGTGCAGGCTGGTGTTAGGCAGAGGAACATTTCTCTTTCTCTTTCGACTACAACAGGTACGTGTGGAGCTGTCATGGCTGGATACAGAGGGACTGCGTGAGGGATAGGTCTGCAGAGCCGTTTCCAAACAGTTCTGCTCGTATATCAGCTCGTCCACAAACTCGTGAGCCTGGAGAGAAAAAGATGAAAGAAAGAAAACATGGGGATAGCAAAACAGGAGAGAGGAAAAACAGCAGTCTGTAAATAGGCTACACAACAGCGTTATAGGACTTGTTGCCCAGTTGTACTTCACTTATAATTTTACAAAAGGAACCACACCAAAACTAATATAATTTAAAGAAATTATAAAAATAACCTTCATCTTATCATACAAAAATCATGCACCTGGCTGATTTCCTTTATTGGCTGCCTGGATAACACTGTCAGTGTTTAATACAGATCTTAGCCAACATCTTTTGCAACAGTAGCTTTAAAGACTTTACAGTGGATGCAGATTTGAGACAAACCTTTACATGATGATCTAAATCCTGTCCTGTCCTCAAACTGTAGTACGAACCAGTGTCTTCTGTGTCTTGTTGCACAGGTCTGCACAGGTTACCATAGCTAAACTTCAACACAAGTATACCACAGACCAGGTTTAAGTGAACTTAGGGGTAGTTACGTTTAACAGATACTGTGAATATTCCTTTAATATCATAATTTAAGTTCAAGAGTAGTTTCATCCTCATACAGAGACTAAAGGAATACATAAATGTCCAACATTATGATGTACAACTGTTAGCTTGAAGCCAGAAAGGTCTAATTCAAGCTCGACTGACTATCACAAATATAAACTGACGTATTCTGTCTAATAGGGATAATAATTAAATGTGATTCAGTACTGAAAGGAAACTCATTTAAATGTTGAATCTTTACTTCATTGTCATGCCTGAAAATCTGAACAACTGTGTACAAAAACTCAGTTTGAATAAATAGAAAACAATACAGACATGTGAAAAACAAATCACAGTAATACATTACAAGCGACAACACAGAGAAAATAATAAAAGAGAATATTCCTCTGTCCAAATACACACTGGTGTGCCGTCAATGACGCCTCATCTGTGTGAACTGCATGACAAAACTGTGGTGGGCAGTTCAGAAACCAGGCTCACTGCAGTGTAGCTGATTTGGCATCGTAATATGCCAAATGTAGTTTATGGTGCAGCTGAGTTGTAAAACCCTGCAAGTTCCAGTTTTTACAGACCCACTCTAAACCCCACACCCACAAAGTCCCATAACAACTGTCAACCTGGCGTGCAAACATTATGACATTTTTTTATTTATTTATTTTACCAAGAATGTGTTTTTTTGCTTCCAGCTGAACTCAAACCACAGATTTGAGAGGAAGGAACACCTTACTGTGACAATGACAGACATTTTTGGCAATGCCCTAAACACCTTTTTTCATCTGTTTTGGGGGAAGTTGGCAGCTACATGCAAAGTCAGTGTGAAGAGCAAGCTTCTCATAAAGTAACATTTGGAAAATCTAAAAAAGTTTAATTGCTAGCTTCATTAATGTTAGCCAAGTTTTCAGCCATAGCTACACAGTGGACATGTATATTTATAACAGAGTGCACTTACTGTTGTTTTCTCCAGACAGTGCAGTAGGTGGTGGTGTTGGCTCTCTAACAGAGAGATGGACTTCTGGGTTGGCTTCTGCTCATCTTCTTCTGTACCCTGATTGCACACACACACACACACACACACACACACACACACACACACACACACACATTGATATTTACTCAATACTTAATACTTTGAAAATGAACTTTTAGTATCGAAGTAGTAATAAAAAGCCCGAGGTTCTGCTTCATGGCATTCAGTCTCATCTGAACTCTTCTTCTTCATGTTTGATGAGTTTCTCCTCATTTCAGTTATGAACAGGTAAACAGCAGCTCCTGCCAATTACTTTCAAATAATTTACTTGTTACATAGTGAACCACATTCCTGTTTGGAGTGAATCGATCCCTTATCTTTAGGTCTGCTTAGCAAGTGGTTTGTCCACTTTCTCCAATTTGTAATTTATTTCCTATTTTGAAGGGTTTAAAAAAAAAAAAAAAAAAAATCCACAAACAGCCTACTGTTTTTCTTTGATTTGTTTCCTTGTTTAAACAAGCAGCAAAATAACTTCCAATTTCAGTTTATTGAGCAAACAACATACAAATTATTAAACCGTGCTACTGCGCATCCTCTAACTTAATTGTCTAAGTAGGTACTGCTGAGTGTTATTTGATGCTGGAGGCAGCTAAACAGTTATTGATGTCAGAAGCTTCAGAAAGAAGAGAGATCGCAGAGTTTGAGGAAGGAAAAAACCCCCACAGAAGCAGAAACTTATGGAACCCTTTGTTGGTATTTTTCCCAACAGACTTAGTTTGAAATTCAGCCTTTAATGTTCCTTTGTCTCAAAGTAACTGCAATTGCCAAATAACATGAAAACTGAAAATGGTTAATTCTCTCCCCACAGTGTTCATTGTTACTCAGAGGATTGGGGCAGGAGGCGAACCAGCCCAAGGACTCTCATTTGGATTCCAGGAACATGAACAACACCGTCACATGGGCACGTTTTCCGATTGCTGGATTTGTGCATTTACCCTCTGGCAGAGGACCTATACACACATAATACAGATACAGAGCGAGATTCAATGGTCTTTCATGTAAATAAAGAAGCTGACTTTGTGTAGTCAGTAAAAGGAAGCTGATCACGATAACCGTGCTGCTAATGAATGATTGGACAATAACTAAATGTGTTTGTTTCCCAATGTATTTGTAATAAAAAACCTCCCCTAAAGCAGTGGTTCCCAAACTTTTTTTGTTAGGCCCCCCTTTCTTTTACAGGAAAAATCCCCCCCCCCCAACACATCCTCTAACCACACACAGCCATATTTTGTTTTCAAACTCCATTGCATTTAGTACATTTAGTAAACAACAAATACAAGTAAACTGCAGTAAATTACAGGTAGCAATGAAATAAACTACTAACCCTTTACGTCCACATCTACACGGGTATTTTTGAAAACGCAGCTGTTTCTACGCATTTGGGCCTTTCGTCCACACGTAAATGGTGTTTCGAATCACCAAAAACTGAGATTTTTTAAAAAACTCAGGCTACGCCCACATGTACACAGGTATTTTTTTAAAAACGCAGATTTTTCTATGTGTTTGCACCTTTTGCCCACACTTTGGGAACCTCTGCCCTAAAGTATTCAGTGTTATTCATGTGATGTCCAAAACTATAACAGTAATAAAGAGATGTGTATAATTATGTGAACATATCTCTTTGAGGGACTGAGTAAATGAAATAATCCAAAAATTAACTGTCTCGATTAAAGATGTATTCAGGGATGCAGGACTCTTTTTATAGGTTATTTTATTTAATATTAAATGATGTATCAATTAATTTAGTTACTTTGTAGCAACTCAATTTATTTATTTCGGATTCAAGAAGGTCTTCTACCATCTGGGCATTTTTCAATATCCTCAAAGTGGATGTATGACCCAAATGTCAAGTTCCTGGAGATGTCGTTAGAGGGCTGTGATTTGTCAGTCTGGCCATCCAACTGATGTTGTAACTGCACTATTCAATCACACATTACCATAAATAGGTGTTCAAATCAGTTAGAGAATGACATTAATGCTCTTTATCCAATGTTAAGTTACTTCTGTATTCTGGAGCTGGCCTGGCCATTGCCTCAATGGAAGTGTGAAGGGTAATATCAGTTAGTTTGGCATTTAGCTGCGAGTCAGGTCCAGGATGCCGTGAGTTCAGGATATATAGAGTGCTATGTGCTGTGGCCTCAGTCACACGGGTCTAGACCAGCTGGTCACCATCTGGCAATCACCGGTCATGAGGATTAAATGTGTATTCCTTGAATACGCCTCACCTTTGTCACAAGGTGAAATAAGTCACAAAGAGGTTTACACTGAACACCTGCAAACACTTGCCAACTGCTCTCTCCAAGCGGTAGCGAAAACAGAGAGTTGTACCTCAAAGTAAAAGGCATAACTTGACTTTGAAGGCAAACTTTTTCCATTTTTGGTAATAGTTAGGTTATAATTGCAGACAAGATTTTCTATACAGAACACAACAGCAGTTGTCTCAAGCCACTTTAACCCCAACAATCAGACGACCACCTATGAGCAAGCACTTGGTGACAGCGGGAAGGAAAAACTCCCATTCCCAGAACTACCATAACTGTGGGCGGCCATGGCAACCTGCTAACGACCAAAGCCATCCGAAAGAGGTAATCGGTGCAGCATCGTCCTTGCAACCAGTTTCACCAAGTGACTCATAATAACCTCCATGCACCCAGTTGTCCTGGTGACCTGTGGATACCGGATCTCTAGGCCTTTGTGATTGAGGTCTAAGCTAGCTGTTGAATCACTACAGCAGTGCCTCCCTTTAAAGTTGGGTCTGCTTGTTGCCACTGTTTGTGCAATTATACATATGTTGAATATAAATAATACAATTGTGAAGCTTCCCACCTTTTTTCCTTTCATTTGCTGAGTAACCAGTGAAATAATAAATATAGTTTTATTTAAGCTGATGTCTGAGTTGTTGCATACTTCTATAGCACATTGATCAAGATAGTACCTAAACTCAGATCTTATTCACGATTCAAAGTGTTTATTGTCATGTGTACAGAAGAAATAGGCCCCATCTTATCTTAATGACCTTGTAGTACCATATCACCCTATTAGAGCACTTCGCTCTCGCTCTGCAGGCCTACTTGTTGTTCCTAGAGTATTTAAAAGTAGAATGGGAGGCAGAGCCTTCAGTTTTCAGGCCCCTCTTCTGTGGAACCAGCTTCCAGTTTGGATTCGGGAAACAGACACTATCTCTACTTTTAAGATTAGGCTTAAAACTTTCCTTTTTGCTAAAGCATATAGTTAGGGCTGGACCAGGTGACCCTGAATCCTCCCTTAGTTATGCTGCAATAGATGTAGGCTGCCGGGGGATTCCCATGATGCATTGAGTTTTTCCTTTCCAGTCACCCTTCTCGCTCACTATGTATTAACAGACCTCTCTGTAGGGATGGGTATTGATAAGATTTTCACGATTCCGATTCCATTTTCGATTCTGTTTAACGATTCGATTCTTTATCGATTCTCTTATCGATTTTTTTTTTTTTTTTAAAAAGGAGAACACTAAGGTCAATTAGCTTAGATCTTTGTTTTATATCTTCTCTTTGAACAAGATAGAAATTTAGGAGTAACATGGCCTTACAAACCCAACAGTGAGATCTTAACAGATCCAACCTACGGCTCTTCAATGGGGTGTCACAGGGTCCCCAGGAAAAAAAATTGTGAATGTAAAATAATAAAATAAATATTCTTCTGTAGCAATTACACAAGAATATCCAGTGATGTCCCTGCCTACAATTAAACACATTCACTTACCGAAAATCGGGGGCATCTGCTGTGGCAAATGGGTGCAAGCCTTTTACCACAAACTTAGTCACTGCTCGGTGACATTCGTCTATCCTGGCCTGAAAGGAGACGCTAACGGTAGACTGTAGCAAGAACTGCCAGCATCTGAGCCAGACTCTGTCTGTCTCTCTCATCATGGTCACCTAAATGCACAGTAATGGCAGGTTTGGTAATAAGGCAGATCGCGCTAACATAATATGCACTGTTAGTTGATTATTTACCTGCCATATTAACGGGAGAGGACGTGCAAAAGTTACCGCTGCTGCTGGGTTGAGATTCACGAGTCCGGAGCGGAATTAAAAACACGACATTCATTTAAGGTTATCGTAGTGTTTCCTTAAATTAAATATCTACTTTGCAAGTATTGCAAGTTGCCCTGTTGTCATCCGTTCTCGTAAAGTATAACCAAACTTTTTAGCGTTTGAGCCGCCATGTTTCCTGCCAGGTAAATGACGCTCCGCAACGTGGTGACGTCATTCGGGGCGACTGGAATCGATAAGGGAATCGTTTGCAAAAATGGCAAACGATTCCAAGGAATTGAAACAGTGGGAACCGGTTCTCAACAAGAACCGGTTTTCGATACCCATCCCTACCTCTCTGTATTGAATCATATCTGTTATTAACCTCTGTCTCTCTTCCACAGCATGTCTTTTATCCTGTCTTCCTTCTCTCACCCCAACCGGTCGCAGCAGGTGGCCCCGCCCCTCCCTGAGCCTGGTTCTGCCGGAGGTTTCTTCCTGTTAAAAGGGAGTTTTTCCTTCCCACTGTTGCCAAAGTGCTTGCTCATAGGGGGTCATATGATTGTTGGGTTTTTCTCTGTATCTATGAAGCGCCTTGAGGCGACTTTTGTTGTGATTTGGCGCTATATAAATGAAGTTGAATTGAAGTTGAATAGCATTTCTCTGTGCAATGAAATTCTTCCTTTGGTGTTAAAGGAACAAGATAATAAAGATAAAAATAAGGATAAAAAAATAATGAAAGATAAATAAATAAGTACAAAGATAAGTAAGTGAAGACAAGTGAGGTATGCAGATGTCGATGTAGATGGATGTACAAAGGAGCTTAATGTGTTGTGTTCAAAGTGTGCTGATGTACAAATCGCAGTTGGGGTAGGTCAGCTGTTCAGTTTTATAGCATATATTCTGGATGTATGCTGCAGTTTGAAAAAAAAAAGCCATTGTTTCTTAATAACAATTAAAATAAATATCTTGTGTTTCACCTTTTTGAGCTGCCAGACAGATAATTCAGACTTATTTCAACACACTTATTTATGTATCCTTACTTTCTGTAAAAAAAATCCTTCTTACTTTCTGAAATGGAGATGTTGTGAACCTTCAAAAATAAATGGGTGACATAAGGTATAATACCTATGAAAAATGTGATTTGGTCTAAGCGCATTATCAAGACTAGGAACACTCAGCTCCTGGGGCGGAAAGTTGATCATTTTGGAAACCTGAAAGTGAGCTAATGCATAGCTGATGGCATGGGAATGCAGGAAGTACAAATATATGTTTATATACATATTTCAAGGCTTGATGGCATCAAGTAAATGAGTGATCCACTCATTTATTTTATATATATTGTCCTATTTCACTACAGTTTTCTTTTTTGTGTTCTTGTATGTGCTGATTTTTGTATAAGTGAAGCTGGCTTTTATGGGTGTGTGGCTTCTTTCTTTGTTGCATGACGCACCATTCCTCTGTGATACTGTTTTGAGCAGTCTTTTATAGATTTAAATGACTCCAGGAAAAAAGATCAGATAAGAGATAAAGCTGTAATGCCTTCGTATGCAAGATTACCATAAAACTCAACAGGATTATCAATACCCGTGATCTAAGTAACAAATAAAAAAAGCCAAGATGCAACCAGACCCCGAGTGAACTTCTAGTCTAACTAATGACTGTGACAGAATCAGTGATTTTTGTCATATATCTCCACTCCTACCTCGGACCCACGCAGCGTCACCGACTGTCAGAATTGACACCATCGTAATTTGATGCGCCAGGACTCTGGCAGCTTCATCACAGACATGAAAAGGAAAGGGGGGTGCTCAGTGCTCACAGATGGCATTTATATGATAATTCTAACCACTAGCAGACACCCATGAGCTTTCACACTGGACTCTATCAGGTCCAAATGGATTTTAGTAACCATCTGCAAGGAGGGGAGTGTGTCACTGAAAACACGAGCGATGGTCTAGATGGATGGGATTCAGGCAATTTGCTCGCACGTTACCGAACACATTTTTCCACGGTGGTTATAAAATATATATATATATATATTGTATAAAAGAGATGAGTAAATGTAGAGTGGGGGATGATTGATTCAAAAAGTAGAAAGTTCTGATCTTTACGCACAGACATGCATTACAGTAGAGTAAATAACTATTTATGTCCTCTGAGAAACAGACTGATGCGTGTTCTTAGGTTAGGCATTAGAAACTGAATTTCAAAACTACTTTCAAATTAATCTCTATTGTCTCCACTGTTTCATTGTTCAGTGGCTCCGTTTTGCTTTGAAGCCTCCTTTAATGCACTAACAACCTAATTATCACCAAGAGCGATTCGACAAGCAAGTAAGAACAATCTTACATCCTAGATAACCTCAGCTTACCGTTTTCACAGACACGGATTAAATCAAGTCTCAGACTGATGAACAACCAAAAAAAGCACTTTGTTATTACACAGATAACACTCACATGGGGCATTATTAGCCTCTGCTATCACCTCTGCCCTGCATAACAACAAGAATGTAATGGCTCCAACTTCTTCTTTTATAGCCTCTAAATTACTTTTAAATTGTTCTCTGTTTATTTGACAGTAATTGTTGCCACTTTGCTTGTGTTTGCGTACTGCAGATGTGAAGTTGTTGCCTCCAAGCAACTGAGTTGCAGTGAACTGACATAATTAGTACATGGGCGTTTGACAAGGAACAACATGATTAATACTGAATTACGACCTGCTGGCATTGCACCATTTTTAATGAGCACGCTTAATTAAAACAGCTTCCAAGAAATCATCGCGCCCACTTTGCTGTTGGTGGATCTTCGCATTCAGAGGGTCAGGGGTCTTTCTCACCGTCAGCTCCAGCAGGTCGTTGAGAAGTCCGTTGCGTTTGCTCTGAAGGAAGGCGTTGGCGCTGCCGGTCTTGGCTATTCTTATCCTGGCCAGTCTGGCTTTCTGGGTGTGGGAAGAAGAAGAAGTCACAGCATCAGACAAGGTAGGCGGGAGGTCGGAGAAGATGACTAATACCTATTTAATGATGAGAATCTGCCAACTCATCACACAAACTCTGTAGTAATTTTCACAGTTACTACACGACTGCTCTTATCTCTGCATTTTCAAGTTTTTCTCTTTCATTATATATGACAGAGACTGCTGTCATGTTCTTGTGTCTGTAACATGCTGCTACTGAGTATGTCTGTAAGTCGGCACCCAAACAATACACTCATTTGGGATTGCTGAAAATTTAATTTCAAGTCTGAAATGAGCATAAATATGTTGCTATCTAGCTGCTGCAGATTTTTGCTCACATTTAGCTGAAATCCCAGTAGTGATGTTGGGCGATAAGGCCTGGCTCAGTTTCCAGTTTTTCCCAAAGATGCTGACTGAGGCTGAAGTCACCAGCTAGAAAAAGGTTTTAGACAGCAAATTCTACAATAATGGCTTGTCTTTGTGTTTGGGGGAAACATGATCGGATATCAAGTTACTGGAGGCTTAAACCAACAGGTGTGCAAGAATATGAGGACTTTTAAACAGGTTTAAAACAGTTAAATAATATGTAAATACTTTAATCAGTTTTTAGTCTAACACAGTGCTCTTTTTGAATATATAAAGCTCTCTTATGTTTTATAGAGAAAACAACAATCAAAATCATGAAAGCAATTCTTGGGTAGTTGTAGCTTTAATTGGGATGTCTAACAACAATTTTGCCAAGGCAGTGTAGATTGAATCAAAAAGCTTTTTTTTTTAAATGAATGTCTTCTTTTAACTTTTTATTCTTTCATCTGTAACTTTAGTCTTTATATTTTCTGATTCTTTACAGCTTCGCTTTTTCTAGTTTTTCCTTCCAGTCCATTGATACCGAGTTGTTTGTTTGTTTGTTTTTTATAATTCATTTTATTTGGATCCCTGGAAGAGCAGCAAACTCTGACTAATCATAAATAAAGAATGAAGAATCACGATGATCTCTTTGAAACTCCAATTTTTGGCAGAAAGTTGTGAGACTTTTGAGTCTAAACCCTTCAGATAGATCTTTCTAAAACAGGATAAAACTAAAGAGTCGGTCCACCAAGAAAAGCAACAACAACAAAAAATGGGCTCAAACTAAGAAAAATATAAATGCAACATGAAGCCAAGTCTTGCATTTAATGGTGCTGCAAGCACAAATTGATAATTTGCTGCATTAGTGCCAATTATGCCCATGAGAACCTACTGAGTACAAAATTGCAAAGTCTGTTTGCCAACATTTAGCAGTTTATTTTATTCCCTTTCTGTTGCAGCAAAAATATAAAATTGCTTTAAATAACAGATAAAATAATAGAACAAAGGAGACAGGAAATGAGAGACATTGCATTAAGGATTTCATAAAATGAAGAGGATATTATGACAACTGTAAGGTGAGCTTTATCTTTAACCCCCACTCTCTCTCTCTCTCACTCCCTTTATATACATTTAAGAAACAGGAGATACCGAAGAACATCTGCTTTCCAGACATGATTCAAAAGTAATATTTAGACGCTTCAAAAACCGCCTGTCAAACTAGTGAAGTTGTATAAAAAGCTGGAACCTGAGAGGTAATAATAGTGCTTGTGTATGTACGTGGTCAGTATGTGAAACAGGGGTAAAATGCGAGGATCATTGACTGCTTCTTTCTGCAGCTGAAGAGTGAATGAATTAAGAACCAGTGAAATTACCGTCACAAGCTGCCTGGCTTTATGATTGATCAAAAGTACTACTTGACACAAGAAAGGGAAAAATATGAAAGAATAAGGATCTCTGATTCTTCTGTAAGTGCAAAAGGTTGCGCTGAGCGCCTGTGATGAGCTGCTGAGCCCAAACAGTTCTCTAAGAAACTTTTACTCTAAATACATGAAAACTGCTAAAACCCAGAGGTGTGATTGAGTCTCATTTAGTTCAAAGTTAAAGAAAGTGGAAAATATTGAAGCAGATTAAGTCAAACTGGTTTAAAATCAAGTCCCTGAATAGTTAATAAAGGTATCACACATGGATCAATATTTGTCTAGCTGCAATAAAAATGATTCGTTTTCCAACTGAGCACTGTAGTGTTCATTTTTATGCTGTAAACCATTGTGTATGCTCTTGAACGAACTGCAAACCAGGCCTTTTAAAGGTCAATTTGCTTTTGATGGCCTTAAAATCCCATTGATTTAAAAGTTTGTCTGAGCCCCAGAAGGACTGAATGAATCTTTCATTGAAATATTAGTGAAAATGTAACTGAAAATTCTCCACCAATGATAATGAATTTTGTCCTACAAAACTCATCATCATGAAAATGCCAAACAGAAAAAATTATGTTTGCCACCAAATAATTAGTAAGTAAGTAAAAAATATAAATAAATAACTGAAACAAACCGAGGAATTTTCTTACGTCAGATCAGGGGCGCCCAATCCCAGTCCTCGAGAGCTACTGCAGCTTTTAGATGCATCCCTACTCCAACACAGCTGAATCAAAGGGTTGGATTACCTCTTCAGCATGCCACCAAGTTTGGCAAAGACCTAATAACAAGCCATTCATTTGATTCAGGTGTGTTAGAACAAGGACACATCTAAAAGCTGCAGGACGGTAGCTCTTCAGGACTGGGATTGGGCACCCCTGTGTCAGATTGTACCCATGTTCACCACAGTACCTGTCATAGTCCTGGGTCTGTGACTCAGTGTTTTGATCTTGTATTATTATTTTTAGTAGTCTGTAGTCTCTTCTTGGTTCATGTTTACTAGTGTTTTGCGTTCTGTATTTCTTGCTCTTAGCTTTTGGTCTCTATGCCCCTCATGTTACTCTGTTCCCTTTGTTCTGTCGGTGTATTTCCTGTTTTACTTTGAAGGTCTGTGTCTGATGTTAGTGTATTCACTTTGCATCCTCCTTGTCTTGTCATATTCATTAGGTTCAGCTGTGTCTCCCTTCTGTGTGTAGTCTCCTCTTTGTCCTCTGTGTGTATTTATAAAGTGTGTGTTCTCTTGTACGTGCCACGGGTCCGTCCGTGTTAACTCCGTGTTTTCTCCCTGTGTATCTTACCCCGTGTTTGCTCTGCTCTCCATCTCCTTCAGGTTTCAAATTTGTTTGTTTGATCCTTAGTTTTTCTAGTTCAGGTTTTCTTAGTTCTGATTTTGCCTCCCTTGCTTTTGTTTAGCTTTTGTTATCGTAAGTAAAGCTCACTCGCATCAAGTAAGTGACTGCATTTTGGGTCCTTCTTCATAACTCCACACGGCTTACCTCACTAGCCGTGACAGTACCCAAGTTCATCATGAAAAGAATGTGTCTTCAGTTCATTGTGCCTCATTAATGTATACTAAGAAAGTGTACTAGGAAAATACTACTGTATATTAGGTTTTGGCTGCACAATTTGCAAGTTTAAAAGTTCAAAAAAAGGTAAAAAAAAAAAAAAAAAAGATGGGCGTAAGTAAGTAAATCTCACTTGAATTTCTTTTTGTGCATAATACTTTGTTACTCTTTAAAAGAAAAGATACAACATGTCAATCTTGTAATTAATGCACAAACATGTCTGCTGTTACTGTAGCCAAAAAGCTTCTGTCTTTATCCTTTATTCCAAAAAGTCTTTGCGTACATGTTAGCAAGCTGCAGTTTTACTCTAATGTTCATTTTGGATAGAAAGAACCTTTTAATGACAAGCTTCACGTGCAGCTTAAGCTTGTGATTCTCTTTCAGACTATAAATGTGTGCATGCTAATAGCAACAGGTGCAAGCATTACCTGCACATCCTGTAATGAAATCTTACATTATCTGAGACTTCTAGTCTAACCCTAGACAGACTGGCATTTTTTCTCATGTTGTTGAAAATCTTTTCTACTTCTAGAATATTTTCCTTGGACTGGAATGGTTAGGGTTTTTTTCTTCTTCTTTTGGATTCATAAATATCCCAAAGGTCTCAGGAAGCTCTTTAGATGTAGGCATAATGATGCTACACATTTCAATAACAAAGAGAATAGCAGACACTGGATGTTTGGTGTCACACATATAATGTGATTGATCTGTTTTAACTTCATTTAACCAGGAAGTTCTACTGAGATCAAATTTCACAAGGGATACTTGACCGAGGAAGCAAACATTAAATACAACCTCTACAACACAATATAATGCATACAAATATCCACAACATGAAGCGTAAAACACAAGAGAAAAACACCCACAGCTCTAATTCCCCATATTCCCTACAATGCTTTGAAATTCACTAGTGGCCTCTTTTTTCTGAAATTTTATGTCATTTATATTTTCAAATAATGAAAATGATTAAAAATTTTCTGTCTTTTTCATACAGCTTTCATCTAAAAGAGCTGTTTGAGAGTTGATCATATGTTTGCTTGTTCATATATGTTGGAAAAAGTCCACAGAGTTCAATTTATATGCTTTACTGCTTTATTCCTTACGATACTACTGTAAAATAAAACTGAAAACCCCATGAATGTGTTATTTTTTATGGCAAATGCACTCAAAGCACTTTATACAGCATCTCTCAATCACACAAGCTCTTTCTAACATTCCCACTCTAATGAATGCATTGTGAGCAGCTCGAGGTTAAGTATCTTGGCCAAGGATACTTTCACAGGCAGACTGGAGGAGCCAGGGACAGAACCACCAACCCTCTTATTAGCAGATGACTTGCTCTGCCTCCTGAGCCAAAGCTACCTGAATAAACCTCATTCTTCTATTAAAGTATAAAAATTCTGATGAAAGTATCAAATACTTGATACTTTGTTATTCTGATACATCAAATTCCCTTCAGAAAATTAAAAACAAAGCATGACACTGTAAAAGCGGAGGAGAGGTTACGTTAAAAATCCGTCAAAATCCCAAAAGTTGAAATTCACTAAACTCAACTTTAGAAGTAAATGCCTCCTAAAGGGTGATGAATAAGTATTTCACGGTTGGGGAAGTTCTTTAAGAAAGTTCGGTGTGCCCCGAACGAGCCTCTTCAACAACCTGACTAAAGCCCAGTCATGATTGTGGTGATTTCACTTCATCGGTGGTCTCAGTTGACCGCACAAATCAGACCTATATGCTCCAACATTACCACCCACAGTCTGACAGTCAGACAGCAGAAAGGTTCAAAATGTTCACCTCCAAGACAAGTGAGCCTTGAAACTACTGCTATATAGAGCCCTCTTCCTGTTTTTTCTTTCTTCTACCCCAATAAGACCTCTTACACTTCCTCCTTCTGCTTCCTCGGTCTTCTTTTTATTCTCTTACTCTTTTTACTCTTGTCAGACCTCCATCCCTCTTTCCTCTCTTGCTCCCATCGTCTTGTTTTGCCCTCACGTCTCTGGTCTCAGGACTTTTTTTTCCTTAACAACCTGCCATCTCTCAGTGTGGCTCCACTTGACTTTGCTGTCCCATTACCGGTGTGACCTCAGTCCATTTACTGCCTCAACACTTATCGGCACTCTGACTGCACTGTGCTGCAGTGCTGATTTGCTGAAGGAATAAAAGAGGAACCTGTCTTTGTCATCTGCACGTTTGGTTTTCAAATTATTGGGGAATTAGGAGCATTAGTATCAGGGCAGGGGTTGTTTCTGTGGCTAGTTATATCCTCAGTGGGTTATTGAACTTCAAGACAGACTGTACTTCGCACTGAGGCATACACTCCAGTAGTTAGCAGGCAATAACTATCATTAAGCCCAATTTGGTTTCTCTACTTTCTATTTAATGACTAAGAAGCTACGACGGATACACGAGAAGACCTTTTTGTAAAATCAAATCCCCTGATGACTACATAATTGTAATAGGAACCGAGAGCAGTGTGTGTTTATAGAAGAATGAAGACGAATGAGATCTGGAGAGAAATGGGAGCCCAGAACATATAAAGTAATAAAAGGAAAAGGAATTTTTAAACAGAGTTAACATAACAGATATTTCCCCTTGATTTTTCTTCCTATTGTTTTAAGTTATATTAAAGGCAGAAGAAGAAGAAGTTACTTCATTAGATCAAAAATAGCTCACTGGGGGACACTGTACAAAAACCATGAGCAGTAGTCCATAATTTCTTTATATTTTGCTGGAAAAACAATGAATTGTTTCACTGGTTTATTGAAACATGTGCCAGCATATATATACAGCCATCTTTATTCTTCAGTACAGACTGAACTCTCAGAGGGAAACTTTCCTGTAGTCTTCAGGAATACCCCCAACCCCCCAGAACATTTAAATCTCTTGGCTTCCTGTTAAATCCAGAATTGAATTCAAAATCCTGCTCCTCACATACAAGGTCTTAAATAATCAGGCCCCATCTTATCTTAATGACCTTGTAGTACCATATCACCCTATTAGAGCACTTCGCTCTCGCTCTGCAGGCCTACTTGTTGTTCCTAGAGTATTTAAAAGTAGAATGGGAGGGAGAGCCTTCAGTTTTCAGGCCCCTCTTCTGTGGAACCAGCTTCCAGTTTGGATTCGGGAGACAGACACTATCTCTACTTTTAAGATTAGGCTTCAAACTTTCCTTTTTGCTAAAGCATATAGTTAGGGCTGGACCAGGTGACCCTGAATCCTCCCTTAGTTATGCTGCAATAGATGTAGGCTGCCGGGGGATTCCCATGATGCATTGAGTTTTTCCTTTCCAGTCACCTTTCTCACTCACTATGTATTAACAGACCTCTCTGTATTGAATCATATCTGTTATTAACCTCTGTCTCTCTTCCACAGCATGTCTTTATCCTGTCTTCCTTCTCTCACCCCAACCGGTCGCAGCAGATGGCCCCGCCCCTCCCTGAGCCTGGTTCTGCTGGAGGTTTCTTCCTGTTAAAAGGGAGTTTTTCCTTCCCACTGTCGCCAAAGTGCTTGCTCATAGGGGGTCATATGATTGTTGGGTTTTTCTCTGTATCTATGAAGCGCCTTGAGGCGACTTTTGTTGTGATTTGGCGCTATATAAATAAAATTGAATTGAATTGAATTGTTCCCAGACTGTTCTAGTTAATGTCAGGGTCCAGGCTCTGGGCAGGCTGGTCTACGACTCATAGTTTTGCTTAGTTTTGCCCAGATCCCCAACATCACCTTTGACAGGGTCCCCAACACCACTTGCTGAAATGAAGCTGCAAACCATGACAGAGCCTCTGCTGTGTTTAACAGATGATTGTAGACACTCTTGTACATATTGACAATGAAACAGACAAAATAAACTCAGCTATGTTCCAACCTGTTTCCTCTCCTGCCATTATCTTGTGAGTACAAATTGTGTCAACTCTTGTCCTTTGTCATGTCCTTCTTCATGGTTGTGTGTCCTCCTACTTGGTGTTTAGTTTTCCTGCTCCTGCCCTGCATTTGTGTTGGATTTCATTGTTGTTTTAGTTCATTCCTGTATTCAGAGTCCTGCATCAGGGTCTGTTTTTTGCCTGCTATAACTGTCATATGTCAAGAAGAGCTTCTTGACAGCCACCCTTCCAGCATTTCTAATGAGGCTTCGGTGAACAGTAGACGGATCAATTGAAGGGCCAACTGCATCTCTCAGGGTTGGTGTCGGTGTCTTGTGCTATTTTCTAAGGACATGACTTTGACATACTGTTCATTTGCTCTTTTAGGCCTGCCACTTTTTCTTTTGTCCTCCACTTATGCACTTTAATCCTTTTTTTACCGACACACTGCACACTAAATAATCTAAATATTCTAAATCAGCGGTCCCCAACCCCCGGGCGTTTGGTTGAGGCTCGGGTGTGAAATGTATGGTTTTCAGGGTTTTTATCAGTTTTTAGCGTTATTTTGTTATCGTTTTTATCATTAACTATGTTTTCCTGGGTCTTTTCACGTGTGCTATGAATAAATCCTATTTTTTTTCGGTACCGGTACTAGTTTTATTTTGTTGTATTTATCTGCGACAACTCTTGAGCCAGGGGCGATCGTGGCTCAAGAGTTGGGCCCCGGCTCGGACAGTCTCGGTCGTGTCCTTGGGCAAGACACTTCACCTACCGCCTACTGGTGATGGCCAGAGGGGCCGATGGCGCAATATGGCAGCCTCGCTTCTGTCAGTCTGCCCCAGGGCAGCTGTGGCTACAACTGTAGTTTGCCTTCACCAGTGTGTGAGAGTGAATGAATAGTGGTATTGTAAATTGAGGGGTCCCGAAAAGCGCTATATAAATGCAATCCATTATTATTATTATTATTGTTAAAGGCCGGTCCCTGAAAATATTGTCGGGCATAAGCCAGTCCGTGGTGCAAAGGTTGGGGACCGCGATCTAAATAGCAAAAACACTATTTTATGCTAATTAACCATGTTGTTTTTAGCATCTTTTAATAGATTCAACTAAAGAAGTAGCAAGAAATTATATATTTTTGGGATGTGCCTAAAATTTATAATCTAGAACTGGTTTGTTGCTAACATGTTTATTTGGTGTAAGCACAACACTGGCTCATCCCTTGAGTTAGGAGCCCTTTTTCTGCTTGAATGATTCACAGGTCAGTGTTAAGAGGCTTAAAAAGCAAAAACATTCCTCTGAAAGTGGTCCGATAGAAAGACTGGAAAAACTGAAAATGAGTGAAAAAGCAGACAATGACCAAGATAAACTAAAGCTTCACAAAAACACCAACGTGTGTGAGGGATATTTTGTTGTGTAATAGGATTAAATCCATTTAAAGCCATGACAGAATGTAGCTTGCCATGTTGAAATACCAGAACAAGTTATTTTTTCATTTCCTATTAATCGCAAGGTAACAATTTTTTTAATACATTACCAAGTCCAGACCTACTTTCTTTTTTTTAAATTTTTTTTTATTCACGTGACACTTTAGATACAAACATTTATGCTAAATTACCATATTAAAGCCACCTATAGACCTTAACTCTAATTGCTGAATCAGATTTCTTTCTAAGCACTTTGGCACTTCCGTGTTTGCTTACATTTTGTTGTCCTGTCCGTTGTTTCAACTTTGAACATTAGTTTTTAAGCCTTTAAGCTTTTAAAATGTGAATAATGCTTTACTTGCATCAGGGATTTCTATTGAGGGAAGATCCTCAACGACCACGGCAAAAAGCAGCAATAAAATGTTATTTCTTTTTAATTATCCTTTAACAGCTTAATAATGTTTTTGTAAATTAATTCCTCATTGAGAGTGGGCTATGTTTCCCAGAGAGCCTCCTCACTGCTTTAATAGGCACTATAAGCTTGAAAAGCATCAAAAAGCTAAAAGAACTTCATTAGTGTGAAGAGTTTATGGTCCCTTTGTGGTCTAAAAATGTTTTACAACCACTGAAAGATGATATCTGAAAAAAGAAAATCCTTCAAGATCAATATAAAAAGCAACTTGCACAACAAATGCATGGGGGGAAAAAAGCTGCTGGGTCATGGAGTATATTTGGTCAGCCCTACTGTCAGTCGCTGTTGCTTAGCAACAGTACGACCATGCCCACTTAAGCATGTCAATATCAAAACAATAGACATTCTGTCAATGAACAAGTAACTATTTCATCTGTTATGGAAGTGTTACAGAAGAAGTGCTGCAGAGGTTGTATTTTCTGTATACCACATCAGTGGGAAACAGTGTTTTAAAGTAGCAATGACACAATAAAATAATTTAGTGTGTGATATTGTTATGAAACATACACAACTGGGCAGCCTTTTGAAAATATTATGAAACCAGATGTAAGTACACAAGGTTTTTCTCAATTTCTTGAATGTAAATATTACCAAGACTGACTGAGGTTTGATCTAACAGGATGAATCCAACTTCCCCAGTTCACCAATTCATTGCCTCTATCAGACCTATTTTACTCAGAACTGAGCCTCACTGGACTCAATAAAGGTGCGAGATAGCCCATGCTGTTGTGTTTGAACTGATGGAAATCAGTATATTAATTAGAAAACCGCACACCTAGGATTCTAATATCAGTAAGGATTCAAATCACACTTTTCCCTCCTCAATTAGCTATCAGCAGCTGCTCTCTAACTTAATAGCGCTCTTATCTAGCCCCATAGAAAGGTCAAGCCTACTGGGGGAATTGTAGTGAATGGCTGGCTAACATTTGGTACTTAGTGTGTGTCTAAGAAACACACAACTTGTGTGTGAGTGTGTCTAAAAGTATGTTAAGTTAATGTCCATCTGAAGGGCAACACATTTCTTGTGTGTATGATGGTGCTGAGAAATGTGGGATGAATTATGGTGAAGGACATTCATTCGCAAAGCAGTTGTACAGTTCCTAATTGGGGTCAGTCTCTTTCACCAGCACCTTTTTTTAAGTTGGTAAAACACCCGTGTGCCTTTCATATAAACGAAACTCATCTGTCATCAAGATCTTTAAACTCACATCATTATTTTAATGATGTGAATAAAACAAAAGGACTTTCAAAAGTTTTTATTCCCATTTCAGGACTAACTATTAGTACCCGCATAGCCAAAAGTTTTACTCAACATTTCATCCTCCCATTTATTCTCATTAACTTAATAATGTGTCATATTGCATTACAACTTTGGCCTTTTGAAAATATTAGTAATATTTGTACAAGATTTAACACAGCCACTGATTTCAGCCACACATATTCCTTAGGTGTGCAACAATACGCATATGTATCGAACAATACAAAATGTTTAATTTGTTTGATCAACGTTCCTTCTGACGGTGCTGTCTGTGTTGAGCGCTCAGTGGATCTGCGCTCGACAGTGCAGCCTAGGCGGAGTAGTCGAACACAGATTCACTGAGCGCAGGCAGAGCCTGAACCTCCCCCACCCTCATTCAGATCTGGCGTTTGGAACTATTTTGGTTTTCATGTGACGTATGACCCTGAAGGTAAGCGCGTCATGGACAAAAGTAAAACAGTATGTTGGATGTGCCACGCAATGCTCAATTATATTGGTGGGAACTACTGCGTTAGTGCAGTTAGCTCGTTAACGTGTTGGCCGTCCAGCCCCACGCACGGGCCGATCCGCGGTAGCTTGTTAACGGAGATTTGCCGTGTTGTGGCGTTAACGTCATTTCAACGAGATTAACGCTGACAGCACTAGTGGGAACACAACGAATATGACTGCACATTTACTCCGACATCATCCTAGTGCAAAGACAAGTGGAAGCAGACAAAAACAACAAGCTACAAACTTTACCCGAGTCATTTAGACAGCCGTTAGCACATGATTCTCCTTATGGGGACCTGATATGTTTAATATGCTGCTGAGAATATAGCCCAGAAGAAGCATATAGTATAGCTTTTATTTTGGAAAGAGCCATTTCTCTGTAATAAACTCTCTTTTCCAAAGATGAGTGATTTCTCGATCAGATAGATTAATTTTTTTATTACTTTGTTGCTTCAGCAACATTAAATTTAAAAACTGTACTTTTGAATTAAAATATATATTTATAATTTTAATAAATGACAAATTAAAAAGGCATGAACATTTTTTTGTATCAAAAAAATATCGAACTGTGACACCAAAGTATCGAACTTAACGGAACCGTGAATTTTGTGTATTGTTGCACCCCTAATATTCATTGTTGTCCCTGTCAAAGTACATAAGATAAAGACACTAACTTGTACCTTCTGAGCACGCCGTTTATCTGCTCTCTGGTTCTGGTGGTAGATGCGGCTGAAGTTGGAGACAATGACAGGGACGGGCAGAGCGATCACCAGGACGCCACTCAGGGAGCAGATGGAGCCAAAGATCTTTCCAGCAATTGTCTTTGGCACCATGTCCCCGTACCTACAAAAGGAGATAAATGAGAAAGGTTAGGAAAAAGATGAACGTTGATGCATAGTTTCAAATGCACTTTACTGTGTAGTTCTATGCACCTGTTTTAATGTGTTTTGAATATGTGCATGAAGAAATGAGAAAAAAAGAAAGAAAAGATATAAATTGTATAAATTGTATAAAAAGTCCTTGCTCTTTGACTGATGTGAAAAAAAGCTGGCATATTAAAAGTAAGGCTATAGTTTTTGAATACACTTGATATTGTGGTGCTTATTCTACTACTGTAGACAAAGCAGCAATTCACACTGCCTGCCACTCATCAGAAAGGTCAAAAAAAATACAGAATAAACACTGCAGTGGAAAACTGTAAGGACTCCCTTTTCAAGTCTGGACTTTTGTTACACATCACTATAGCAGAAGCAAAACTAAAACAAGTCACATGAGACGAGGGACTGACAAAATAAAACAGGTAGTAGCACGCATACGACGTGCAAGCGTAAAATCGGGATGGGGATAAACAAACATGGGCACATGAGACAGGGGAAACGCGAAAAAGAACATGGGAACAGGTAAGGGAGACAGAACACCGAGACTAGGGATGGGTACCGGTATCCGGTGCCATAAAGAGGAGAGTCCTGGCCCCTAGCCCTGCCAGTGTAGCAGAAATGATGAGGATGATGATGATGGCAGCAGCAGGCGTTCTTCTCTGCGTGAGTAGCTTAATGTTGTTCGTATGTAATTTACGTTGAGTAGGCTAACCACGTTATTACATTAATGCATGTAAGGTGAACTAGCAAACACAATTGTAGTTACATGCGGCTGTCTTCTTGTTTGATGGCAGATACTCCCTTCACCCTGGCCAAAGAAGCTAAAATGACCAAAGAAAAAGTGGGAAACAGCTAAACATGAGAGGTTTTTGAACAAAATTGGTGTTTTTTCCATTGTTTAAGCACTGCTTCCAGCCATGAGTGATGCCATATATGCCCTCTAGCTGCAGAAAAGGCTAACATTGTTATCTTTTTACAAAAAAACAGCTGAACATGAGAGGTTTTTGGACAAAGTGTGTGTTCTCCATTCTTTAAGCACCGGCACCGTTTCAAAAGTACCAGTTTGGTACTGGTATCGGATAAAACCTAAACGATACCCATCCCTAACCGAGACATGACTGCAATAAGAGGGGGAGACACAGAGAATAGCAAACATGGAAACAATAGATTTAACATGGAAGATGCTGAGGACAAAACATAAAGACAGGTGTAAGAAAACAGGAGGAAATAACTAAACAAGAAACACAGAGACAGGACTGAGGGAACAGGAAAATAAGCTGATGACTGATGACCTAAAGTAACTAAAAAAGAACCCAACATAATAACATCCAGAAATAGGCCCAGTTCTCAAACTCAAAATGAATTTAGCAAAATTAAAAAGTCTAAAACACAGAACACTGGGTCACCGACCCAAAACCATGACAGTTACATCCTGTCAACGAGCTTAATGAAGGCCAAGTTTTTTTTTCATGCTAGTAAATAAATAAGCAAATTGATTTTCTATTTTCCATTTTGTTTCTTAAAGAAATTTGCTCACAACTGAATCATGCACCTTGAATGCAGTGCAATTACTGGCTCCGCATTGCAATTCTCAACCTTGAAAATTGAATTGTAAAGGCAAATGCCAGAAACATTCTTGTCATGCTGGTATTGCTTTGTCTGAAAGCTCTGCATGTTTATATAGTTTATCGTTTAAAATCGTAGTTGTGAGACACTATAGTTGACATGGTTAAAGTGGGATATATGCTTTAAACACACAACTGATATCACCTTTTAAGATGCAGTGATGTATTGAAACATGGGCAAACATAATTTGAAACACAGAATATAAGACAAAAACAAAGTCTGTACAATTCCAATAAGCTTGAAAGTCACTATTTGGTATGACCGGCTTTGTTCTTCAACACAACCTTCTTCGGGAAAAGTTCTCCAGGCTTCTTGAAGCTCTTCTTTGGATATTGGCTGTCTTTTGGTCTGTTCTCTCTAAAATCACTGTTAAATATTATATATAATGTTGGGGTCCGGGCTCTCAGGAGGCCAGTACATGAATGGTAGTGCTCCATGTGTGTGTTTTCTCTCCAGACACTCTATGCTTTTAAGGGATAGGCAGTGTTGGGGATCATTGTCATGCTGAAAAATTAAGTTTTCTCTAATCCAGCATTTTCCACATGGAATTCCATGGTGGATCAAAATCTGACAGTACTTTTCTCTTTTCACAATTTCATCACAATTTTTCACAATTTGATAAGATCCAAAACTGTGGAACGAGCTTCCTTTAGAAATTAGACAGGCCAGTTCTTTATCTGTTTTTAAGTCACTCTTGAAAACCCACCTCTTTACCCTGGCCTTTGACACCACTTGAGATGTTGGTTTTTTATTTTTTATTTTAGTTGTTTTTAGGTGATTTAATGCTGTTTTATCTTGTTTTTGTTTTAATATAGGGCTGTTTTAATTTTATGTTTTATGTGTTTTACTTATTTATTTTGCTGTTTTCTGTTATTCTATTGTTTTAACTTATTTTCTGTACAGCACTTTGTTCCTGTGCTGGGTATTTTAAAGTGCTTTATAAATAAAATTGGATTGGATTGGAAGATCCCCACCATTTGCTGAAATGCAGATTCTATCTGTTATAAATAGCCGTAGACACTCACCTCGGGACGTATTGACAGTGACTTGAACCACAAATTTAAATTTTAGATTCATCACTCCACGAGACGTGTTCACACTGATTTTTTTTGTCTTGCTTGTGAGTAATTTGGCATTTCCTCTTTTTTCCCCTCAACAATGGTTTCTTCTGGCTTCGGAGATTAGTCAGAACAGCAGTATAACAGCGAGTGTTTTCAAAGCCATCCACACGGTTCAAATCCACTCGCTGCTGAGACCTTCTCTGTGGCGGCTAGCTGTTCTCCCTGTGCCTTTATGGGTTCCCACCAGGTATTCTGGTTTCACACTTTAACATGGATGTTAGGTTGAATGATAAATTAGCCATAGGTGTGAACGTCTGTCTCCCTGTTAGCTCTGTGATAGATTAGTAACCTGTCAAGGGTGTACCCTGGCTTTTACCCTATGACACCTAGGATAGGCTCCAGCCCCGTCATAACCCTGAACTGAATATGGGGAAGAAAATGGATGGAAAATGTAATCAGTGGGTGTTCATTAGTATGTAAATAACCTTGAGAAAAAAAGTCAATCTAAGAACTAACGGGAAAGACAAGTTACAGTATATGAGCTACAGCTAATTTTAAAGCTAAATAAACCTCATGTAAAAATAAATCAATTCAGCTATAATTATGAAAAATCTGCTTTTGTCATATGTTATAAATAATACAACCAGTGCTAGCTAAAAGTCCTTAATCACATCATTGTTGCTGCTCTGAACCTTAACCCTGTCCTTGGAAACAACATCACATGCATGCAGGAACATTAATTATTTCTGTCTTTACACTCATCAATTTTCAGATAAATTATAAATGCTTATTATTAAATGAAAAAAGTACAAGAGTACTGAGCTCTGTGCAGCTAAAGGGAAATTAAAAGTCAATTGTTCTTTGTTGGTTCATTGCTTCTGGTCTAGGTATTTATTACTGATTTACTACATCAATAATATGCAGTTATATAATTTTGGACATAGCATTGTAAAGAAATCTTTGCTGCTTCTCCTTTCTTTGTTCCCTATTTTAATGCCTGTTATCGTCTGCTTCTTTTGGGCCCCTGATAATTTGATTACACAGGTGAATAACTGCTGTGACAGGTGGACAGAAGCAGAAAGATAGGACCAGTGCTATCTACGTGGCTCAGACCAGGCATAACAAAGCCTTGCCAGTGGGCTCTGAGGCGAGGAAGAAGCCAAGGTGTACTCTCTGGTGAATGCTGTGAGCCATGATGGCATTTGGGGCAACAAATTGATTTAATAACGGACTTCAAGGACGTGCTTGTAAGTTGGCGAGAAGAGACACAAAATCATCACCTGGAGAGGATACTTACATCGACTTTAAGTACTGTGACATGAAACGATGTTCACCAGTGTTTGCTTGTGCAGTTTGTTGTGTAAGAAGAAAACAGAGAGGACTATGCTGCATATAGTACCTCTGACCTTTACATAAGAGTCACTTAAAAAAGGCTCAAGAACCGAGTTGATTTTAATCCTCTAGGCTTTACTGTAACACTTGCACTTGTCAAAAGACCCTTTTTGCTTCCTCTCTGACTGTTTGGCCTCTTTGGCTCCAGAGTTTCCTCTCCACTGCATTCTCGACACCAAGAGACCTATGACAGGTAAGACCCATGCACTGTTGACCACTGGGCCTCTTGAGGGATGCTCTTCGCCTATCCACCTTTCTGGCTCTTGTTTTTTTGACCTAAAGCTTCCACCGTGGCCTGCTTTCCTTGCCGAAGAGCAGTACAATACCAGTCTTACCCACCTCCTGCTCGCTACCCACAGAATGAAGAGATGAGGGATTATCACAAACGCAGCCGTCTGCTCTGCCTGAGTCAATGCGCGCAGGTAGGGAAGAACATGTTTCTCGAATCCTAATTCAAAATGACTTTCCATTTTTTTTCTCTACACAGTAAAGACGAGGACAGATGATTCAGACCAGAAATAACAGAAGTAATGTCAGAAATAATGAAAAAAAGAATTGAACAGACTGCTTTTTTATTAACAACACTAAAATCAAAGGAGCTTGCAAAGAAAAGCGTCTGGACTTCTTTAAAGAAGTCCAGACGCTTTTCTTTGCAAGCTCCTTTGACTACGATGACCTGGATGACTGAGAACCTTCACAGACAACCACACTGAAATAAATTGGGAAAAACAAAGTCAATGTAGTCCATGCCAAGTTTAGTGATTTTGCAGAATTGCCATTAAAATTTTAAAATTAATCGTGCAATTTACAGTATGTTTGAGTCATAGAAAAGGATGTAGTGATTTAAACCAGTTTCTAGAGTTCATGGTAATTAATTTTTAACCCTGCTTTGGTCTACCTGCATGTATCTAAAGTAAAGGACTCAGTGGTGAAAAACCAAAGAATACTGAGCTTGTGTTTTATCCATCCCTGTCAAAATAGAAAACTTCAAAGGCATAGCAGCATGAAAGTAGGGGACCGGTTTAGCTACCATCAATTATGATGGCTCTCTATGAATTATTATTTATGTTCACATAAGAAGAATAATCCATTTTTGTTGCTCTTCATTCACCAAACTGAATTTCAAACAGCCCTTTTTTTCTTTGAGGAAAACTTTCTCTCATGATGTTTCCTGGCAGGTTGACGCGTACACCAAGCAGAGAAGAGTCAGAAAAATGAAGGATTATTAACAAACGATGGAGAGATGACCACAGGGCTTGTTGTTATTGTTGCTGAGTCCTGCTCCTGGCTGCCAGACAATGAGACAAATTATTTCACAGTTCGCTTCACGAGCTGTCTGTCAGCTGATGAGAGACGACATTCTCCTGGCTGTCTCCGACTGCTTTGTTGTAATAATGTTTGACGCTCCTTACCCGCTACGATGTGTCAAATATCATTACGACTGCGAACTGCATTACCGTGAAATATTCAAAACTTAGCTCTCTGCGGCGAGTTAGCTCACATCAGGCCGTCGTGTTTCAAAGAGAGATTGGTGCCTAAACACTTAATGAATTAAGGGTTGTGGTTACTTTTGTGCTGCCATCAATGGATTTTGACCTCGCTTTCATTATGGAGGCACCCCTTCATTCGCAGTGATGACTGACTGCTGTGCAAAATAGAAGCGTACTTTGTAATAAAAAGGTCCATTCTGGTGGAAATGTTTTTTTAAACTTGCTTCCAAATAATTGCTGATGATTTGACTGGATCAGGCTGGGGGTGAAAAATGATCTACAACCACAGAGTGTTGCATATCCTCATGTGCCAAAATGCTCCATAAGCTACGTTTAGAACAATTTTATCTGTGTCTGTAAAAACTCAGCCACCTCATTAATTTCAATGAAGTCACTTTCTTCTTGTGGGAGATGGTGCCAATGCTGCACAGAAGTTGTGCCTAAACACTCAAGGCTGCAGCAGATGAATTTGAAGGGAATGTATTATTTTTCCTGTTTACTCTTGTGATTTTCAAGCATAAAACAACTGCCAGCATGAAAAAAATCCTACCTAATGTTGCAGTATTATAGAGAGTTTTGGTGTTTGAATAACAGAACTGTAATTTTTCAGTCTTTTCTGACTGGATTTGTTCATATTTAGTTTTTCATATTCTTATTCCTAGCGCTACTACAAAGATAATTTAAAATATTTTATAGAGTATATCTCAAAGGTCAATCAAGAACTACCAAAGAACATAGTATTTTCTCTCATCTGAATCCCTGTCTAGAGGAATCACATGACTCCAGTAATAAACAGTATATCAAAAATGTCATGTTGGAGTCACACAAACCACCTGCAACTCAACACCTCAAAGACTAAGGAACTGGTTGTGGACTTTGGGAGGTCCAGAGCAGGTCCACTGCCAGTTCAGATAGAGGGGGAGGAGGTGGTCAACAAGTACAAGTACCTCGGGCTGTGGGTGGACAACAAACTGGACTGGACACAGAGCACCTGTACAAAAAAGCCCAAAGCCGACTGTACTTCCTCAGGAGGCTGAGGTCTTTTAACATCTGCAGGAAGCTCCTGAGGATGTTTGACCAGTCAGTGGTTGCTGGAGTACTTTTCTATGCTGTGGTGTGCTGGGGGAGCAGCACAGCAAAGAAGGACTCATCCAGGCTGGAGAAACTGATCAGGAAGGCTGGCTCTGTGGTCGGCATGAAGCTGGACACTCTGGTGACAGTGGCAGAGAAAAGGACACTAAAGAAACTGCTGGACATTATGGACAATGCTGGGCATCCTCTGCACACGGCCATTAACAACCAGAAGAGTCTGTTCAGTGACAGGTTGCTTCTCCCAAAGACAAGAACCAACAGACTTAAAAACTCCTTTGTCCCACACACCATCAAACTGTTTAACTCCTCTCTGGAGGGGAGAGGGAGGGGAAACAGGAGGACAAAGGAGGGGGGAACAAGTAAGCTGTAGTGCCTCTTCACTTCACTGTGCAATTACCTTTTGTGCAATACTTTTTGTTAATAGTCAACGGTGAAATAGACTCCATACTTGAAATGTGCAATTCACTTGTATTTTTATTTTTATTCCTATTTATTCTATTTATCCCCTTTGTATATTTTATCTATATATGTCTTTGTATTTATATATGTGTATGTATATATATATATATATATATATATATATATATATATATATAAATAATATTCTGTAACTCTGTAACTTCTGTCGGTGCTGTGCTTTTTTGGAAACCGAATTTCCCAGAGGAACCCACCCGAGGGATTAATAAAGTTTTATCTTATCTTATCTTATCTTATCTTATATCTTATGTTAGGTCTCATTTACACAGGACTAGAGACCAGTCAGCAACACCTTGCAACCTTCGGTTAGGCCTAATATTTGTATTCAACCACTGCTTGGTGGTGCTTGCTGGTCGTTGCTTTCACTAGGTGAAAGTGGTTGCAAAAAAGGTGCTGCACCATCATTGCTTTGCTTACTGGCAGGCTACCATGGTAACATGTAGGTGGATGGAAGACGCTGACTTATCTGCCAACAGTATCAAACTACTCGCTGAGCGATAGTGAAACTTGGAAAAAGTGTGACACAAAGCCGAATGTAGAATGTTTGCCTTTGCATTTCTACTGCTGTAACTAACACATTTCAAAAGCCATGATTCACTTCTGCTTGGGGAGTACCTGGACAGTTTGCACAGAGCATGCACACTATGGGCAAACGCTGCAATCTGCTGACAAAAAAGCAATTGCAAGGAGGCTTGTGGTGCAGCACCATACACCTGTATCCAACCAATTTCACTTAGATGCTGCCAGTAACGACCATTCGCCAACTGGCCAGTGAATAGACACGTTTCTCCAGTGTGCAGGGGTTGCCAAGAGCCTGCCAAGCGATCTCTGTGGCCTAACGCTTCACAAGCTATTTCTGAGATCATGTTGTAAACCTAATAGTTTGCCAAGCAAGACAATTTAAAACACTAATGTGGCTGGACCATCGTAATTAACTTTTACTTGGTTATCCTAAAAGCCTTCACTTCATCCAAAATACTACAGAGAGAGTACTAACAGAGACTAGAAAAAGAGAGCATATTTCTCCCATACTGGCTTCTCTTCGTTGGCTCCCTGTTAAATCCAGAATTAAATATAAAATTATTTTCCTCACATAAAAGGTCTTGAATAATCAGGCCCCATCTTATCTAAATGACCTTATAGTACCGTATCACCCCAATAAAACACTTCACTCTCAGACGGCAGGCTTACTTGTTGTTCCTAGAGTGTTTAAAAGTAGAATGGGAGGGAGAACCTTTAACTTTTATGCCCATCTTCTATGGAACCAACTCCCAGTTTGGATTCTGGAGAAAGACACTCTCCTTTTAAGATTAGGCTTAAAACATACGGCTGGCTCAGGTGACCTTGATTCATCTCTTGGTTACACTGCAATAGGGCGAGGCTGCTAAGGGCTTCAGACGATGCATTGTTTCTATTCACTCACTATGTGTTTATATACATTTCTGCATTTAATTATGAATTATTATTAATCTGTGGCTGTCTTGCACAGTGTGTCTTTAATCCTCTCTTCCCCCCAACCAGTTGTGGCAGATGGCCACCCCTTCCCTGAGCCTGGTTCTGCTTCCTGTTAAAATGGAGTTTTTCCTTCCCACTGTTACCAAGTGCTTTCTCAAAGGTGGTCATTTGTTAGATTGGGTTTTCTTGGGGTATTATTACAAGCAACTGTTGTTGTCATTTGATGCTGTATAAATACAATTACATTAAAAAAACAGAAATTAATATGTCTTTACTTTTAGCATTTGAGACGTATCAATTTCCATGGTTGTTTCATAAAAAGTTGCATACTAGCAATGTTTCACATCTGAGTGGAGAAGCAGACTGGAAATGTGACAGCTGCAATTTCAAATGTTGTAAGTTATAAATCTCCTCACTCAATTATAATCAATTAAACACCAACTCAGTCAGAAAATATACTTCCAATGGTGTACAGGCCAGGCAGGCACTTATCTGCCAAATAAGCATTCATTTTAGTTTTTCTTCACCTGTTAAAATGAAATAAATCAAGATAAAAAGATAAACTGATCAGTGACAGGTTGACTAAATGGTGTAGTGAGGTACAAAACACAGCAGTACAACCTTTCTCTGGTTAATGGACATCTGCATCAGAAGGACTCATTTCCTTGCTTTGTCCTCCTGCCTCATTTTAAAATTAAGACAGCAGCAGGTGGGAAAAATCATTTATTTAGTCTTGTGTTTAATCGTTTGAAATTGCTTGTTTTGGGCTTTATTAAAAGAAGCTCCTGTTGCTTCAGCAACGTGTGACAGGAACAACATGATCCAGATAGTTAGGATGGATATAAAATCAAAGAGATTCGAATGGACAAGCTGCAACAAGCCACTATTGTTGATGAATGGCTTTGCTTATGAAAAGCAGACTTTGGCACAGCCAAACCTCCATTTGGAGGTCCAACATTGTTACAGCTGTGATAAAGAACATTTAAAATCACTATCACAAGAGGAAACAGGCCAAAACTGGTTCTTAATTATACAGGGCCTGTGTTATTCTTGGTTTGACAGTTTACTGCGAGTTTACACTTTAATTTATCATTCCTATTTTCTATTCATGAAGATTGATCACCTCTATTGGAGTATCTAGAAAAATACGCTGAAAATCTGTAAAACAACCATTGTTGCTGGTCATCAATCAGTGCACACACTCTCACATGGGCCACTTTTAGCAATGAAGCCAGCACCAAGCGCCAAAATAAAACAAAGAAAAACCCTGCAATTCTCGGAAAATTTCCACTTTTGGAAGCTCTCAAGTCACAACTATAGAGCCACCAGTAAATAATTAAAGAATCCTATCTGTCTGTCTACATATAAACCACACTCTCACCTCAAAGTAACAAAACTCTTTGGTTTTAAATCTCTACAGCAAGAGAAGCAAATAAAAACCACCTGGAAAACACCCAACAGATGCAACTTATGAAGCAGTGGAGAAAGTGGCAGATGGGCGGTCACTGAAGGATTCTAATACTACCTGCAAAGTGATGTAAATTGTTTCTAATACTGCAGCTGAAGTGATTCCCAGAACTGATTTAATGGACTACTCTAAACAAGCAGCATATAATAAATAAATTACACCTTGATGCTGCAAGACTGCCGAGTCTTTTTAAATTGTGAGAGGAAAAATTAAAGAGAAAAATGAACTTCATAAATTTTAAAGCCTATTTTTTAACTAGAACTCATCTCGGTGCTTATAATGACACAGAATGCAGCACTTGGCAAAAAAGGGCTCTAAATTTGAGTTCATTATTATTCAAGAAATTCATTACACATTGTAAACAGTGAAATGTCTCTGTTGTCCATCTGGAGCAATTAATTTAAAATTAACAAGTCATCTGTCAGCTTATAAACAGTTTTTCAGGTGGTTTCCATGGATGAAAAGACATATTTTATAATATAAGCTTATTTTAATTCTACAAAGTGAGACCGAATTCATTTTCTAAAATAAAGTAGCAATTTTGAAAGATAAGGCAACAGCTATTATTACCTTATGGGAAACATTGTCTTTAAATCTGCCACATGCACATGTAAAGTTTTGAAAACAGTAATTTGGGTGGATTATCCTTTCATGTCTTTAAAGGATTAACTATAACAAATTTATCTAAATCTCCTGCACATTTGCTAAGCTGCTCAATCCTGATTGCTTTTGGTAAGAGGCACACATTTGCTGTGCGACAGCGCAGGTTAACACAAGATCTCTGCATGATGTTTATATAATCTGCCTCGAATCTGAATAGCCCTAACAGTACGCTACAAGAACGAGTGTTGGATAATCTCATTGTAGATACAAGTACACAGCTTAGAGAATGTCAATCCACTTTGTCAGGCACTCCAACAATCGCCTAAACAAAGACACAATGAGAAGGCCCTCTTTCAAACACATGAAAGGACCAAAACTTTGTGTTAAATAAAAACAAACTATCCTGCCATAACTGATGCACTGCGATAATTGGGCACCAACTGGAGGCTGGTGTGGCAGGTCAAAGCTGAACCAGCAGAACTTTTCTGTAAATCTATTTTTTCTGTCTTAAATTTCGCCACTTATGTTTTTATTTTTTTTGAAAATATTTTTATTGAAAAAAGAAAACAACAGTACTTGCAGTTACCGAAATACAATCAACCTTTCTTCATTTTCCTAAGTAAATAAACTTATATATATATGAAAAAAAACAACGCATTCTAAAACAAAGACACCCCCCCCCCAGTCCCACACAGATCAACACAACCATCAAACATATTAGAGGAATATAACAGTAACAGAAGTACATTTAAACAGACAATACCTCTAGACTAGCAAAATAAGAGATAAAGGGTTGCCACTTGTGAAAAAATTTGGCTGTGCAACCTCTCAACGTATATTTAATTTTTTCAAGTTTTAAAAAAAACATGACATCTTTAAGCCACCGGGTAATAGTAGGATACTTAACAGACTTCCAGTGCAACAATATTAGACGTCTCACTAATAGGGATGTGAAGGCTATAATATCCTTTTGTGTGGAATCAAGTGTAAGTGAGCGAACAGGAATCCCAAATACAGCAATCAGAGGACAAGGACGAAGAGTTACCCCATGAACAGTTGACATAATAGCAAAATACCCTGTCCAGAAACTTTGTAGCTCAGGACACAGAAAAAACATGTGGCTAAGGTGACAAGGAGAACCATGGCATTTATCACATTTATTTTCCACTTCTGGATACAATTCAGAAAGTCTAGACTTAGAGAAATGCACCCTGTGTATGACCTTAAATTGAATAAGTCCAAGACGAGCACAGGAGGTGGAAGATCGTACCCTCGCTATAGCCTGTTCCCAAGACTCCTCATGTATTCAAATTTTCGCCATTTATTTTTATGTCATTTTATTATTTTAGTCAACAGCTGTTGCTATATAAGCAAACTTGAGTTGACTTAAAAGTCTTTTTTTTTTAACACTTTTGTTTTCTTTTTCTCTCAGTTTGCCAAATGTCTGTATATTAAAAAATGCACTAAAAACAAATTTATAATAATCTGAAAACATGCTTTACTCGTTAGAGTGTGAGCTACAACTGTGCGAGGAACTTAAAGATGCTTAAGTTGACTCTAACACTGCATTAAACACAAACTACACAATGTCAATAGGCACAAAAAACATGCTAATATTTGCTGTATGAAATATAAGATTGTATAAGAGTTGCCCTTGGGCTTTTTATACCCTTTCAAGTAACACTGCTTCAGCGTTTGAGAACAGATCATGAAATAGCAAAGTTGCATGAATAACTTAAAACACTGCTGAGAGATGCTGTGTACTGAGAATGAGTAAAATTACCGCAGTTTTCTTTCCCTTCAGCTAAAGCAGCATTCACAGGTCAAACAGCACCCTGCAGCTCCACCGTGTTTGTTGCTCTCTCTTTCACATTTCAGGACACATTTACGACCCTTTTCTTTTCCCCTCATCAGTGCGGGGCCAACCCTGAAACCAATCTGCCCTACTAAATCTCACAGAAGTGAACATGAGAAATGGGTGACTTGACCATCTATCCAGGGGGGACTGCAAGCTTATACAACCTGCCGTACTGATTCACAAACAAGCTCACCTTCCTGTTTTCTACTAAAGGCAAACAGGAGACGGTGTGATAACAACGGAAACAAGCACTAGAAATGAAAAGGGAAAGGGAGGGGGTGGAATGGGATTAAAAATGAGGAAAAGAAACAATTTCATGTCTGTTGTTATACGCACAAGCATGTGAGAGATGTGGGATATTAGTTCGTGTGACCTCCTGCCACTGGAAAGAAAACACCATCCATCATGACCTCCGTGAGCTCCTTTTCAAATTAGAGGCTGGTTCATTTTAACAGGGCAAGTTAACATTGAGGACAAGCTAACCTGCCAAAGTGAGTTGATCTAAATGGCCCCAACAATAGTGAGTTTATTTAAAAGCATGAATAAAGAGGGTTCAACCATAGTTCAGTGTTAGCAGAGGATGATGTATGAGATTCCAAAAGCTGCACAATAGCTAAAAATGAAAGTAGAGAATTAAACGTTTTGTTAAAGAAAAAAAATCTACTCACAGAAAAACTTCCTAAGCAATTACTAATATTGATTTGCACTACCCAGTAATCTCACTGTCATTTTCTTTGTTGTTCATTTGTTTTTCCTTTCCAGTATTCTTTTGTTGGTTTGTAGTATTTGCAGTTATAGTGGATTTTTACAGCACACCACAGATTTACAGCTGCATTTTGACATACTATGAAGACTTAAATCACTCAGGATACAATCTGGGTTTTTTCCCTCTTGATCTCATCAAAGCCTTACAACTACACTGCCCAGTAAATAACCTCTGACTAATCATTCAGAGATTCAATGCAAGTGGTAGAGTACAGTAGTCTGAGGCAGCCTGAAAAACGGATAAAGTGTGGGCTAAGGAGGTCGAGCAAGCTCATTTCTTACTCTGAACCGCAAGGTATTTTTAATTAATTTAGCATTTCGCAAAATTGCATTGCATAAGAACATAAGAAGAAATGCTTTGCTTTAATATTACAACCCTATAAGGCATGCCCAGCTGTACGCCGCAGCCAGGTTGCCAGTCCAGGTCTAACACAGAAAGACAAAAAAACGTTCACACTCCTATTAACAACCAATTAAGGATCACCAGTTAAACTACCACGCATATTTTTGTGCAGCGGGCTAATAAATCAAAAATGTCATTTCATGTGAATTATTCCCTCCCACAAAGGAGGCTCTTGAGTCAGGGACCACTAAACCGTAATGACAATCACACATTGTTCTCTTAATTTGAAATGCTCTTCTTACCAGTGCACCAATCACTATTAGTTCCTCCCACAAGAACTGAGCAGCACTAGTGAGTGATGGTTTCCTTTTATGTTGCAGTGACAATTTGATGCATCCAAAAGACTAATCCACATTTGGAGAACAGGCCCCAGGTTGTCACTGTCCTCCATCTGCTTCCTTCTTTTTCATCCGCTTATTCTTTTTTTCTCATCGATATTTTTCAGTCACCATTGTTACTCGAGACCATGCAGTTCTAAAAAGTAGTATTTCAGTGTGCTCAGTCAAACGGCCTGTATTTATATAGCGCTTTACTAGTCCCTAAGGACCCCAAAGCGCTTTACATATCCAGTCATCCACCCATTCACACACACATTCACACACTGGTGATGGCAGCTACATTGTAGCCACAGCCACCCTGGCGCACTGACAGAGGCGAGGCTGCCGGACACTGGCGCCACCGGGCCAGCAACCACCAGTAGGCAACGGGTGAAGTGTCTTGCCCAAGGACACAACGACCGAGACTGTCCAAGCCGGGGCTCGAACCGGCAACCTTCCGATTACAAGGCGAACTCCCAACTCTTGAGCCACGATCGCCCTACAAAGTCAGGACATTTGCCTTCATGCTTAATGGCCATGCTTCAATCTAAAAACGTACCATTATCAAAAAGACTGGAGAAACAAACACTGACTTAAAAGGCCCAGGTAGAATTTTGATTGTTCCTAAAAGATGCTCTACACACATTTGTTACTTTACTGTTGGTCGGTTTACTGATTATGATCATCCTATTCTCTTTTTTGTCTGGGAGACTTACAAAAATCTAACCAGCATTAACAAATACGTTTTATTGTACAACTTAAACAAGTGTAGCATGAAACATATATTTTGTGTTTCTCCTCCATCCTAAAGGACTATATTTCTGAATCCTATATTCTCTGTTTGTTTCCTCTTGTTTTAGACTGCACAGGCCTCTTTGTGGAGTTCTCCCTGCACTTTTAGGGAGGTCTCATTGACAATTTTAGCTACACAATTATAAGAAGAAATGACGCATGGTGTCCTGAGGATATGACAGGAAATTCTTATTTGTTTTTTTTTTTGTATTTCACTCCGCTGTAGAAATGCAGAACTGTTTCCAGCTCTGAGACGTGCTCAGTCAGTAGAACATTCTGAGTCACTAGTGTATCAGGGGTGGGCAAGGGAACAGAATTTGTTTACTTTCATTTACAACGATATAAAAAGTCCACACAGAAATAACATAAAGCCGCTAAGCCTTGAAGAAACAGAAGATCTTTTCAGATGTCTAAACGTGCACATAAAGCACGAAGTCCTTCAGGAGGCTCTACTTTAACTGGCTTTCGTGGAGTTCTTCCTAATGGTGAACTAAGAGTTTGAACTATCGCACTATACAGTACGAGTGCGGTGAATGATAGACATTCTTACGAGTGCCAAATGATTAAAATTTCAGCATGTTTTGGATGCTTCAGGATGATGAAATGCTGGGCAAAAACCAACTGAATGCTTGCAAAGACTTTAAGTATTTTAATCAAGGACTTATGCTTTTGAATGCCAACACTTCAAATCCTTTTCGTATATTATGTCTTTACCTTAGCTGACAAGTCAGAGCATTGTTGGAGCTCTCTTTTCTATTGAGTTATTTCTTTTGCAGACAAACAGCAACACGAAACTCAGACGAACAGCTCAATATTTGGGGCTTTATAGCCTGGAATTGTACTGGATATCTACAACACCTTAGAGTATTGTTATAATACTTTAGGGTGAACTATGTTGTTTCCAGTGTTGGGAAGGTTACTTTTAAAATGTATTCCATTACAGAATACAGAATACATGTCCCAAAATGTATTCTGTAACGTATTCCGTTACGTTACTCAATGAGAGTAACGTATTCTGAATACTTTGGATTACTTAATATATTATCATGCTGTTTACAACTACGTGAATGTACTATTGCTGTGATTTATTACTGTTACGTAGTAAAGGGACCTCTGGCTAATACATCGGGTTCTGTGTCCGGCTCGTAGCCAAAAACTAGCTTTACTTTGTTGTCTGGGTCACTTTGCTAGCAAGAGACAGAGAGAGGCGTTGAAAGGCTGCTCCAACGGAACTTATTGTTTCGGAGGAAAACACGAACACGGTGTACAGTCGAGTCTTAATAGCTTACTTACAAACTTACAACTGGGCTCGTCAGGCTCTCTTCTTGGCTGCAGTGGTTATTATTACATTTACATGCTTCCAGCTCCCGTTTTTGCTCGATGACAGCTCGTACTTTTCCTTTTTCTCCCTCCCTCGCTCACAGACACATAACGGGTATGGCAGTTCATTCTCCCTGCAGCACGGACTACACTGCCCATGATGCTACATCCTTTAGAGCTATGCCTGTAGCATTCTGCCTATTAGCTTAGCACAACAACAAAAAGCCGCTCTCTCACCCAGGAAACACGCAGAGAGACAGCGTCACCCTGTAACCATGGCAACCATAACGCTGCCGCCTGGAACAACAGAACGTAGCTGTCAAACAAAACCCAAACAGGCCTGACCCGCGACAATATGAAACAGGGAAGTACCGCCGTGTAATCCATTTATTTCAACAAAGTAACTGTATTCTAAATACCACCTTTTTAAACGGTAACTGTAACGGAATACAGTTACTCATATTTTGTATTTTAAATACGTAACGGCGGTACATGTATTCCGTTACTCCCCAACACTGGTTGTTTCTGTGAAGGTAGATGTGACCAAATAATCTTTCGCTATTTTATTCAAAAATTAAACCTGGTCCTTGTTTACAGTGCACAAATATAATGCCTTTCCCCTTTATTATATGCTCTTATATGTTAGACAAATGCAGCCAACAATTTTAAATCACAAACTTTTTTTATTTTTCAATCTTCTCTTCCTCTTCCTCCTGGCCTTAATCACCATCACCATCAGTGTATCCAGTGGAGGGAGCTATAGCTTTTGATCAATGGCTCTTGAATTTTTGTCAGCATGATGTGATGGAATGCCACACAATTAGCAGTGGATCTGGGGAACTTGCCTCCTGTGTCACATCAGGGGCAAAGAAATGAAAATGTGGCAATTAATAAGCAGGAAGTCCTGTTCTGTCATTCATTCCCCAATGGCTAAATCTGGTAATTCTGTGACTGAGCTCCATCACTGAAGATATGACACACTCTCTATGCAGTGACTGTGCAGGGACCAGAACTGCTATCAAAGAATAAGTGGATATAGATGCAGTGACAAAGCTAACATGGTGATGATTAGCAGCTGCGTCACATTCCCATGGTCACCATCTAATTTTAGTGGGTAAGAGTCATATTATTAGTTAATTAGCAATAAAAACTTAATTAGAACTAATACTGAGACCATTAGTTTTGTGGGTATTTAAAAAAAGTTAAAAATGCGTATACAAAAAATAAAACTGTTCTCTCTAAAATGTCTTAAAGACATAAAGATTTTATTTAATTTTAATTTTATTTAATTTTTTAATTAATTTTAATTTACAAAAAACATAAAATTTGAGGCCGCATTAATGCGGTTATGGCGTTAACGTCATTTTTACGAGATTGGCACTGACAGCACTAATAAAAGCATAAACTAAACTCAATATATTGATTGTTTTAGGAATTTCATGTTCTTGCTGGAAAATAATACTTTATATATTCACAGTATAGTAACCACACAAGCAGTTAATGGGCCTTTTTACCAAACTCCAGGTTATTGTGGAGAGTTAGTCACAGGTTATCAGTCTTATACTGCTTAGGTAAAGGAAGGGTTACTTATTCACTTAAGAGCTAGTTTTGAGATTCAAGACAGTATTTTCTCGGGCTGGCGTGACACAATATTCTTCAAGAGAACGTCCTGATACTTTTAAACAAGTATCAGACTGTAGCCAGACAAGTACAGAAGCCGCATTACAAAAACCGAAACAACACAAACAACTTAAAGACCGGGGAAGAACTTGGCAGGAAAAATCCAAAACTAAATGAGAAGAAACAGAAAGTAGGGAGCTGCTATCCACCCAGATGGTAAACCAGACGCAGCTGATGACTTGCAAGTAAGTGTGTTGAGTGGTTTACTGGATTACGGCCACCAGTCTGGACAAGACTCTCCAAACAGCTGCTCAATACAGGTCATCTTCGAAATAAAGGATTTTGACCATTAAAGGACTATTTTCACAAACTCTCTCCAGTCCAATGACTTAACACTGCACCTTTGCTTCATTTGGTATGTGGACATCAATGGAAATAAGTCCTAGGTCCACACCCTGCCCTCCCTGTGAAAGCGTCACTTGCTAGATAATGGGAGCCACGGGTCCACAGCGTTGAAGCCAACATAGTGGATCGGGAGAAATACGTGGTCATAAAATGCATCAAAAAAATAAAATAAAAAATCCTGCAGCCAGGTGTAAGCTTTTAATACTAAACAAAACTCACAACAAAGGACAGATGGATTGACATTTATGGAATGCTTTTATTGCACTGACATCATCAACTCTAGTAAGGTTATCTGCACTTCACCTGTCTCCTCTCTGCTCTGCTCAAACTCTGTTGTACCATGACAAACAAAGGGAAGCAGAAGAGCAACACAAAAAAATGTTAAAAAAGCAAACAGAAGAGAGGAGAAAAATAAAATAGTGACCGCCTTACTGAAATGAAAAAAGCGCATAAAAACAAAGGACTTTATCAAATAGCTAATAATATGTTGCCAATGTTAGATAAACCTTGTTTCCTACCCCCAACTCTGACAAGTTTGTCAGGGGCAAAGAATTTATTCTTCAGGTCTGTAAAACCTTGGCTGTCTGAATCCGTGTTTTATTGGCACAGCACTGCGCCAGGTGGAATTACACAGACGTGGTTTTGACTGTTTCGATTATGCGAATAAGGTCACTAGTGGGTCTTTTCAAGAAGGAATGCAGTAATATTTCATGCTTGGTTGTCTGAACGATATACTGTGTTAAATAATAATAAATAAAAGAAAAATATCCCTATGTGATGTGACAAGAATGGCTGGTGAATTTTAAATCCACAATGCTGCAAAAGGAAAACAGTCAACAGGAAGGGCTTGACAGAAGAGACAGCACTGAGATCAATATCACAAAGGCTCGCTGCAGAGGTGTAAATCGGTATTACTATGAAGCAGCACCTGCACACTGTGCTTGTTCAAATTTCCAAACAGTATATTTTACCAGAATTTACCTCCCACCTCAGTTTACCTCTGTTTGGCTGAGAAACGTCCTACTGATGAGCCAGTACTGGTTGCATTACTCTCCAGTAACACACGTCTCCCTTTCCACGTGTCGGCCTTTACTGGTGGTATATCCCTTCTCACGTTCAACCTCCAATCAGCTGTCTCTCCCATTAGGTTCCATTAGTGAGTGTGAGATGAGAACAGAAATGAAAAAAGCTTTCTTTGGGATCTTTTTAAAAAGCCTCCTAAGTAGGTTGAATGAGAAAGTAGGCTGCTAGAAAGGCTCCAGAGACCCAAGGAGCTACTGTTGTATCACTCGAGAGGAGTGGCATCCCACTTCAGGAGTCTACATAAAGAGATAGAGGATGGGAAAGGAGAGATGAGGTATTTGTGATGAAGCAGTCTGAGCGTAATTGGCCTCAAATGTATCAGCTGGAGTGAGGAGATGGCACATGTATTGCTTTGAGCAACACACAGTATCAATGTAGGCAATTCATTTAGGCTCCAGGCATTATTATGATAATATCTTGGAAATAAAACGACTCCCTTGTTAATGTTTTAAGGTTTTTTGGCCCTTGGTGGTTCTGTGGTGGATGCTTCTGAAATATTCCTTCTTAAGGTGGGAGAAGCCACAGTCTATATGTGGCTTTGCAGCAATAGAAGACTCCTCTCTGGTATCATATAAAATAGAGAAATATCCTATGCATTTGAAATGTAAATTTCACTTCCATAACATGATATCCCATATACACACTGCTGGGAGAAGTTCCTTTCATTGCCAGTCCTAGATAAACAAAGAAACACATATATAAATACATAATTTTTTTTCCAAAGATTTTATCTATCTTCACTTATACTTTGGACAGGAGCTTAGTGTAGACAAAGGGAGAGCCAAGAGTTGCTGGATGTAAATATTCACAAAGAGATATACCCTGATGCTGGCGAGCAAAGAAACCTTTTTGAGTTTCCTTTGGTCACAGAACATTACAAGTGCTAAATCAGTTACTAAAGCATATGAGACATGCATTTATGCATTTTATTATTATTATCACTAATACTATTGTTACTTTTCCCCCAGTGCACAGCAGGAAATGGTAACCATGTAACTGCTCTGTGTCATACTTTTGTTTCTCTCTGTTTCTCAGTTTTGTGCTTCTGTGGTTCAAAGCTGTGACAAATCATGTTTTTTGAGAGCCATCTATCATGAGCAATAATTAAGCTATAGTTAAAGAAAATATTTGAAGAAGATGGCATAACATAAAAAAAAATCTTATATGTGCACAAATCAAGCGGAGATAATGTGATGATATTTACAGACTGTCAACAGGATTGTTTGGAACACCTACTTCACTCAAAATCCACCCAAATAAATTCCAGCGAAACAGAAAGGAGGTGCTTTAATGAGATACTTTAATTAAAATCTGGAGACAAAGATGGAATCTAATTTACAGGTAAAAACAGCAGTTCAGCAGAGTTTTTTTTTTACAGGATGCAAAACTAATAGCAGAAAAGGACTTTGTGTAGAGAAAGAAATGACAGCTTGAACTGTAAAAACAATTGTTTGCAGTTCAACAATTTACTGAAAAAGTACTCCTACTCATTCAAATTCGTATTCACATATTCACTGAAATTGTATAAAACTGAATGGTTAAAACTTAAGACTAAAAACTTTTTTGAAAAAATGATATAAAATACTTGGCCTTTGCGTCCAATAATGCAGCAAGAAACTGAAAGAACAATAAATGTGATTTTTTCAAGCATGAATACAAACTGACGATAAGTGAATTTTACAGAGGTCAAAATGCATAAAAAACTGTTTCTGGAAATTTCATCATTAAGTCAACCTTGGAGCCTGAGGAGGCTTTCCAAGATATGCAGTACTTCAGTGCTTTTTCATTAATATTAGAAAAATGATTCACTCCAATACAAAAATGACTGACAAATATAGTTTTGTCAGAATAAAAGATAAGTAGTGTCGCGAATGTCAAGAACAGAAAAGTGGTTCAACCGTATTTTAGTATCATAGACACTGGAGCCATACATGAATATAGTCAGCTAAAATATGAACACAATCTTTTTTCCTATCACTGCATCTTAATAGAGATGTACACCCTACCCGCAGCCATCTGTAAAGCTCATTCACAACAGCAATGACTTTCTTTCCTCTGATGTTTCTAATTAAGGAATCTGAGCTTCAAGCAATTTGTTTTCCCTTGCTGGTTCAGTAGACCGTGCCCCTACGCCGACTGAATTCACACATGATGAAAAAAAAAAAATAACAAGACAGGGTAAACTTCTTTGCATATTCTTTGAACTCAAAGTAAAACATTCAGATTGCAATTATTCCTGCTAGAGTAGTAAACCTGCCTACTCATCATCCAAATACAACTGGGAGTCTACAGCGGTGAACTTCACCTCTCTGTTGACACTTTAGAGTAAAAATGTATTGAATGACAACAATCTAAAAGTGGCTGGTGTGACAAAAATACAGAGAATTTTGCATTTTAACCTCCTAGCCCTGGCGTCCACATATGTGGACATCACATTTTGGGTTATTTAGACCAAAATAGTCAATTTTGCTCTACAAGGGCCTGATATCCACTTACGAGGACATTATACTGCTACTGTTCTATTGAAATTTTAAATGAATATCCTCATATATGGCTCATTTTTCTTAGAAACAAAAATTTGGTAAAAAAAATAATCTGGTAATTCTGTTTTTACATTCATCAGGTCCCAATCAGCCCAAATATCAAAGAGAAATTAAAAATGCATGCTGTGGATGAGTTCGGGTCTTAGGAGTAGGGATGGGTATCGTTTAGGTTTTATCCAATACCGGTGCCAAACCGGTACTTTTGAAATGGTGCCGGTGCTTAAACGGTGCTCTAACCGGTGCTTAAAGAATGGAGAACACAAAATTGGTCCAAAAACCTCTCATGTTCAGCTGTTTTTTTTCTAAAAAGATAACATTGTTAGCCTTTTCTGCAGCTATGGGGCATATATGGTATCACTCTTGGCTGGAAGCAGTGCTTAAACAATGGAAAAAACACAAACTTTGTCCAAAAACCTCTCATGTTTAACTGTTTTCCACTTTTTCTTTGGTCATTTTAGCCTTTTTGGCCAGGGTGAAGGGAGTATCTGCCATCAAACAAGAAGACAGCCGCATGTAGCTATGATGATGTTTGCTAGTTCACCTTACATGCATTAATGTAATAACGTGGTTAGCCTACTCAATGTAAATTACACACGAACAACATTAAGCTGCTCGCCCAGAGAAGAACGGCTGCTGCTGCATCATCATCATCCTCATCATTTCTGCTACACTGGCAGGGCTAGGGGCCAGGACTCTCCTCTTCGGGTTTTTGGGGGATGTTGCTAACTCTGGGTCTGATAACAGGCACCACACCCGCAGTAGATGTGCTCGGTGTGAGGTCTCGCAGCAAGCTATCAAATACGGCGCATTTCACGGCTTTTTTAAAAAACGCTATGCGTCGCCAGGTGTTTCATCGGATTTGAGGTGTTACCTCCTTTGCACAGTATCACAGTATCACCTTAAAGCACTTGTTGCAGGCTGCTGAGTTTGCATCTTTTGCTATGAAGTACAGCCAGACTTTGACCGCTTCGCCTTGGGCATTTTTAATCTGTAGCTCTGCTCTAAAAGAACGTACGTACCTGGACCCGCCTACTATCCTCGGAAACGGAAAATGATTGGCTAGAATCTAAAGTGTGTCACAGCTCAGGAAAAAAAAGCACCAAAATAAAGCACCGAAATGTGCGCTGCTTTTCGGTCTGGTTACTACCGTTTATGTCAGAACCGGTGCCATCATGGCACCGGATACCGGTACCCATCCCTACTTAGGAGGTTAAAGTTTTTTTTTATTTTTTCTGTTTGGTTGATTCTCCCCATTCATTTTTCTCCTGGCTTCCCAAATGCAGCTGCGTCACAAGATTTGGAACTGATAGTAGATTTGTGCTGTATCAAGTCTCACTCCTCACCAAACGGCAGAAACACACCAACACACTATACTACAATAGGCAGAAGGCTATTAAAATAATCTACTCAATTTAAAGTAATGTGTAAATGTGCAAATGTTCGACCCTAAAAGCAAGACACAGACAGCATGTGTTGTGCTATAAGTGCTGTTGTACACCTAGAACACACATTTTTGCTTCATAATGCACCTGCATACCAACGATATCAGTTGTAGCTGAACAGCAACATTCCAGTATTGTTTTGTTTTTGTTACAGTCTCCACATAAAGAAACGGAGCGCCTGTTTTCTTCTGAACATTTCCAACATGTGTCTGGGATGTCAGGGGACCAAAGATTCAGCTTTTCAGGGTTGATATAAGTTCTCATTAACCACTTGCGCTGTAATAGCTTTATTCTCGCATTCACTGATTGCTTTGAGACTTTAAGCACGCTGTTTCCCAATCAGCCTCTCGTATGTTTTCTTCTCCATGCCTCCAACCCATCTATGGTGGTCTTTTTATCATAATACATCAGTTGTGAAATTTTACCCTTCTGGTTTAGATTTTTAGGTGTGAGATTTTCAGTATGTGATAGTGCTGTTTTGGGTGTTTGGGTGGATGAAATAAAGTCTCTTAAAGAAATACATTTGGGGAATGTTTAAGTTTGACAAAGTTTGACATTTTATAACAGTTCATATGGACGATTTCCATTTAGGGCTTCATGGGAGCTGTTTTATGTTAGTATTTGCAATTTTGTTATGGAAGAAAGTGGGCCGATTTGTAGGTGTGCACGTGTTGCTCACCTCTGAAATGTAGTAAACTGACTGGCTTTTCTTTGGAATGAATAAAAATAAGGGCAAATAAACTGGAAATAATCCATTAAAGGACAATAATATATATCCCAATTTTTATATCAACCAGTTTACTGCTGAAGATATTTGATGCAATAAGCTAAACTATAGACTAGAACTAGACCTGCGGATTGTATAAAGGCTGCATCTTAAATCACCTTCTAGTTTTAAATTTTTAACTTGTGCTGAATAATAAAAAAACATAACACCTACATGAAAAACTGTGTGTATGTACTACATGTACACATACCTACATCGTTAACTACCAGTCAGTGTAGATTAATTATTCCTAATGCTTAAAATCCGATCTTGCAACTTGCAGGTAACAGATCAGCAAATGAGAAATAAATTAGATTTTCCTGAAATATGAGCATTTCTAACACAGCTGCAAACTGTAATATAGCAGTGAAGTATAGCAAATTGGACTTGAAATTCAATATTGTTACATTAAATTATTAGAGGGAATGATTGTTATGATATTAGCTGCAGGGCAACTGATCCTTTGCTGTCAGGCGAGGTCAGTCAGCAGACATTTCAAATCAGTTACTACGGCATTAGGCAGCTAAATTGTGAAGCACAATAGCTGCACCCCAGACAAGGACTTTGTTATAATGTCAGTTTTAGGTGTACATTTAGGTAATTCCAAGACTATTACCATCTGTTTGTGCTTGTCGCTCCATGTCCTAGGCCTTTAAACAAACACTATTTACTTTGCCATTTCCCTGAGCAAACATCTGCTCAGCTGTGATAGGTTTTAAATATTAGGCAGAAAAGCTTCCCCGAGCTACCTGGCAGTCTCAGAATAAATTATAGTTGACATTTTCCATGAGGGTGATAATGCAGCGATTCTGTGCCGCTGGAAAACAGTTTATTTTCTTGTGTTATTTACATATGGGCTCCTTCCCCCTTTTGCTCGGCTTTCCCTAATGTGTGTGTCAGCTGTGAATGAATGAATACAAAGTATGAATACAGACTTGTGGACTTACCATTTGTGTCCCTGCAATTTTCAACATGTTTCTTGACTTTGTCTCTCACCTTGTATTTCATTTTAGTCTCTTCATCTTCCGGTCTTATCTCTCAATCACTCTCTCTCTATGAGTCCATCCAACTGCAGGCAAAAGTGTGAGCAGTATGTAATAGCATGAAAATATGAGTAACCCTACAGGGAAAGAAGATGTAGATCTTGTACATGAGGAGAATAACGATGGCATGGAGTCTGTCAAGTTTTCCTAGCTCTCCTTAGCTTAAAGACTTATTTCATTTTATTCTAGCCTTTATTGCTTATGTTTTTTTATGGTACACTTCTCACATTACTAAATATTTCAGTGCTTAACAAATGTCTTACACTACTAACCAGTGTAAACTTTATACCACAGCTGCCCAAATTTAACAGTATTGTTAATTACCAAATAATTTTTTATGTTTCTGTGGTGGTTAATCCACCAGTGTGGTTAAGCTATTTAATGGAAATTATATTTTTTTAATGCTAAAATATAATTATGGTTCTTATCCATGAATTTTAAAATGTACTGTTTTATAAAAACAATCTGAAAAAATAGTAAAGCACATTATTATTTTTGATTAGGATGGCAAATTGCAGTTATTTACTTTCATTCATGAACAACAAAATTAGTTTTAGGTTTTGAATGCTTGTTTGATTTCCAGTGTGCCGGCTCATTTCTGTATATATAACCATTCAATCAGTTTTTTCTTTTCCAAATAAATAACAATATAATTTTTTTTAGCATGAACCAGGTTTTGACAGATTTCTATAACGTTTTTGTTTTTACTTGTTTTTATGATTGTTGACTTGTTGTGCTATAACTGTCTATAGTTAGGGTTAGTGCTCTAATGCTAAGCTTTACCATTTGTATACAAACAAGCGTGACAGTAATATGGCAGCTCTGTTGTCAACAGTTTCTCACGTTCTACCCTGCTCCACTATTAAAAAAAAATCAACACTAGGTTCTAACTGGGTAAGAGCCTCGCGTTGGACACCTATTGCAGTGATTATCCAATTACCACATTGGAAGACATATCCCATTTTCTTGGAAAAGGTGTTATTCTGTATCAGAAGGGTCAAATTATTGGCTGGCATCAAGCCACAATACAACTAAGGAGATTGAAAATGACCAACATTGGGTTAAGAGCTGCCCAATGCATCACTGAAAACCTGGATGCACAGTGGTCTGTCATCTTTAATGAGAAATGTGGTCAGAAAAAAATCTCTTGACGCAAGAATTTGGTGAAATCAGATTGTAAAAAAAATTGAATATTGCATATTTCTATATATACAATGCAAAGAGAACTCAAGGGATTGGGACCAAACAGCTGTGTGTAGCATTAAGTAAGCAACTTATGAATGAAGTTACTACTCCATCATGCCTAGTGTCTACTATACAAGCCTATGAGTGCAGGGTTATAGTCTGGGATTGCTTCAGTTAGTCAGATCTAGGTTCAGCAAGGTCATGTGCCCAGAAAATGTTGCCAAACTACTAAAATACACTGAATCACAAGATTTTTCTATCAATGGATTTTGTTCTGCCCTGATGGCATTGGCATATTCCAAGATGACAATGACAGGATTCATCAGGCTCCGACTGTGAAACTGTGCTTTAGGGAGCATGAGACATCAATCCATCACACATGGATTGGCCACCACAGAGTCCAGACTTTAACCCCTTTGACAGAATTTGGGATGGGATGGTCCAACTCTCCCATCATTAATACAAAAGGTTGATAAAATATAAAAAGTGTCTCTCTGGATGGCTTATTAAATTATGCCACAGCAAATGTGTGCCATTATCAGAGGTAAAGGCAGTCCAATGAAATGTTAGAATGACTGCCTTTAGCCAGCGGTGTACACTGAAGCAGTGTTGTGTGACTTATCGTTCATCCCTACCTTGCTGTGTGAAACTTCACAATCATAAATGCATGTTACCGTTATGAAAAAAAGGAGACACATGGCACCTGAAAAAATCCTGAAACGACACTTTGCAATTCTTATTTGTTTCGTTTTAGCCCACGTTTAAAAATGCTGAAAGAACAAGTCAAAATGTGTTTTACCAATGCACAAATCTTTTTCTCTCACCAGTCGTTATAATGATCTAGTATTAACTTTTAGAAGCTTGGAGAGTTCATCAGGGATAGAAGATGGTGAGTCTCACAAGAGCTGGATATCTGAGTGAACTACATCAAAATTAAATAAATCTCAAATAAACTTGTAGTTAAGTGCTTTGCCTCTTCTGGTCAAATAGAGAGCTAATCAGACCTTTGTTTCAAATGCCAGATTAATATTGCACTGGACTTTAATAACCAGTATGCCCATTTAATCAGATCAGGTGAGAATAATGCAGTTTTTATTAGTTTTACTGTATTTCACGAATTTCACCGTGATGCACCAAACCACTTTTCTTTACTGTGGGACAAATGCATCACAGAACATGTTGGGAGAAGCCAATAAACATGATAAATGAACACATCGGCACTGTGTATGTGCCTCTGCGCCTCTTTCTGATTACATACAATATTGTCATCATCTAGCTGTCACACATGATGATGTGTTTGCAGGCTGCAGTTAGTGTTTGGACACCGTGGATGGAGAAGAGAGGTGACTACATGCATGATGAATATCGTTACTACCATGAATGATTAAGAATGTGAGGTACAAATCCTGCTTAATGCTTACTGTAAGGTGGATTTTATGAATTGAAAATTTATATCCACTGGGCTAACAGCAAGATTTGATGATTACAATAATCCATCAAAAAGCCTTTTCATTTTGAAAGTCTTTCATACCTGGTTTACTGGATGTGGTGTGAGGAGTTAAGTGCAACAGTTAAAAAGACTACAGTCTTTAAACCTTGACCGGAGGCCTGTAGAGTTGGCAAAGAGACTGTATACAGACTGTATATAAAACAAGAATTTCTCTTTAAAAGTGAAGCTAATGCATAAGTGGATTCACCTGGATTCTTTCTAAAGGTGAAAAAACTAGTTGCTAAAACAGGTCAGACTGTATAGATGTCAGGGTTAAAAAAAAAACCTGCTGCCGACGTCATTTATGAGATCAGTTCTTTCCTGATAGTTGTGATTGCCGGTTTTGAGTATTTTATCTAACATCATGCTAAATTTTTAAATTAAGGTCCAGTTTATAGTAAAATAGTCAGAGTTAGGGTCTGTCTGTGGCCTCAGAATCTCATCTCTGATCTTTGCGGATGATGTGGTTCTGTTCGCTTCATCGGGTGAGGGCCTCCAGCTCGCACTGCAGCCGAGTGTGAAGCAGCGGGAATGAGGATCAGTACCTCCAAATCTGAGGCCATGGTTCTCAGCCGGAAAAGGGTGCCCACTCCGGGTCGGGGATGAGTTCCTGCCCCGAGTGGAGGAGTTCAAGTATCTCGGGGTCTTGTTCGCGAGTGATGGGGAGAAGGGAGCCGGAGATCGACAGACGGATTGGGGCTGCGGCTGCAGTAATGCGGACGCTGCACCGGTCCGTCGTGGTGAAGAGGGAGCTGAGTGTAAAAGCGAAGCTCTCAATTTACCGGTCGATCTACGTCCCTACCCTCACCTATGGCCACGAGCTGTGGGTAGTGACCGAAAGAACGAGATCGCGGATACAAGCGGCAGAAATGAGCTTCCTCCGAAGGGTGGCTGGCCTCTCCCTTAGAGATAGGGTGAGAAGTTCGGCCATCCGGGAGGGGCTCAGAGTAGAGCTGCTGCTGCTCCACATCGAAAGGAGCCAGCTGAGGTGGTTCGGGCATCTGACAAAGATGCCTCCTGGGCGCCTCCTAGGTGAGGTGTTCCGGGCATGTCCCACCGGGAGGAGGCCCCGGGGCAGACCCAGGACACGCTGGAGAGATTATATCTCTCGGCTGACCTGGGAACGCCTTGGTGTTCCCCCGGATAAGCTGGAGGAGGTGGCTGGGGAGAGGGAGGTCTGGGCCTCTCTGCTTAGGCTGCTGCCCCCGCGACCCGGCCTCGGATAAAGCGGATGAAGATGGATGGATGGATGGAATAATTTACTTATACAGCAGGAGCTTGGAAGTACTGAGCAGTGTAACTAAAATTTGTTTCCAAGTATTCTTACAGCAAATCTGTAAAGCGTATCTTTAAAACAAACTCCAAAGTTTTGACTTAACGAATTAACCTGTCATTAGAAAAAAACGGCCTTTTAATCTTGAGTAACACATGCTCTTACCTTGACCTGGTCCCCTGTCGCTATGTACAGATGAGCTGCTTGAGACTTGAAGCCATGTGACAGAAATAACAGAAAAATATATTTCATTTCTGAAACCCCCCAAAACAGCTGACGCAGCTCCTCTTGGTCACATTTTGTAGCATCTTTGCTCATTTTTTCATCATCCTCCATCTGTCTTCATTGTTTTTGAATGCAGAGGCAGAGCCACTACCTGCTGGTAGCACACTGTCACACCACCTGGCCAATTAGCTAGCATTATCCAACCTGCTGTTTATAAATGTTGCAAATCGTCTGCTTTATAAATTGTGAATCATGATGCTTGTCCTTTTAAAAACAATACATTGTGGAGTGTTAACTATCATTTAATTTTTTGCATAATATGAAGCACGTGCTATAAATATAGTTCTCAATTCAGCATGCTTCACAGTGCTCCTAGAGGTCAGTGCTCCAGCCCAAGCGAAAGCTTTACAAGTAAGTACATGAACCAATGGATTCCAATTCAATTCAGAGTAGTGTATAATCTGGTAATAAAGAGTACATTGTTTTTTTATTAGCTTGCAAAACTTTGCAAATGCATACATAAACAAAAACAAGTACACAAAACTTACACATTTTGCTCCATTTTATTAATAGGACTATGGCAGCTATGTTAATGTTGAACCTCTTATACTATCTATAGTGCGAGGAATATATGAAAATAAATCTAAGCTTTTTCCCCCCTTTTTCACTGCTAGGCTTCTATTTTGAAGTGTGCCAGGGGACGAAATGTCCATCTTAATCTCCTGAGATCAGTTCCAAGTCTCCAACAAGATGGGAAGAGGAAAGCAATGCAGGGTACGCTTAATAAAGACACAGAGGTGAAATAAAAGTATGAGACTCATTTTGAACAAATCCCTTTTGGAGCTGGCGGCTTGAGGATATAAGATGAAAGAAATGCAAAGCCATATCCAAAAAGTAAAGATAAAGCGAACATCTCCGTATTTCAATGTATAGCAGAAAAAGGGAAACACGTTTCCGTGTATGTACACGCGGCCCTTCCCGACAGCCAAAAATAAAACCTAAGACAAAGCATAACAGTTAGAAATATACTATTATCGATTGCTCTGAAGCTGCATACTCCCCCTCACGCCACGTCTCCACCATCATCCCCCTGCTTTCATCTTGCAGAAGCTGGGGTTGGTGAGAGAGAACAGAACGTGCTTGTGCTTTTCGGAGCTCTCTACCCACCGTGGTCCACAGCAGGGGGAGTCTATAACTCCAATGTACCCTCCCCATCCCACTCAAGCTCTGAGGCTTCATGTAGTACCCTTTCAGCCTGACCTCAGCCTTTAACAGCAAGTACAAAACCATAAAGAGACCACCTCCCTGGATGCCATCGCATTGCACCAAAGCCTCTATTACCGAAACAATTTTAGGTGAATTCAGGGAAAACTGTCAGAGGTGAGGAAGGTAATATCTTGCATTCTGACCTCAAAGGTAAGTTAGCTGAAATGCTTTCTAACATCTAGCAATAACGAGCCAACTGTGTTTTATAGGTTTCATTTCAATTAAATTGTTGTTCGCCCTTGTAGGGAGCTGTATCCCTATTTTCATAAAATATTACATGTATCGAAAAAAATAACAAGGATGTAGCTTCCAGCGCTTTAAAAGTGAAGCTAATCCAAAAGGGCATCTTTCTAAAGGCGAGAAAACTCAAAAAATTGAAGAGTGTCTTGGTTAAAAAAAAAGTATGTAGAGTAAAAAATTAATTATCTGTTAGGTAAATGCCAAAATATGTAAAAAGAAATTCTCTGAAAATACACAAAAACAGATCGACCATTTCTCCAGTGCTAGTGACACAATACAAAGGGCAATGCAGGCATGAACATCCAATAAAAGCATTTGAACTTTAAGTTTGTTCACTGGTGCTCTGTTGACAGGTGAGCAGCTACAACTGAAATCAAATAACTTAGTCAACCTTTGCCAGCACTCACTGGTACTGAGTGCAATAAGAACAAGGCTCTGTAATTTACAAATCACCTCGTTTTGCTATCTGGGGGCATCTACGGTGTCCAGCTGTCACTGGGAGAACGAGATGTTTGTTTATTGCAATCAAACAGCAGGCAAAAGCACCAGATTTCACAAATTACATCGAGCCACTTAGGTGCACCATCCTACTTGGGAAGGAAAAAATTTGCAACAGCGCACTGAGATCAAGACACTAGTGAATTCAGAGAATGAGAGATGAACCTGTTTTCTGTTGTATACACAGGAAAACAAAAATGAATCCCAGGACACACTGTAAAGAAAAACTCATACGGGAAATAATCATTTCATTTCCTCCCTCGCCTGTCTCTTTTCAGAATTCCATTTATTCTAACTCTTAATACAAGACATGCCCCAGAGGACTTTAGAGGTCAAAATGATTAACTTTTTTAAAGAAATTGCTCTCTCCAGTATCTCTAGCTTTTAGTGTTTAAATTGTGTATATGTGTGAGAGCAAAAGGTTTACGCTCCCCTATTCTACACATACAAATACAGACACTTTTACTATGGAGCTCTGAAAACTGCAGCCATGAAAAATAAAAGCTTCTCTTCTCATTTTCAAAAAGCAGCCACACAATTAATCCTGAATTCAATAAACATATTGCAGCATTGACATATTGTAAGGATATATTAAATCCTGTGTGAATGAATGCTTACATATATTTAACAGTCAAAGCTGATATACTTAATCAGAATGAAAGGTAAAAAGAAATAGGGGTGATAGACCTTGTTTTCCAGTCTAGAAAGGCAATGGTCTTCTATATAAATATAGTCTGTTGTTAGCAGTGTTGGGGAGTAACGGAATACATGTACCGCCGTTACGTATTTAAAATACAAAATATGAGTAACTGTATTCCGTTACAGTTACCGTTTAAAAAGGTGGTATTTAGAATACAGTTACTTTGTTGAAATAAATGGATTACACGGCGGTACTTTCCTGTTTCATATTGTCGCGGGTCAGGCCTGTTTGGGTTTTGTTTGACAGCTACGTTCTGTTGTTCCAGGCGGCAGCGTTACGGTTGCCATGGTTACAGGGTGACGCTCTCTCTCTGCGAGTTTCCTGGGTGAGAGAGGCCTTTTTGTTGTTGTTGTGCTAAGCTAATAGGCAGAATGCTACAGGTATAGCTCTAAAGAATGTAGCATCATGGGCAGTGTAGTCCGTGCTGCAGGGAGAATGGACTGCCATACACGTTATGTGTCTGTGAGCGAGGGAGGGAGAAAAAGGAAAAGTACGAGCTGTCATCGAGCAAAAACGGGAGCTGGAAGCATGTAAATATAATAATAACCACTGCAGCCAAGAAGAGTGCCTGAGGAGTCCAGTTGTAAGTAAGCTATTAAGACTCGACTGTACACCGTGTTCGTGTTTTCCTCTGAAACAATAAGCTCCGTTGGAGCAGCTTTTCGATGCCTCTCTCTGTCTCTTGCTAGCAAAGTTGACCCAGGCAACAAAGTAAAGCTATTTTTTGGCTACGAGCCCGACACGGAACCCGAACCCGAACCGTAGTAAAGGGACCTCTGGCTAATACGGCCAGAGGTCCCTTTACTACGGTTCGGAGCCGCGGACCTTCAGTAACAGTAATAAATCACAGCAATAGTACATTCATGTAGTTGTAAACAGCATGATAATATATTAAGTAATCCAAAGTATTCAGAATACGTTACTCTCATTGAGTAACGTAACGGAATACGTTACAGAATACATTTTGGGGCATGTATTCTGTATTCTGTAATGGAATACATTTTAAAAGTAACCTTCCCAACACTGGTTGTTAGGTTGTTGCTAGGTAACATGGCATTAACTGATATATATATATTTACCTTTGCAGATATAAACTACTGTAGCCAAATTAAAATGATACAACGCTTTCACAAGGTACTATACTGTTGATGCAGAAATGCTACAAATGGCTAATTTTGCCCTGTTGGCAGGTGGTTGCTAGGTGATGCTAATGTGGCAGTATGTCTTATAGATAAGAACCTTAGTGGTCTAAGATATACCTGTTTTTCAAGTTTGGTTGCTCAAATCCTGATTATGTAGGAGGAATTGGGGGAGAGATGGACAGAAAGTCAGCTCACATTCAAAGTCATGTTCTTGTGCACCTCACGACCATTTGCAACAGCTGCTATGTTTGAATTCTCAGTCCTGTTATGTTTGCTTGTACCCCTGTGTTGCATGCAGGATCTCCTTTCTTTCAAAAAAGCAGTCTTTTGAATTTCGTGGAATTCTACACTTACAGTGTGACACCGTGGCATTAAATCACAGTGTGCAACATGATGAATGTCGGAGAAAACGATGCGCATTCTTTCACTCTCATTTCTCACCTGATTTGCTTCCTTTGTGTTTGAGATTGTGGAAAGAAACAAACAAAAAAATGGTTAACTTTTGGCCAGATCGCCAGTTTAATGAGCCTTCAAGCAGGTAATCATAGTTTGAAACAAAACTGATTGTTTACTCTCAGCACACGTTTGAAGTGCCTGGTGAGATTACAGACTGATCTAAAAATAATAGCCACGCTGGAAGCTGTCTGAATATGCCAGAGAGGATGACCTTTATTGGGAGATCATCCAATTATACATTTTTTAGGGTCATTTTCTCAGAATGTTTCAATCACACTTTGATATTAGTCTATATTTGTTAGTCTATTCATTTCTTATTTAATTCTATACACTATGTGAGGTTATGTGAGGTTATCATAACCTTAATTCAGTTGTTTTTACATGACAATAAATTGAAAATCTTGAATTGAAAATGGTGACTGTGAGGAGCTGAGTGAATACTAACTGAGGCAGACTGTAGTGTGCAGCTTCTTTAAAACTCATCCAAATAGTATGAAGTAATTTTCCAAAGCCCTGTTTTTCACTCTGTATGTGTATGCCTCATGTTTTACACGCAGAGCAGAGCGATGCAGTCAAGAAAAAGGGAAACAATGTTAAAAACAAGTCGTAAGATGCTATGTTTTTTTTCTCTAAGAGCTAACAGAACTATCATGAAGTCCTTGGCCCAACATCCAATATTTGATATTTCTGCAGGTCTACAGATTCCTATCCTGGCATGTGTCATTCTGTCATACACAAAAGAGTGAAATACAGTCATAATCCAGTCGCCTGAACTGAAGATTGTCTTTGAACTGCTATCGCCCAGTTTTCACTTAAAACTTTTCACTGATTTAAGCGTCTGGGCAATTTACAATTCAGCCTGCCAGCTGCTCAGAAATGGGGCAACAAGACTGATTTTAAAATTTAGGAGCTGGAGCCAGGGATATTTATTATTCAGAAGCTGGGCATAATTTTTACAGACTAGCAGCACACAGTATTTTCTGTATCAGAATACAAAGCGTTTTAAAGACTATTCACAGTTTAACTCTATGTTTTAATCTTATGTATTAGGTCAAGTGGGTGCACATGTTTTGCGCTTCATTTTAGAGATTTGAAGCTGTGCGATTTTGCAGAAAGCATGAGAACACATGATTAGAAACCTAATTTCACATGGCATCATGTGAAATTAGGCATCATGTGGAGCTTGTGAGTAGTCACAACACTACTCATAAGCTCCACATGAATGCACATTCCAACTAAGACCACACTGAACTCAGTGTTCGTGGAAGTCCCTGAAGGATCACGGAGCGGTGTGATCAGGCACTCATTTGGCTCAGCCTCTGCCTGCAGCCCAAGGGACCCAAGCCTTGTATTAATGGCATGACAGTATGTACACTGTACTACCACAGAATTAAACTCGCTTTAACAGGTGGCCTATTTGGCTACAGCACTTTAATTAATACCAACGAGCTTTCAGGTTTGAGTTTTGGGTTCATCACTCAGTCAACTGTGTTTTTGTGTGTTTTCTTTTTCAGCTGCTTATGGCTGATTAGAAATATTGCCTCAGAGATTATCACTCTCTTTCATCCAGAGCAGTTCAAGAAGAGTTTTGATCGACTTGGCAATAACTGCACGGGAAAATCATAATGAAATTTAGGCGACATACGACAAACACCCATCATTTGTGTTGTGTTTTTCTCTCACTAAGGAAGAGGATCAATTATAAAGCCAAAAGTAACAAATATCTGAACATACAGTACATATATTATATATTAGATGTGCATAAAGCATGTAATTGTATACAGTTTTCCACAATTAATCATAAAATGGCATAAAAACAGTTCACAGAGGCTACATTTTTAACAAATCCTTGCAAAATTCTCATTACACTGCAGTTGGTGCATTTTTACAACCTTTCTAATATCATCCATGACCTAGATTTTCTAAATGTATGTTTTTTCCTTCTTCTGCCATTTCACACTCTATGACAGCACTACTTATTTCACCATTACCCGGCAGTGCTGTCTGTGAGAACGCAAGCGTCTGACTCAGCAGATCAGACATTTATTGGTCGTCATTCTGATTGTGATCTAGTGAGAATAGAGCAGGTAATTTCACAGTATCCCACTGGGATTCACGTGTTTCCCGTTCTGCAAAGTCTACCCAGAATTTTCAGTAGTGGGGAGACATCAGACTCGAGTTCATGTCCTGACTTCCGATATGGAAAAGAAATAGTAAAAACTTATATGACTTAACTCATGAAAGTGGCCACTTTCATGAGTAAATCATATAAGGCTTACATGATTTACTCATGAAAGTGGCCACTTTCTCATTACTTTCATATATTGTTTTAGTAAGTATCCAAAACATACAAGTTTCATTATATAATTTTTCAAGGGATCTTATATCTGTTTTTACTCTTGTATGCTTTTCATACAAGTTTCACACAAGACAGATACAAACTTTATAAGATTTAAATATATCTTTTCCATATGGGTTGAGTTCATGTGTGAAAATAGCTTTATTTGGCTTTCTGATTTTTAATGTTCTGTTCCAAGTATTGGAAATTCAACATCACTGCAGATTCTCTCAAACTGCAAACAAAGTATTTAAACTACACACAGTGACTAAGGCTACGTTCACACTGCAGGTCTTAATGCTCAATTCTGATTTTTTGATCAAATCCGATTTTTTTGTCTGCTCGTTCACACAACAAATAAAATGCGACAGCAAACGCGCTCTAGTGTGAACGCTCAAAGCGGCCCGCATGCGCAAACACACAACGCGCTCTGTTTAGACCCAGAGCAAACAATATTGTTTGACTGATGGCCCTTAATATAAAGACTTCGGACTTCACGTTTCACAATTTTTGCTTTAAGTTATTTTGTTATTTACATAATAATGTAGATCCATCCATCCATCCATTCGCTTCCGCTTATCCTTTTCAGGGTCACGGGGGGCGCTGGAGCCTATCCCAGCTGTCATAGGGCGAGAGGCAGGGTACACCCCAGTCTGTCGCAGGGCCAACACACAGGGACAGACAACCATTCGCACTCACATTCACTCGCACATTCACACCTAGTGACAATTTGGATTAATCAATTAACCTATCCCCACAAGCTGCATGTCTTTGGACGGTGGGAGGAAGCCGGAGTACCCGGAGGGAACCCACACAAACACGGGGAGAACATTCAAACTCCACACAGAAAGACCCCGGCCTGATGTTGGAATTGAACTCAGGACCTTCTTGCTGTGCGGCAATGGTGCTAACCACCGTGCCTAATAATGTAAATAACCTAATAATGATCCTTATTGCAGTTTTAGAGGAGCGGTGCTTCAAAGGATAGTTGCGGATTTCTGTCAGAATCTGCAGATTATATGGTACAAATAAAATGTTCACGTTTCTCCAACGTTGTCTTCCCAGCAGTTTCACCGGATGGCCAGGAAGCGTTCGCGATGTCTTCTCGGGCGCTTCTCCGGCGCTGATAATTGGCGTCTGTCTTGTGTCAGTGACGTAAAAGACAGATTTAATGCGACCTGACTGTTCAAACAGCAGTCGCTTTCTGAAACATCAGATATGTATCGGATTCAGTACCACATACGAAAGTGACCCAGATCGGATTTGAAAATATCGGATTTGTGCCGTTCACACTGTCACAGCATGATCGGATATGGGTCGCATAGGGTCAAAAAAATCGGATTTGATGCGCTTTCGCCTGCAGTGTGAACGTAGTCCAAGTTTCATTAATGATGCACTGATTCTGAAGGCTGTTTACCCTGCTTTTCTACATGACAGTGCAATTAATCAAATTTTTATTTTCAATTAGAATTTGGACTTCCACCAATTCTGCAATTATCCTAATTATTATTCCTTTTCGTAATAGTGCTCTTGTTTTGTGTTGAGGTATAAATGCAGATCACCTCTTTCTGCCCACTCTAAAAGCTCAAACTAACTCCCCACCATACTGCAGCAGGTTTAGCTCAGGTGCATGGAAAACGATGGAAAAAGGCCCATGTCAATAAAAATGTAATTAAAAGTTTAACAAGTGCATGACGTTTCAAAAGTAACCGTGCCCTGAGTGATGACCATAATAAATTGGTACCTCTTCATGCTGGGTCTGGCTGTAATCTGAGAAAGTGACGTTAGCTGTAAGCAGAGATAGAGAGGCTAGCTACTTTCACAAGAATACAACACAAGTATATGCAGGATATTATCAAACATGCTTTCAATTACCTGCATTGAAAGAGATAAAGCAAAACAAACAACTCTTCCTGGTTTTTTACCTTTAAGCAAAACAGATATTTTATTTGTGTTGTTATTGCATTTTGCAAGTCTGAGTGAGACTGAATTAATTCAAAATTGCCACTGCAGTGCTTTTTCCTGTCATTAGTTTTACACCCTGATTGCATTTATGTCATTATTCGTTAGGCTTTAAATCCAGGTTGCACCAATTATTGTTTTTCTTTGATTTTGAGAAAAAAAATGAACGTGTGCCTGTGTGTGGACTTTGTTGGCACTGTGGAAATGTGGGGCTCATTCTTATACAGGTCTGCTTCAAATGTCCTAAAGTAGTCAATCATATTCACTTAAAAATGAAATTAACCTCCCAACAAACATAGATGTTTACATCTGCGCTGTAACTGATATAAGTTAATTAACCGATTCACACTACAACCTGCTTTGCTTTATCACCCCTAAAGGGAAGAGCTGAAAGAATAACTCAATAGATTTCAACTAGGGGAAACATTTTTAGTTAATGGTTCGTCTAGATTTGATGTCATATTACTGTTATGTTCACTTCCACAACTGCATATTGATTATTATAGATTAACCTTCTGTTAATAAGCAGTAAAGCATTTTTAAGACATCTACTAAAATTTGCACCCCTTCAGGCTGTCAATATTCCACTTTTGATTGTTAATATCTGTTGTGCTAAAATGCTACAAAATGTTAATCTAGCTCATAAGATGCTTTTTGGGGCATTTTCACCTTTAGTGGGCAATTTATCCTGAAGAGGCTGACAGTGAACATGACGCAAAAAACATGTATGTACTTAAGATATTGCTGTTAAGAGGTGTAAACCTTAGAAGACTGTGTAGGGTATGGAGTAATTGCTGCGCCATCTGATTTATCCCTGCTGATGACTGCAGACGACGAGACTGCATCTAAAATTTAACACAACCCATTCGAAAAGTGATAAATGGTGAGATACCAGACAACAAAACAGAGAACGAAAAAGATATTTCAGCAAATAAAATACAGTTCTCTTTTTGTCAGTGGTATCATTTTCTGTTCAGTGCATTACACCGAGTTATACTTGTTTATGCAACATTCTTACCTGTGTATATTCTAACTCTGTTACTGTATCTAAAAAATGTAAAATTATATAAACATTCACTGAATGATTTTCAAAATCTTTTTTGTTAAGCTCACATTAAGCTATATATACAACCTGCTTTGCCTCTTATCTGTAGTTATTTTTATTTAATTTAATAACTGTCCTTGATGTAAATATGTAAGAAAAATTGTGTATGTTTCTGTTCCGTGTCCTGTGTACTGTTTGTTTGTATGTGTCTTTTTGGCTGCTGTTACAACCAAATTTCCCCTTGTGGGACAATTAAAGGATTATTCTATTCTATTCTATTCTATTCTATTCTAACCAGCAAGCATACATCAACCTCTAAATCAGTGGTTCTTAACCTGGGTTCGATCGAACCCCAGGGGTTCGGTGAGTCGGTCTCAGGGGTTCGGCAGAGCCTCCGCGGTGACATGCACGGCTCATTTTGTGCACCAGTAAAAAACATATCTATGTCTTGAATTTGAAAAAAAATCATATTTTATTTTTCAGTAAAGAGGGGTTCAGTGACTGCGCATATGAAACTGGTGGGGTTCGGTACCTCCAACAAGGTTAAGAACCACTGCTCTAAATGCAATGCAACAAAACCGCCTAAAGGTCACAGAATTAATTTCAAGTCTTAATGACACACGATGCTCTTTAGGGTGTCAGCCTTCCTGACACGAGCATACTAAAAGTGGTACTGCCTTATTGTGGCTCCCAATTAAGACTTGTGTTAAGTTGTTTTAGCATCTTGCTTCACTAGTTGTACTGTTCATTTATGATACTACATGCACAGACAGACACACACATGCACCTATCTTTCTTTGCATTTTTCAAATAACAGACTTGAATGTTAACAGAATATTAGTTGGCCAACGTCTTATTGATGAGGTTGTGATTGCTTTGCCTGCAGGATGCCACCTGTTTGGGTGTGGGTGGACATCTATCAGTGATGCTGACGTACACAATCATTACCATTAATGCCCTTCTCTGTTTAAACGTAATAACAGCATCAGGCATTGCCATGTGTAACTTTTCCTTAAGTAGAACCACATCAAGTACCTCATGACACTGCATACATATCAGAGCATTGGCTCTCTGCCTGATCTCAGCACCGCAAATGATCTAGTATGAGCTCTGCATCTATAGAAGTTATCAATATTTTTTGTAGTGGCTCTTTAGGAAAGGGTACATATCAATCTTAATGTGTTTCTGAACACCAGCTGCTTTATGACTTTACCTGTTTGCTACAAGGATCTGTTGCAACACTGAGTCATTATGTTACGCATATTTCCGAAGCTAATAAATATTAGATTGAGAAAATAGGGTCTAATGGGCTCTGAATGCAGAATTTGGAGCAGAAGGAGCGGGACGGAGAAAAACAGACAAAAAGACAGACGCAAGATATGAGAGTTTTGATTGGTGGGCTCGATAAGTTCATTTGAAAGCCTGGAACATTCATTGTGCTCAAGTGGTCATCTTGTGGCTCATTTGTAAGAGGGCTGAGCCATCATCATCAACCACTCAACCATTAACACAATGCAGTCCCCCTGTTTCTCATCTCTGCTTGCTGATACTTGGCTGTGTGTGAATCAGAGAAAAGCTGGCCTGATCAACAACACTAGAAGTCCTGTTTTGACCACTCAAACAGCAGATGCTGTAAATGCGTGGGATCTGATCTAATACAATGAATGACATAAAACATGTATAGGTTTAAAGTGTTGCTGTGTTAATAAGCAGTTAGGCTGCTTTAAACTCAAATCATGAAGTGCTCCAAATTCATCAGTGGAAATCTAGAAAAGTGCTGAAGTACAATTACTAATATTTTACTTGAATATTTAAATTTTCCTCTTCATTACGCAAAATTCAGTCAAAGCATCACAGAACCTGTAATGTGCGCAAAATATTATTAACAAAATAAATGTCTTGCCGAAGGCAAAGGAAAGGATTTACAGTTAGTTGTATGTGATGCTGCAGACTAAAGAAGGAGATAAGGACTCATATCAGCTGGCTAGGCAGAGAGACTGAGCTGAAAAGGATATGCAGCAGGTTAGGCTGATTGAGGATAGAAATGGAAACGTAGTAACAAGTGAAAAGAGTGTGTTGAGAAGGTGAAAGAAGTATTCTGAGAAACTGATGAATGAAGAAACTAAGAGAGAGAGGAGGATGGATGGAGGCGCAGAGGATTTCTAAGGAGCAAGTGAGGGCAGCTATGATGAGTGAAAATGGAGTTAGCTCAGATGGCAAACCTGTGAAGATATGGAAATGTCTACGAGATAGGGCAGCAGACTTTTTTAATGAGACTGTTTAATACAATCGTGGAAAGCGAGAAAATGCCAGAGGAATGGAAAAGAAGTGGTACCAATTTTCAAGAAAAAGTGTGATGTACAAAGTTAGCTAGTAACCACAGATGGAAAAAACTGAACAGCCATACCATGAAAATATAGGAAAAGAGACAAGCTGGGTCAAGAACAGATGATCAGTGAACAGTAGTAGAGCTGGTGTAAATGAGGAGAATGCTAGGGAGGCAGATGATGTGCTGTGGTCACCCCTAAAGGGAAGAGCTGAAAGAATAACTCAATAGATTTCAACTAGGGGAAACATTTTTAGTTAATGGGTCGTCTAGATTTGATGTCATATTACCGTTATGTTCACTTCCACAACTGCATATTGATTATTATAGATTAACCTTCTGTTAATAAGCAGTAAAGCATTTTTAAGATATCTACTAAAATTTGCATCCCTTCATGCTGTCAATATTCCACTTTTGATTGTTAATATCTGTTGTGCTAAAATGCTACAAAATGTTAATCTAGCTCATAAGATGCTTTTTGGGGCATTTTCACCTTTAGTGGGCAATTTATCCTGAAAAGGCTGACAGTGAACATGACGCAAAAAACATGTACATACTTAAGATATTGCTGTTAAGAGGTGTAAACCTTAGAAGACTGTGTAGGGTATGGAGTAATTGCTGCTCCATCTGATTTATCCATGCTGATGACTGCAGACGACAAGACTGCATCTAAAATTTAACACAACCCATTCGAAAAGTGATAAATGGTGAGATACCAGACAACAAAACAGAGAACGAAAAAGATATTTCAGCAAATAAAATACAGTTTTCTTTTTGTCAGTGGTATTATTTTCTGTTCAGTGCATTACACCGAGTTATACTTGTTTACGCAACATTCTTACCTGTGTATATTCTAACTCTGTTACTGTATCTAAAAAATGTAAAATTATATAAACATTTACTAAATGATTTTCAAAATCTTTTTTGTCTTTTTTTAAATCTTTTTTTAAGCTCACTTTAAGCTATTTATATAAGCTATTCAGCTATATCTATCTATCTATCTATCTACATATTTAACAGTCACATAGATGGGTCTCAGCATAAAAGAGGGTACCAATTATAAATCTTTGTCTAACTAAAGAAGTTAGACTAAGTATGGAAAGTTGTGCAGAAAACATTTTGCAGCTCAGTCTTGTAAAACTATGAGTTTGACACATTGTCAGGATGAAGTCAGAACCCAAAACGAGTGGCTTCAAAATTGTTATAGATATGTTATAATGAAAATGTAAACTGTAAAGTAAAAGTTTACTTAGATCATTTGCCTTAAAATTGATAAAGAATGCCATTTTTGGGGGAAAATCGATACCTGAAAGAGCTTTTCTTATGGCAGCAGCAATACTGTTTCGGAGCCCAAACTCCCACAGTCACATTGCTTTCCAGGAAAAGCACCAAACAAGGCAGCCTGTCTATTGTGTTGAGGACAGTAGAGGAACACATTCCTGACAGCTCAAGGGAATGAAGCATTGTGCTGCTGCTTCGTCTGAAGAGACAATGACAGACGAGAAAAGGCCACAGGAGACAATTTAAACTGAGTCGGTTCGTCTCCATGGTGACTCCCTGCTTTGAAAAGCTGCCCTGGTTCTTCCAGTCTGACTTGGTGCTAACAAGAGGTGTTGTCTATGCTTAAGTCTAAGCGTAGACAACACCTCACAATGATGAGGTCTTACAGGAATCATCATGAGTTATTGGAACTTTAAAATAAGTTGGGAAATGTGTTTATAAACCTCCATAACTTTTATTTTTAGTCAGACAATTGACATTTCAGTAAGATGAACAGATGAAAACCAGATGTTCAATAAAGTTTAGATCCAGAATCTTAGCTGTAGACACGTTGTATACACCGACTATAATATGTTTTTGTTATTGCATTTCTTTGAAGTTCTGAAGCTCTGTGGTTGCAGCTGTAAAGATAGTTAAAGCCACTGAAGCTATTTAAAAGCTAAAATCGTTGCACTTATGCTCATTTCATCATTTGACATCAGAACATTATGAACTGTGAGAGGTTTGAGTGCATAAATGGGTGGAAATAGGTGGAATTATTCCACGTAGTATAAGTGCAGTGAACTCTGTGAATTCTCTCAAGAAGAAACATCTTTGAACACCTTGAATGAAACGAGAAAAAGAACCATTTGGTTACCTTGTTATCATGAACCTAGAATAGTCAAAAAATGGTTCAGTGACATTGTGAAGCCCAACCAGAACCAGTGTTCTGATTCAGCTTGATTGTGGAAAAAGAGCAACTACCCAATGACTTTCATTTATGTAGTCCAATTCGTGTTCTTCTATTCTTCTTGAGTTTCCTCCTAACTGAGAACTATCTTCCAGTTCTTATGCGTGCTTTCTTGCACAGACAGAACAGTAGATTTGTGTAAATGCAGCCACTTCTGTGCCAGATATGCTAACAAGGAGAGCTAAATATCAGGGAGTTTGCTTTCCTTTTTCAGATAAGATGAGCAGGGGTCACACCACTGGGAGACGAGCGAATCGTACTTAGCCTTCGCATAGATCAAGAATGATTCTGCCAGTATAAATCTTGGAAAAAATTCTGAAACACAGCATCTAACCAGATACTTAATATGGATGGCATTACCTCCCCCTCCGAATCTACTGTGAGGAATCTTGGAGTAATTTTTGACCAGGACATGTTTTTTCAACACACACATTAACTCTCATCCTACCGACCTAACATGCAACATACATGGACTGCAGACTGAGGTCCCTGGGGACCCCTAGAATTATTTACTGTAAGAAATAATCATAATAACAGCAAAACTATCTTCTCAGAGCAATATTAGTTGTGTAATACACGTCGATACCATTAATTTGTATATTTTCTAACATGGACAGCGATGCTTTTCTTCAATACAACCTGCAGCTTTTATTCAAAGTACAAAGGCTTTTTCTTTAGCCATCCTTTCCACTCTGGTATCCCTTAGTTTTCAGTAATATCAAGTAATTATTTGTGATGGATTTACATGATGAAACCAGTCAGGGTCATTTTCACTATAAAATAACTGAAATAAACATACTAACATAATAAACACCGGCCAGCCCAGAGATGTAATCTCTCCAGTCTGTCCTGGATCTGCTCGGGGCCTCTTTCCAGCAGCTGATGGCTGAAACATCTCACCTAGGAGTCCAGGAGGCATCCTTGTCAGACACCCATCCCACCTTAGCTGGCTCCTTTGTAGGGGTGCAACGATACTCGTATCGATATTGAACCGTTCGATACAGTGCTTTCGGTTCGGTATGCATATGTATCGAACAATACAACATTTTTAATTTATTTTATCAACTTTCCTTCTGACGATGCTGTCTGTGTTGAGCGCTCAGTGGATCTGCGCTCGACAGTGCAGCCTAGGCGGAGTAGTCGAACACAGATTCACTGAGCGCTGGGCAAGCTAGCGAGACAGAAGCTAGGCTAGTTGCAACATGGCAAATTGAACCTCCCCCACCCTCATTCAGATCTGGCGTTTGGAACTATTTTGGTCTTCATGTGACGTATGACCCTGAAGGTAAGCGTGTCATGGACAAAAGTAAAACAGTATGTTGGATGTGCCAGCAATGCTCAATTGGTGGGAACTAGTGTGTTAGCGCAGTTAGCTCGTTAATGTGTTGACGTCTTCCAGCCCCACTCATGAGGCGATCCGCGGTAGCTCGTTAACGGAGATTTGCCGTGTTGTGACCTTAACGTCATTTCAGATTAACGCTGACAGCACTAGTGGGAACACAACCAATATGACTGCACATTTACTCCGACATCATCCTAGTGCAAAGACAAGTGGAAGCAGACAAAAACAAGCACGCATGCTACAAACTTTACCCGAGTCATTTAGACAGCCGTTAGCACATGATTCTCCTTATGGGGACCTGATATGTTTAATATGCTGCTGAGAATATAGCCCAGAAGAAGCGTATAGTATAGCTTTTATTTTGGAAAGAGACATTTCTCTGTAATAAACTCTCTTTTCCAAAGATGAGTGATTCCTCAATCAGATACAGGGCTCGCAAAATCGCTAGCCCGACGTCCTGGGGCTTTTTTCCAGTCGGGCTACCAAAATCTATCTCTGCCCTGCCCGTCGGCCTATCGTAGGAAGGAAAATTATATGTCAATGCTTTTGCATTCTTTCGGAAATGTAGCTGGGTAATTATGTCATTGGCATCGGCCACTGTCAATATGTGACATACTGAAATCGCGTTTGAATTTGCGCTTGTTTTTTGCTTTCACTTTGCAATCGCGTGAACTGTGTATAGAGAGCGACAGTACTGATTGGTGAGTGATGATAATTTGCGCACCAATTCTTCTGACATCGTCTTATCAATCGTTAGCTTACTATGCAAACATGACAAGTGAAATCTCCTGCAGCTTAAACATGTGAGAGGTTGATCGCGCAGAGAATCGCTGAGCGTCATGTGAGTGCGTGTGTAAAAGCAGCAGGATATATATTTTAGTTCTGCTGAGCCAAATAAGACAGGTCAGCGTGAAGAAGTGACAAAACGGAAAAGTTATGACAAATCAGACTATAAGGCAAAAAGAAAGTGCAGCTTTATGGTTTCATGGACAAAAGAATTTCTGTGGCTGCAATATGACGAGCTAAATAACCAGGGCTGCACATAAGTGGTCCGCAGGTGCGCATTCGCTGTCAAAATAAAAACGCGCACAAGATAAGAAGTTGCAACGCGTGTTTTGCGTACATAAGATTTTCAGGAGGAGGACAGACATTTGTTTAGAACTCTTAAAGATGTCGAAGAAGCTCCTTTAAGCAATTACTGTGATGTTCCTCCACCTCCAAAGAAATGTCAGAAGGAGTCCGAACCACAAAAGAAGCGCGTATTCTCGGAAAAGTGGTTGCAGGAGGTGAGCTGGCTTCAAACAAATGATGAACGCACAGAGATGTGGTGCAGAATGTGCCGTGAAAATTTAATAAATGACAAATTAATAAAAAGGCATGAACATTTTTTTTGTATCGAAAAAATATCGAACCGTGACACCAAAGTATCGAACCGAACCGAACCGTGAATTTTGTGTATCGTTGCACCCCTACTCCTTTGGTAAAGAGGAGTAGTGGGTATACAGTATTCAGAACCCCTCCCAAATGAATACATTTCTGCCACTTGTATCCAGTCTCATTCTTTAGCCAATACCCAACTTGTGACATATTTAGATGAAGATTCAAACACAGATTGATCTGTAACTCAGCAGCTTCATTTTCAACATGCCAGCACAACATCCTCATCACTGCTCCACACTCACACTATACATGAACAGGACACGAGATACTCTCTGCTTTGTCTACAAAAAGTAATGAACAGAATCTTGGACAAAGGGCAGCCCTGCAAGAGACCAACAACCACCAGGAATGAATCAGACTTTTTGCAGACAGTGTGCGGTCCAAGCTGTCACTTTGGTTGTACAGAGACCAGAAACAACTAAAGCTAAACACACAATACAGAAATAACATCTACTCCGCCTCATGCTATGCTCAGGGCATCCTGGTATATCACTAGAGGAGCAAACAGTTTCTATCTTCCTGTTATTGTTTCAGGAACAAACGTTAACAATCTTTTCAGTGTTACGTTAAGTATTTTTTCAGTGACGTGTCTGACAGTAACAAGCTTTGTTTTTTTTTAAACATTTTTTATAGTTCAACAAAACCTTTTGAGTTAATTTGCTATAAATGTCATACTGACAGAAAAATACTCTCAAATATTATGTTTATAGTGCTCTTAGAAGGACAGTTAAAGTGATATCTTTTATTTTATTAAAATGTATTTATTATTATTATTCATTTATTAAAGCTAGCTGCTAGCTTTGTTAGCCCAGTCAATTTTAGTATTAATATTTATGTTACCAACAGTATGAACATTTTCAAATCACACATGTGGAACCAGTGTGGTCCACTGCATAGAGGTCTACTCTAGTACATGTAGAGTATATGTGTTTTTGAATATGCTATAACTGTGGTATAACAAGGTCTACAAGTCGGTGACACATACCGGACAACAACCCATACAAAGAAAAAAGCACAATAAAGTAGTGAAAAGTGGCATTATTGTACTATTATTGTATTATTATTGTAAAAAAATCTTGTGAAAAGAATACTCCTTTATCTCAACATGCTTTCCACAGCAGGAGACTAGGACATTACACACACGCTTACTCGTCAATGATGGGATTAGAGAGACATGCTGTATCACGTACGTAAGAGTATGACTGCCCAGCATGCTAGCTAACTGAGTCAGCCAGGGAATACTCAGATACACCGCACAGAAACAAACCAATGAAGAGGCACTGAGAGAGCAAAGATGCTACTGTGCATATGTCTGCAACAGTTAAGGCTCTTGCAGAGTGAACACAGGCGTCCTGCAGAGCCTCTGATCCTGTTGTGTTGTGTGGTTGTCTAATAGCCAATGAGACAAACACTATTTTGAAAGAAATTTATTTGGGTCAGATGAAAAGTTCATGCATCTGTCTGATGGTGGCTATGTGCCAAACATAATGAGTGTGCAAAAAGCACAGCAGGTGAGACTCTTATTCGTCACTTTTTAAAGGTGAAAGAAAAGAGACAACCCTCACCTTAAAAGAGCTGTTCATGCTGTCAGGCACATTATGTACAGTAAAAAGATGGTTTTGGACGTCAAGTAGCAATGCTCCCATCCATATGATATTAAGGGAGGATGGCAAGCACGTATGTCATTCACTATCTTAACTGAAGTCGAGATTAAAATTAAAAGAGAGTATTTTAAGAGGTTTGTGCTACTGGATTAAAAAGGGACTGCAGTCGGTAAATTACACAGATGCTTACAGCAGCTCTCCATCCCTTGGACCCTTTAAGGAAATGCTTTATTTAAAGTGCACTGTTTGTACCCAAGACATAATCTCTCCAGTTTAATCGTCATGAGAAATAGCTGATTTAATACAGACGACACATGGATGTAAAAAGTGGGAAACTGAAATCTTTTCCGCCAGTTTATGCCAAAACCAAGTGTTCTACAAGTGGCACTCTGATAAATGGAAGGAGGCCATTATGATCAGGTCACCCAGATAAAACCACACCTTGCAGAAACCTTTCTGCATAGTGACTTCAAAGAAACTTCTACACAGTTGGAGATGGTGTGCAAGGCAAGAGAATGGCTGATATATTAACTGCGTGTGCTAATACAGTGCTCCTGTCAACGTGCAGGAATCTTCTGTTCTTATGAATGATTGGCAGCTTTCTGCTTTTTGGATGTGAATGAATCACCAGGATGCATATTGTTGAGCACATGTTGATGGGCAACATGTGGGATGGCCACTATTAAGATGCACATGTTGAAAGGAAATGCCATTTTCTTTATAGAGAGGAGATTTTCCCCTGGCAGCCCTTAAACACAAACCATACTTATTCAATCTTTTTTGATCTTACTGAATAATTAACATTAAAGTCTAACATTTAACATGCTAACCGAGGCCTGCAGAGTCTAAGATGTAGCTTTTGGGGTTTTTGCACTTTCTCTGAGCATTGCACAACCTGACCTTGGGGTGAATTTGCTGATATGTCAACTCCTGGGAATATGTGACATTGTGTTAACGCACAACTGAATGCTCCAGACCAGCACACTGCCAGAACATCTGCTTTTATCTGGCTGCGACCCTTTTAATTCCCAGCAGTAAGGGTGTATTAAATATTTCACAGGATTGCATTTAGTCCTGTGAAAACATAGTTTTTCTTTTTTTTTGTTTTATTTCATATTTTGAGCAACTTAATGTTTTGTGGTTCATCTCATTGCAATTTTAAATTCTTAAGAATATCACAACTAAAATGAGGTAAAGCACATTTTACTCATATAGTACATATAGTATAAAACTATATACACATATAGTATTATATGTATATGTACTTTATGCATATAGTATTATTGTCCTTGCTTACTATGGGCCAGACTATCTACAACTTTGCATTCTGCTTCTTCTTTGGGATTCATCATACAGACACTGTGAGGACAGTTGGCATTACATATATGACACAGTCTTTCTTGCATATGTATTTAAGGCAACTTTGCACAAATAATTTGATTTGATTTGATTTGATATACCTTTATTAGTCCCACAAGGGGACATTTCATGTTGGAGTGAATATCAATCAATATCATGATGGTCAAAGGAGCTTGCAAAGAAAAGCGTCTGGACTTCTTTAAGTTACTTGAAGACGTTTCACCTCTCATCCGAGAAGCTTGCCTGAGCCAAGGTGTGGAACTGGGTGGCTCAGGCGATTAGAGGATCATCAGGGGGTCCTTTTGTCCCTCTGTGGGGGGACACTCCCACTAGGTTTATATCTGGGACTCTCCACCATTTGACCTTAGAACTGAAGAAGCTTCTCGGATGAGAGGTGAAACGTCTTCAAGTAACTTAAAGAAGTCCAGATGCTTTTCTTTGCAAGCTCCTTTGACTACGATGACCTGGATGACTGAGAACCTTCACAGACAATATCATGATGCTTTCACTTTGAATCAGTCAGGGTAGGTTTTGCTAGTAGTTACAGGTGTATTAAAGGAAACCTGGTGATAAGAGTGAAAGTAGACAAAGATGGGCACGCCACAAACAATATATATAGCTGATCATCCCAAATAATTTATTTAAACACTCAATCACAATAAGTGTCAATGGTTAAGTTGTTGCATAAATAGGTCGTAACATCAATCTGCTGCAAGTTATAAAATATATATTTCCCTAAGTTCTGTGATAAAGTAGTGACACTAGCTGAATACCTGAATAAATATTGTAATTGTAATGATTATTTGTGCTAAGAGTCTGGGTTCTTAATATAGCCTTTGTGTTAAGAAAAGGTTGGTTTTTTTTAATCAAATATGAATAACTACACATGCATAAATGTTTCAAAAAGAAACAGTTGTAATGTTATTTAAAGTTGTTGCACACATTATATATTTAAAAAAGCTTTATTTCTCTTACCAGAATATAAACCGTATAAACATTCTGGTAATGGAAGCTTCAGATTAACAGAGAATACCACAATAATTACAAGGTGGATTTTATTTTGAAGGTGACACTGAAATATACTGAAGTACAAGAAAGTCTAACATTTTATAACTTCAGAGAATAAAAACAAACAGTTTCAGCTCAGTACATGATATTCTCTCTTATGCTTGAGTGGCATCTGCCAAAGACCAAGATTATTGCTTCTCAGTAAGCCTGGGTTCCATCTTCTAAATCCTTTCTTAAATTATTAAAACAAAAATGTTCAGATACTACAAGCAGAGATGTGCTCTCCGGAGGCGGCAAACACAAGAAAAATCAATAGTGGCAATCACTGTTAGATGTGAGGTGACAGCTATGTGGAAAACAAATCTATGCAATCTCCTGAAGAGTTTTATAAAGAATTGAGAAAAGGTAATTCACAGCAGCAGAATAAATAGAAACAAAATGCTCTTGTTTGGCACACACACGGAGCCATGAGCAGCAGCGGGGAGCGTGTGTGCACTCTTTATATTTGACCCTTTGCCACCAAGAAGAGCCATCAAATTACACCAAAAGTGCAACTGACATTGGTGCCTCATTATGGGCCACTTAGAAAAATGCAAAACCCACAGCGGTGTCCAAACAAGCAAATCAAGAATACACAATAGCATAATGAGACCAATAATAAGTTTAATAGCCCAGGAAATAAAGGCCTGGAACTATCGTTGAGTTCAGTGCTGAACTTCTGGGTTCAGATGAGACAGGGGTATATAGCTGAAGCTGTGGAAGAGTTAGATTACATAAAATAGGGCGATCATGGCTCAAGAGTTTGGTGTTCGTCTTGTAATCGGAAGGTTGCCGGTTTGAGCCTCGGCTCGGACAGTCTCGGTCGTTGTGTCCTTGGGCAAGACACTTCACCTACCGCCTACTGGTATTGGCCAGAGGGGCCGATGGCGCGATATGGCAGCCTCACCTCTGTCAGTCTGCCCCAGGGCAGCTGTGGCTACAACTGTAGCTGCCTCCACCAGTGTATGAATGTGAGAGTGAATGAATAGTGGTATTGTAAAGCACTTTGAGGGGTCCTGAAAAGCGCTTTATAAATGCAATCCATTATTATTATTAAAACACAGAGGACTCCATAGACAGATGTGCACACAATGACAGAACATTAATAGGAAGCTTTTTTTTGTTTTGCACTTTCTTTTATAATTACAGTAGAATCAAGGCCATTTTTGTTGCCACATGTAGCAAATAATCAACCTGTGGTTGATGAGTTATGTGACTTTATCAAGTGGAAAGAAACATTCAGTACTGTGCAAAACAAATGCTGTAAACAAAGAATGCTTTCAGAAATACAAATGATTGTTTATTTTTCCCAAATATATTCTGCAGCAGGACGACGACCCCAAACATAAAGCTAAAGAAGTCATTAAGAACTATCTTCAGAGTAAAGAAGAACAAGAAGTACTGGAAGTGAAGCTATGGGCTCCACAGAGCCCTGATCTCAGCATCACCGAGCATGTCTGGGATTACATAAATAGAGGCAGAAGGGTGTGAGGAAGCCTACATCCACAGAAGATCTGTGGTTAGTTTTCCAAAATGTTTGGAACAACCTACCAGGCAACATCCTTCAAATACTGTGTGCAAGTGTACCTAGAAGAAGGCAAAGGGTGGTCACACCAAATATTGATTTGATTTCTCCTTTGTTCATTCTCTGCATTTTGTTGATTGATGAAAATAAGTTACATTTTTGAAAGCATTCTTTGTTTACTGCATTTTTCCTCACCTGCCTAAAACTTTTGCACAGTACTGTATATTCAACGTTTAAGTGATGTAACAGAAGTGAAGACGTTGTTTTATAATTTTGACCTCTGACTATTAACGGCTGACCAGGCATCAGCATTCTAAACTGCTCAGTCAGGCAGAAGTGGAACAGCAGAACATACTGTACAGTAGCATAATGCTGCTAAAAATACTACACAATCACTCCCAAAAGGGAGTATATGAGTAAATCAGATACTCACTCATTGGCAACTTTCTTAGGTAAAATTCTTCAACTGCTCATTAAAGCAAAGCCAATCAGATGTCAGTGCATTAGGGTGTAGACATGGTCAAGACAGCCTGCTGGAGTTCAAACTGAGCATAAGAATAAGGAAGAAAGCTGATTTAAGTTACTTTGAATGTAGCATGCTTCTTAGTGGCAGAAACTGCTGATCTACTGGGATTTTTTCACACAAACATGTCTAGAGTTTACAGAGCGTGGATAGGAAAATAGAAACTATTCGGTGAGCCGCAGTTCTCTGAGTGAAAATGCATTGTTGATGTCAGAGGTCAGAGAAGAATGGACCAGACTGCTTCAGGCTGATAGGAAGGCAACAGTAACTAGAACTCATTATAACCAAGGTATGCAGAAGAGCATATCTGAAGGCATAACACAGTGTAGCAGATGGGTTACAGCAGCAGACAACTGGTGGTGGTGGTATCTATCTATCTATCTATCTATCTATCTATCTATCTATCTATCTATCTATCTATCTGTCTATCTATCTGTCTATATGAGAGAGAGATACAGATGATGCAAATGATGATACTGGACAGAGTCACAGTTCATGATTACTCTGTTGCTCACATGAAAAAGGAATACCAATCTTCCAGCTCAAAACTGCAATTTATTATGGAGCGCTCCGAAATGGATGCAGGGTTTTGAAATTCAAATTTGATATGCAATTTTCTTGATCAATTTAGTTCTCCAGTTGGTTCCAGCTTGTTGCTATGTCCTGTTGACCACTCAATAACATTTCAATGGCTTTAAAATTGGTGTTTTAGTTTCTACATGTTTCCTATTTCTTTTTCAAAAAAGAAAATGCATTTTCCTGTTCTAGGAAAAAGGTGAAAGTACGAGGCCAAATGTATCAAAAAGGGGAAAAAAGGTTAATTGAATAGTCAAACTGCAAAAGACTGAAAGGCTGAGTGTTGGTGGGGCAGCCAAAAAAGCTAAAATACATGTGCTTGTGTAAGTGAACAGCTATCATGAGATAGTATTTTTTAGAAATGCACTGAATCCACATTTTATTGACAGTTGCAACAGTTAAAAAGTACTGTTTAACAACATTTGCTTGTTCAAATACACAAAATTTGCCTTAAATAGACTATCAGCTCAGTTTCACCTCTCTGAGCTGAAACATTTTCTGTTGGAACATTTTGGAATTCGTAAACAAGTTCCACCCCGGCTGGGAAGTCAGCACGGACAAGGAATAAAGGTATACATTAAAGGTATGCTTGAGGAAAAATAAATGCCTTGCTGATGCTTATGGCTGAAACTGCTTGGTGCGTCTATGAAGATATGTCATTTGGTCTCATCTGTGGGCCACGCCTGTGTGTATTTCACATTTATCAGTCTACTTTTTAAGCTTTTCAGCTTGACATTTTTAACTACCTAAAAGGATTTAACACAGCTGCATGGTGAATTCGACAGATGCAATTCAACACTTGTCAAAAATATAACAGTCAGACAAATTTCAGCACATGGTCATTACCACTCCTGTCATTACAGATTAGCAGTAGATAAGCAGAACACACCAATAATTACTCATAATGATCTCTGCAGTGACTCCAGCAGTTCAACAAAGGACAAAATATAGAGAGCATGAGCAAGACTATAACATGAAGGCAGCGTATAAAGATCAAAGTTCAGAGACGAGAGAAGCATCAAAAATAAGGACATGTTACTGGAAACAGACATAAAATCAACATGTTAATTATGAGGGAAGCAATTCATGCTGCACAAAACAATTTTGTTTAACAAGCCGTATTCCTAATGATCTTTATGTCTATGCTGAATATAATCAACGTCATTATCACCAAAACAAGAGATTAAGGGCCGTTCTAATCAACACACTTACAGTAAATAAAGAAAAATGAAAATGTCATGAATTAATGTATTTGTGAGTTCTGACAAAATAATTTACAGCCTCATAACGATGCAATAATCATTAGTCAACAAAATGACGATTAACATAAATAACATTGCCTGAACAGGATGTTTTAGTGCCAGATGATTAAAAAAATAAATAAATAAAAATGAAACAACAAGAAGATTACCAAACGATCCTCAGTGGCTGAACGTGCCCCGTGACTGCAGTAAATGCAGTTTGAATATGTAATGATGTTTGTCTGACAAACCTTGAAGAGGCTTCTTGTGGTGAAAGGACATATAGAAGTCAGCTTGGTCTGCAGATGCCAACATAATTGGCATCCAGAGCAGCTGGAGAGATGCAACATGTTGAAGTGGCCACAGACAGAGCCGGGCCCCTGTTTGACAGACGATAACGATTCTAAATGGAGGCTCTGACTCTGGAAGAATGGTAATCAAAGCACAGCTCGAAGCTCCTGTTTATCTGTTTACTTATACTTTGAATGATATCATAGCTGTAGAAGATTTGAAAAGTAGGCAATACTTGAAAACAGTTTAAATAAACCTAAAGCAAACTATCACAAGATCAAGACTTGTTGGAATTTCATCAAAAAAAGCTGTGGTTGTATTGTTTACTAGCCCAGTGGCGTATTAACCTAACCAGCGCAGACAATCTGCAAACATCATGTAAAGGCAGTAATCTGTGAGACACATCTGTTTCATTCTTTAGTATGTTTCCACTGTTTCATATTTAAAAGTAATGTCGCTGTTTACTGGTGGCTCACACGCAGTTTAGAAAAACAGCACAGCTGGAGACATTAAAAAGCAAAATCAGGCCAGCTGTCAGACTGTCACCTTACAGTCCTTTTAGCAACTGTTAAGCGCGCCTTTTATTTTTGACGTTAATTGTTACATCAGCATAGCGTCACAGGCCACTCAGCTTCTATGCTCTCAAGGGTTTAAATGCTTTGACAAAGCAATGGCTTAACCCTTTAAAGCCGGTTGGAGCAGGCACGCTCTGTTTTGCATAACTATTTTTAAATCCCGGTAGCTCTGCAACCATGTAAGCTAGCGCAATAATTTTTTTTGCATATGAAACCGGAGGAGTTGTACTTACATCTTATGCCACCAGCTTGTCCTCGGTCACAGTTTCCTTCCACATATAGCTTTGCAAAAACTGCATAAAAAGCACTTGCAGCAACAAAAACATAATATTCCAGTAACACCCTTTGCCGATCCGATCAGCTGTTCATAACACTTCCTAGACGTCAGCGCGAACTTTTGCATGTCCGCCATTACCTGCCCGAAACCGGAAGTGACGTCATTTTCGCGGAAATGTAGTTTTTTTTTACCATCCGGGCCTTATGAGCCTATACTGGTGTTTTTAAAAGTTATGTTTGACTTTATGACTTTCTGTGTCGTTTCTGGGATGCTTAGGACTCATGTTGCACTGCTGGAAATAGTTTATTTTGATGCATGTGCTGCTTTTTTGCAAATTTGCAGTATAATATTTATTTTCGTTTTGCCTGCAGTATATAAAAATTGGTTTATTTCAAAAATAAAACTATGAAGACACTCAAAATAAATTTCCTGTGGTGGGAAACTATTTTGCGCAACTTTTTTGTATTTACAGTTTTGAGGGATAAGCCTCTTAAATTTCTCTAACTAGAAATATATGTTAAAAAAGCAAAAACGATTTTCAATTTTTTTGCAGTTTATTGCACTTTTTTGCAATTTATGTAATTACTATGCACTTAATGCAGACATATTATTAAAATCTGGGCTATAATGGTTGTATTGATGTATATCAACTTGAAATGCTCCCAAAATAATATGCTCCCTAATAATAGCTACAATGTCCAGATGAGTGACTGCTTTCGCATTTTAGCATCATTATACAACTATTCCGATTTCGCCTTGTAATCGGAAGGTTGACGGTTTGAGCCCCGGCTCCGACAGTCTCGGTCTTTGTGTCCTTGGGCCAGATACTTCACCCGTTGCCTACTGGTGGTGGTCAGAGGGCCCGGTGGCGCCAGTGTCTGGCAGCCTCGCCTCTGTCAGTGCGCCCCAGGGCGGCTGTGGCTACAATGTAGCTTGCCGTCACCAGTGTGTGAATGTGTGTGTGAATGGGTGGATGACAGGTTGTGTAAAGCTCTTTGGGGTCCTTAGGGACTAGAAAAGCGCTATACAAATACAGGCCACTTACCATTAAACTATCTCAAGGGAGCAAGTTTACACTAACAAAAGAAGTGGTAGTTCACTGTCTCAACAATTAGCTTTCTAATACATAACTTTTTTGTTGTTGTTACATATCGTGTAGTAAAACTTGTTTTGGAATATTTATTACTTGGTAATTAGGGCCAGTGTTTAATGCAAAAAATACAAAATGAGTCAACATGTGTATAATTACTAATGAATGACTTCTGAAATTTAACACAGTACTTTTGACTAATGACAAACTACCAACATTTATATCAGATGGAGGGAAATTTCCAGGGTAGGGAAGGGAAAATGTCAGCGGGGGAGGAGTGGAGGAAATAAAACATTAAACACCTTGAACATGTCACAGCTTCACTACTGGAGCTTTTGCAACAACTGCACAAACAAAAATCATGACTTCCTACAGGGTGGCATGATGGTTAGCACTGTTGCCTTTTTGCAAGAAGGTATGTGTCCTTTCCATGTGGAGTTTACATTTTCCCTGTGCCTGTGTGGGTTGTCTATGGATACTCTGGCTTCTACCTACAGTCCAAAGACATGGTTAGGTTACCTGGTGCTTCCAAATCAGCTGTAGGTTTTAACGGTTGTGTGTTTCTCTATGACAAACTGGCAACCTGCCCAGGATGTACTTCACCTATGACCTCAACTGGATCACTCCTATGCAAATACAAAATGTGTCAGTTTACAAATTTTTCAAAAGGTTTTTGACTGAAATTATTACTTTTTCTCTTCATAAGCTCGAGAGCGCAGTGACGCTCCTCACTCCAATAAATTCATGGAATACTACTTACGTTATGTGTTTGTATTTGATTAACTATTTTGATCAGTGTTCAAATGAATGCTTTCAGAAATCACTAGTGGAAATGTGATAGCATTTCCACAGTTTATGAAAGCATAGACTGAATAAAAAACAGGTACAGGTAGAAATGATCAGAAAACTCTCTTATTACATGTTAACATCAGACAGGTTTGCTAATGAGGCCAGATTAAGGTGTAATTATGGTAATCACCACTTTGCTTTTTCAAACTGGTGCTTAAATTAGCCAGAAAAGTAACAGAATAGGTAACATTGTCAATCACTAATCATGGCACAATATAAATGCAATACCCCTCTTCCATATGAATATGCTGTTTGTCCTCATTATAACTGATTTAAATGATGTAATGTTGATTACTTTTGACATCCAATCAGAAAGCTTCTTTTACTTCCTTCACGACTTGACTTGTAAGTCTGATATTGAATAAAAAAATAACACTTGCTTCAAAACATGTATGGAAAACCAACACTTTGTATTATTTAACCATCTGCTGAACTCTGGCTGAATATAAATTGATATTTAAAGGTGAGGTTAAAGAAAGAAGGAACTGAGTCTGTATCCTAGAGCTACATTTGAGGCAGAAATGGAAAACATAAATAAACATGCTGGTGTTATTTATAATGTCAGTTAGATATATGCACTGGAGGCTTGGACACACACACACACACACACACACACACACACACACACACACACACACACGCCAAGTAACATTCATTTACATCTCATTTAAATTAGCTCACACAAAATTCTACAATCAGACTTTTCTGGTTTTCTCTTTGTTTCATGCATTTTATTTTATCTTTAAGGTACGCTCAGTTAACCTTGACGCTCCACTCAGATAATGTAACTGTACCAGTCCTGTTCCCCTGTCTGCATCCACCTTCACATCACATTGAAGGGTATTAATACATTTTCTTTACCTTTTCTGTGAGCCAAAACCTTGCCAGCTGTGTAGTGAGATAAGGGCCGAGCATCTAAAAATAACGCACTTATTCGGGGTAAAGAGCATGCTGTGTCATTCAAGGTTCGTCTTTGTGTCCTGATACAAACATCTTGAGATAACTTGCAGGGAGCTATACTAGATACAATCACATCTTCTATCCTCCTTGCTCCCTTTTGTCCTTTTCTTTTTAATTTGATGTTCACCTACTTCCTTTTTCCTTTTTGCCTTGCTTTCTTTTTCCTCATCTCTCATCTGTCACTTCCCAATGTCACATTCTTCAGATAATTTTATCTAAAAATGTTTTCGAATTTCCAATCCTTCTTCCCTTTGTACATGTTGATTTCCCCCTGACCTAATTTTACATAATCTTCCTACACTTCCCCTCACTTTGTGTGCCAAATTCAATCATATACACGCACTCAGCCAAGTGCAACAGACTGCTCCTACTCTCTCAGAGGGTGAGATCATACAGCAAGCAAAACATGTCATGGACAATTTCACAAACATGTAGAGCAGACAGCCTAAATTTTTTTGTGTATTTTTCACATTAAGTAGCAGAGAAACAAACTTAAACTTGTTTAAAGGAGGCAAACTTGTGCCTTTGTCACAAAAGTTGCCATATGCTATTAAACAGCCATCCTTCTAGTGTTCGGTGTAAGACAATCCATAGCGACAGACAGACAGACAGACATGTACACACAGTTAAACTGTTAAACCAGTGGTTCCCAAACTTTTTTTGCTAGGCCCCCCTTTGTTTTACAAGAAAAATGTTGCCCCCCCCCCCCCCCCCCCACGCACAAACACATCCTCCAACCACACACACACCCATATTTTGCGGTTTATTTCACACCTCAAACATTTAGTAAGCAAATACAAGTAATCTGCAATAAATTACAGGTAGTAATAAAATAAACTCTTTCACGCTACGTCCACACCTACACGGGTATTTTTGAAAACGCAGCTGTTTCGTCCACACGTAAACGGCGTTTGAATCACCAAAAACAGATTTTTTAAAAACTCCTTTTTTTCGTTTACGTGTGGACGAGGAATACAGAGTTCGTCACGCAACGTCAAAGGTATGTGCCTTTTTCCACATCACGCTGTGCGCACGTTATTGTTTACATGAGATGAATTGCAGAATGGCAGATAGAGACAAAATACCATTACTGTTAATTAGTGATGTGCGATACCACTGATTTCCTTTCCGATCCAATACCAAGTAATATTCAGGGTGGTATCGACGATACTGATCCTGGTACTGGTCCTCAGGTGGAAGCAGCTTCTGAATTTGGACACCCCCGCTGTTTCTGGACATTTAACGTATTTCATCCGATAAATAAACACTATAAAATGTATTTATCCCCCCCAACAGCCTTTTTGAATGTCTCCCTAGTGTGGCCACAACACCTCACGTTTTTGCCACATGTATCGCAAACCACGTCTCAGTTTTTGTGGAGGTAAAATAGGTTCGCACATGACTCCATTGTTGTGAGTGCGCATGCCAAGGGGCTGCGAGACAGCCTATTTCGCAAATGACTATGAAAGGCGGAAGAGGAAATAGTTCCTTTGAATGTAGACAATCCGAATGTTATAGTTTCTTTCCACTGTGTTCCTGTTAATGATAAACTACAAATTTACCCTAATTTACTAAAATATCGATATTTTAATGTGAGAATCGATTCTAGAACATAAATGATTGGTATCAGAGGAATCGATATTTCAGGATCGATCCGCACATCACTACTGTTAATCTGACCATCTTCAGGCTTACATACACACATGCAGTTACTGTCCCTCCATTTAGAAAGGCACAGGCATCACAGTGTGATTATTTTACGTGTAGTTGTTTTTTTCCCCTGTGTAATAATATTCAACATTGCTATCAACACATTTTTCAAAAAATGCCTCTCTGTGCAAATTGGATTTAAAAACATAAACAACTGTGGGACACTGTTTGTCCGTGATTTAGACAGGGGGAACAAATCATGGCTGGATCAGCCTGATGTTATTTGTATCCCACTGTAACTTTACTGTATAAAGAGCAAACATCTCCAAAATGTCAGGAGTAGTTAGTCATTACAACAAGTGTTTGTGAACTAAAAATCAAGAATGTGGGACACTGTTTGTCCGTGATTTGAAGAGCCCAGCGCTGCTCCCGACCAAGGGAAAACCAGTTCTGCAGGGAGACCTACCTCGGCACTTGTGCAGGTGAAACCAAAGGGAAGATTTGCTTCACCATATTTTCTAGTCTTTGGCTTAGAATGAAGTTGGTTTGGAAACATATTCAGCGATGCTTCATCTCCTGCTTTGCGTTTGTGTGGGCGCCCCGTGCTAACAGTGTCCAAGCGTTTTTTTATACCGCGCTCCCCCCTGCAATGGCTCTGCAGCCCCTCCTAGGGGGTGGGCCCCACACTTTGGGAAGCTCTGTGTTAAACTAACATTTAAAATGTATATTCATTCCAATCCATATGAGTTAGAGCTTATAATTATATTAATATAATTATTATTTACTTAATTTAGATTCACACTGGTATAAAATGGCCTAATAAAAATGTTTACAGCTCCTAGCAAAAATTGTGATCTTCAACTCTTTTACTTTGTAGCAACTTTACTTTGTAAACAAACCACACATATGAGGCAACCCATTTTTGTTTAAAAGAAAATTCTGACTTTGTGAAATACACCTAAAACAAATTTAAAAACTATATTTAATTAATGTTTTCCCCCAGATTATTCAGAGAAAAAAGTATGAGATCATCAAAAAAATCCATCACAATTAGTAATTTATTGCTCGCCCTCAGGCTGTAAGCCTTAGAGGTGCCATACCTCATGGTCTGTACCTCAGGCTGTTGCACCTCTTAGGTCGTGCAGCCTGAGGTATGAACTTCTCTTCTGAAAAATATTTTTCGTCCAGCTGGTTCCAACTTTCTCATAATTGTAGCTGACAGATCAGCTGTAATTTTTTCCCTTGGGTTACACCACTAGTGTCCCTGCAGCTCGCTAAAAAAGCAATCCCTCCGTATTTTTGCTATGACTGGCACATAATCCACCTGGTTTGTCTGTGTTCTTAATTACTGTTTTATCATAGTATAAGATGTGATCCCAGGTGTTATGTTGCCTGGTGCAATGTTGCCCAACAGGGCCTAACCCCAGCCAAATAGCTTCACCCACTTTTGGGCTCACCGCCAGTAGGATCTCATCTCTTTGGTGGAGGAGGCCCAAGCTTCTAATGTTGAGAGATACAGGCAGTCAGGTTTACGTCAAGGCGTGGCTAAAGAGGGGTGGGTGTACTTCTGTCCAACCATTTAGGTTCGTGTATGTTAGCGTTGCTTCCATGTCCATTTAGGTCAGGGAATGGACTCTGAGCATCATGTGTGCTTACAGGCCAAACATCAGCTCAGAGTACCTGGAGTACTGGAGTCTCAGGGTAGGTTACTGGAAAGTGATCCATCTGGAAGACTTCAGTTCTCAAGTGGTCATTGAGAGAGAAACCTGGAGTAGTGTGAGGAAGAAATGACCTGCGCTGGCTGAACCAGAGAGATGTATGTTACTGAACTTCGGTGTTTGTTTGTCTGTAAAAAATACAAATTCTGACCATGATGGTAGTCATAAATACACTTGTCACCAGGACACGGTAGGTTAGAGGCTGATAATCAATTTCTTTTTTTACTGTGGTCATCTGTGCATGTTTTGGACATTTGGGTGAAGACAGCAGCTTAGTCTTTATGTCTATATCACAGTTTTAGTTTATCAAATGTAAACATACCGGTAGTCACACTTTACATTTGCATGGATCGTCCTCCGTGGCAAACAGCACATGTTTATATGTAGCCTGTAAGTGAAGCACTCTGGCAGACTCTCTGTGGAGGGTTTTGTAACACACTCCCACTTATGACTTATGACACTTAATGTGATGGCACCTCCATACAAAACACGCAACTTGAATGGAAGTGGGTAGAGAGAGCGTGCACTATAAGTCATGGTTAAAGGAGGCCCGCTGACAGCTTTTGTTTACAGCAGAAAGACTTTTACAAGTAATCTGTCATGAAACAAATTTGAAACCTAAAAATGTGGCGTTTTCAAAATGCAATGACTAGAAAGAAAAGAAAGAACTTTTTCAGCTGTATCAATAATCTTTTTTATGGCTATATTCAGACTATAAGAGAACGTTTTCCCCTCACTGCTTAAAAACTAATAGTGAATGGACTTCAGTATGTTTATTACTGCAGCTTAACTGCTAAAAGCAATCAGGCCTTACTGGCAAGAGAGCACAAAAAAATCAGGGCCAGAAAGAAAAAAGAGATGAAAGAAAAGAAGATGAAAGAAAAAAAATTGGAGTCCAGGGACAGCAGAGAACGAGAGTGAATAGTTCAGCCTTTTCAAGCTGGATTTCTATGAAGATGGATAAAGGACTGTTCAGTAATGCCCCAACTGCTTGTTTTAGGCAAGTGGTGTCATAAAAGAACTGACTTTTGAAATAAAAATAACCGAGAAGTTTTTACAGAGCCCGTGGACTGATGGTGTAAAACTATTAGATGTCTAGGAGGGAGAGAAATGGTACAAAAAAACTCAGTTTAAGGTTGCAAAACTGTGAATATAAATGTATTAATTCTTTATTTATTTTTTTATAAAATGCCGCAGTTGTTAAGACACACTAGCCAGCACTGAACACAAAAAATATCATTTTGAACAAACTGAAGTAGTTATTGCCTTTTACAAAAAGAAAACTGAATGTATCTCCGGGATTCCAGGCCAAAAACGTCCTTTTAGTGGGAGTATATGATGCTTCTCAGCATCTACAAGATGTGCAAGTAAGCAACAACTTCCCAGTTTTCCACAACTGTTTCATTTCCAGATTATAACTTTACCTGCCAGTGTTCCTGTCACTGGATGTTTATACCTGGGTTATGCAGAAGTAGGTGGAATTCTTTGACAATATTAAAAAGAAATGTAATGAGTTTAGTATTACATTATATCTCTGACAAGCTCGTTAGCCTTCTCACTCCTAGACATGTAATGTCCTCTAGGGCTGCACGATTTTGCATAAAATGAGAATCACAATTTTTTTTGCTTAGAATTGAGATCACGATTCTCTCACGATTTTCTTTTCCAATATAAACATTTATTGCGCTTATTAACTGCACATCAACTTCGTAACAGTTGAGACTGAACATAAAAACAATAAATAAACATAAAAACAACAAATGTCTCACATTTTGTCGTTGCCGCAAAATGTTGTATTGCTTGAAATTGCGTCTCCACCGTTGCTCGACACTGCGTGTATAGAGCAGGTAGTGCAACAATAGAAAAATAGTAGCGGGACGGCACCGTGTAGCGTTTGTCTAGGGTGTTGATCATTTTCCTAAATCCCTCGTTTTGCACAGTGTTGATGGAGCCATATCTTTGGTCAGGTGATAAGTGATAGCCTCCGTAATTTCTTTGTGCCTGCGGGAGTTCGACGGGTATAGGGAAGCGCTGTGTAAGGTTCCCGTTATTGATGTTTGGGTGGTTGACCGGGACGGATTTTCTCCTGTCACTTTCTCGTCATCCCTGACGTGCTCTCCGTTGTTTTTTCGCTGCCAATTTTAGCAGCCAGCTTCTGTATCACGTGATATAAGGCTCCGCCCTTGTCATTTGTTGAGCAGGAAGAGTGAGCGCTTGTTTTCATGCAGATTACGTCCCGGATCAAAATGCGGTACAATCGTCGTCTTTTTTTTTTTTTTTTTTAAATCGTTGTCATTTGGAAATGAGATCGCACATAAGTATGAATTGAGATCGCAATTTCTAACGATTAATCGTGCAGCCCTACCTCTAGCTATGGCATTTCATACACCATTGTTTATATCATTTGTATTTAGAAAAGTTCTTGTGAGAACTTACTTTATGTTAGATTTACCTTTAAGGTGGTATTTTAATAGGTTATTGTAAGGTAACATCTTCCAACCAAGGATAATTGCTTTATCATAGTAAAAAAGCGAATACCCTTCTTCTCTTCTTCTGGTGCATTTAACCTCCTAGGACCTGGCGTCCACATATGTGGACATCACATTTTGGGTTATTTAGACCAAAATACTGAAATATCCACTCACGAGGACATTATACTGCTACTGTTCTATCAAAATTTTAAACGAACATCCTCATATGTGGCTCTTATTTTTAAATGCATGCCATGGAAGAGTTCGGGTCTTAGGAGGTTAAGCAAACATTTTTCTTAAAAGCATTAGCCTAAAAGTGAGGCTAGTTTTGTACACAGATAATAATGAGGATTGTTAGTATGACTATTAATCCTGCTTCTGCATATATTGCCTCATGATTCATGCAGAAAAAACACAAACAAACTTGATAATTGGATGAGCAATTTTTTGTACACTATGCTGTAGATAATTGATGTAAGCACACTGCTGGTTAAACATAGTTTGAAAAAAAAAAAACCCTTTGCAATACCTGCCAGTTTCTCTTGTTCCCTGCTGTCAAACTAGTATCTGAATTTCATATGGGACGAAGCTTTGCCCATTTTAAAATCCCAGTAAGAGAAAGAGAAAAATGTCAGGAGAGTGTAGGGGTTGTTAAGCTTGCCAGAGACCACTATCCTTTGCAAGTTTAATTCCTTTTAAATGAGTTTAGGTGTTAAATGAACCCGTACTGGAGCTAAATTAAATTCCACAGCTATCATTAGAAAGGTTTCTATTAAAGAGCCTTGTGTTGGGAAATTGGCTCCAAGAGCATCTTGGCCCGATAAAGGCAGGAATACTTCTAATTTCCTACTAGCTGCACTCACTTTGACCCCAGGGGTTCTGCAAGGCAGCAAAATAGCCCATTAATTTTGTCTGAAAGCAGACTGCCATAGAAAACTACAACAATCTGTAACAACGTCAGATGATTTGTGTGAAGGAATAATTGCGTTTAGAAACTAGAAAGCGCTGCCTCCCAGTTCTGTTTCAGCTTGACGCAGAGATCCTGCATTATTAACAAATGTATGACATTCCACAATTAATTGACATTTATTGCTTTCTAAAATGCAATCCAACTCCCCACTTTTGTTACCAATGATCCATAATTAACTGCAAACACAATTTGCAAGTACTAGGGAAATAGACAGATTAGCATAACAAGCAGAGGCTAGAAATCAAATTCGCATCCCATTTTCTTGCACAGTCATAATCACGTTTCCATGGAAAAACAAAGAATCCTTCAGATATTACATGCAGGCTTTAAAAAACCAGAATACTCAGCTTCTTTTACAGACTGTTAATTCAGTCCCAACATGAGAGGCTTTGTTCTTCCCAGTGTTAATTAATCCCTTTACACATAACTGAGTGTTAAACTAAGAGAGGATTTAAGAGTTAAAATCAGGTCTAAGATTGTTGCTTTCTTTATTGCTTTCTTTATCATCACCAAACTTAGTGCTACAGACTTACTCATTATAATTTAACATTACCCTTGGGATCCGTGGTGAAGTTGAGCAATTAAACCTATTTAGATTTTGTGAAATATTCATAGGGTGCACAAAGAATAAGAGTTTTGGAAAAGCTCAAAACAACAAAAATGTTTATGTGATCCTATGCTGAAATATCATTAATAATAACATTCAAAAAAGACAAACACTCTGTGATCTGAGCTCTTTTTTGGGACGTGTGAATAATTTCATCAGTGCCTCCTAAGACTACTAAATAAATCAATGAATGTAATTTGCACATTTTGCAAATATCAACCTGCAGGTGTATTGATGTCAACCTGCCATAGTTATGCTGTTGTTTGGTTTACGTAAGAAAACAGCCGGTATGAGATCAGGAAACTATGGTATTATGACTAGGGGATGAGGATGATTGGTTAGAATAGGTACCCCATGGTGAAGGTCAAAGAAAACAGGCTTGATTATTGGAAAAGGAAATCTAGCAGTGCCGAGATTGGTATCTTGGGACAGAACCTTGAGAAGTCATTATTACAACATGGTTTGTCACCTGAGCCATGTGTTGTTATTGCATTAAAAACGAATCCCAGTTTTCATGGATTGCAAACACACACGCTGAACTTTACACTCAAGGCAAATATTTGCAGAGAGGAGCATTGGAGCAATATATGATATACACATATCAGTTATCAAGTCTGTTGCTGGTTAGTTGTTTTTTGGTTGAATTGTGCTGTTTTCATTTTACTGATTTAGTGGTCTCCCTCCTTGAAAATGTAATTCAGTATCAATAATTAACCTTTAAAACACAATTAAAGGCATGTGCTAAGTGGAAGTGCTAGTTGGATTTAGGCCATATTATGCATATTATTATTGTATTAATATTCGTCTTTCACAAAACTGCCCAGTTTCCAACTGACACACTAGTTTAAGAGGTACTTTGTCACTGCTGGATGAAAACCGCACGGTGGTACCTTCTTGCTTTTTTAATGAGTTGACACTGGTTATGTTGTTTGTGTTCTGCTGTTCAAGTGTGACTTGCCAATGCAGTGCCATGGAGACCCGGTTCTTAGTTATTCTGGAGCCTGCCATTGCACATTTTTTACCAACCCCACCACACCTTACAGGTTGGACCTTATAGGCATACATTTGTTCATTTGCTTTCACTTGAGTCAGTTTTATCTGGGTTTGAACTTAAATAACCCAATTTAGGTAATGTGTTTGCAGAACCTTCCTGAAAAGTTTCACACGCACCTTCACTTATATATCAGCCATCGTCAGATGCTGGACTGATGGTAACCAGTGGAAAAAAATAATAAATCCCACCTTCACGGGCAAATAAATTTACATTAGGCAATCCTTCATGGTTCTACAGTGTAATTTGAGCCTAATGGACACACTGAAAAATTAATCCCTATCTTGATCAATGATGAAAATAATGATTAGTTTCCTCTTCAGGTCTGCATGGTTATGGTTGTGTGGTTTAGGAAGTTGAGCACTGTATTAAAAATAAAAAACTGAAGCAACGTCTATGACAGGAGTGACTTTGGCGAGTGTTGTTTTCCCAATACTAGAACAAAGAGCGCTTTTGAACAGGACGCACAACTCATCTGACCTCTCTAGTCCTGCCTTTGGCCCCTAGGCCCAGTCTACTTTATCTAATAGAGATGTTGAGCAGAGAACACAGAGGGAAGCGAGCTTAAAGTCTCTCTGAAGAAAGAAGCAGATTATATATAGCCACTGATTAAGGCAGAGATGGGAACATGACCTACATGCATAACAACATTTTCTCTCACTTTCTGCTACAGAACAAGCCTCCGTCCAGGACCAGGACTCTACAACTGGGAGAATCACTCTAATTATAACACCAGAGTCAGATTTCAATGCACACCTCATTAATATTTCTCTCATTATTGGGTTAATAATGTTTTTAGAGGTGTGGGAGACTTGGGAGAGATGATACCTCACCAGTGAACCTTTGCTTTCAGTGCACCTGTCACGCAGGTAAAGATGGGTGCTTTCATGCATTGTGTCTGGATCATGTATCAGATTATAGTTGAAACTGCTAACTCCCTTTCACACACAGTGCATGTGCTCTCAAAATAGCTGTTCCCCTGGGAGACTCGTGGGGGATGAGGGGAGGATGGGGGAGAAAAAGACAGTGGGAGGGAGAAAGAGAGCGGGAGAGAGGGATTTCTCCTTCCTCATCAATCTTTCGGATCCTGTCCCACTGATGCCGGTGCCTGCGTATCCGACAGCGCCAGCGTCGGCAGGCAGCCGCAGGGAGCAGACCTTGCTGAGATTCAATCCAGATTCTTTTATCAGCCACCTGAGGTTGATTTAACACCCCTGTTCCTGGACAGTGAAAGTGGCTGATTATACAGCCAGTCAGTCCCTTTCCCCCCTCATCTCCCTCAGCTCCAGCCCATTACCCAGAACTGCTGTGCTGTGCTGTCTGGCCTCATGAAGACGTGGAGAGGACGCAGGGAGGCAGGTCATAAACCCGACAAGATCAAAGGCAATAACTATTTATGCGTGTAAATGAATCAAAATCTGAATGTGCATATGTGCTCTTTGGGGTTGTAATTTAAATGCGGCTGATAAATAATTGACAGACTCAATTATTGGCTATCAACATCAAAGACTTTGATTTTTTTGTTGTTGTTGCAAAAGAAATTGGTAACTGAGTATTTTTTTATGCAAATCTTAATGGCTTTTTTAAAAATTCCAACCCGTAACATAATAGCCCACATCCAATATTTTTGTAAAGGTGCTTGTTGTTTTGTATATTGTGTTTCGGGACTTTGTAGCAGTCTCACAGAAATATGATCGCTAACCAAATTGAATGCAGTAAGCATTTCACCTTATGCTGAACTATAAGGGTACTTCACTGAATAAGTGTATTCATCATTAGAATCACCGTGTTGAAGCTGGGCATGAGCTGTGATACTCAAAAGGTTGTGTATTTCTAACGTGACAATGTGGTTGTTGAAAGATGTCGGAATAGATCTAATAAAAGACAAGTTTAGAATTTCAGTGGTTTTGAAGTTGTTTCAATCTAGGGAGAATATTCAGACCCCCTTTGTTAATGTTTATTTTACAACTTTGAGGAAATATGCAGCTTTATGTATTAAGACTAAAGCTGAAATTCTATCAGAGGGTTTAGATTGAATGTTTTTTTTATATGGTATAAAGTGTGTTTTTAGCTAGTGTAGATGGTGTTTGCTTGCAAGTTCAATGGTAACTTTATTGTCCCCAATGGGCAATTGATTTTCCTTATGTCCACACATGATACAACCCCACCTCCCCTCAAAAAACATTACCTACATTACCTAAAGATAAAAATAAAAATAAACTTACAGCAAGTTGTATATTGTGCAATAGAAACTTTTTCATATCAATATCTGCTAAAAGCATTTTTTGGATAAATAAAAAATGGAAATACAAACTTAAACTGATTTGAAAACAAACACTGTAAATGGTTTTTATTAGCATTTATAACATATAAATAATAAAACACAGCCAAGCAAACATAAACGAGTGCAGATAGATTTTCTCAGAAATCAAACAGACCAGTTCAAACAGAACCCGAGGGAATAAAAAAACAGTGTTAGATAAAAGATTTTCTTCTCCAGAGCTTTTTATATGCATTGACAGATGGGATATTGGTGACCTCATCACCTGAGCATATGTTCCTTCAGTAGGTGAACAGACTGACAGGCGACAGGCAGGAGGGAACACTGCGCCTCATGAAAGGCTGGTGAGTTTGTTCTGTTGCAGTTGTACTCATATGTACATATTTACCCATACTAATTGAAATATAAGAAGCTTTAGAGAGTGGGGGGTGGGTGATGTACAGGCAGAAACATTTGAACTACTTTATTTTCACCTGACTGGCTTTGTTTTATAGGTGTGGGTGTAAGCTGTAAAAACAAAGGGTGTACTGTACTGTGTCTTTGCCTGTTTTTTGGTTGCCCTTTTAAATATAGAGTTTTTGTTACATGTTTACATCATGACCTTATATGTATGGTTATTTATATACGGTTAAATGTAAAGGTTATTTGGCACTTTTTTATAATTTCTTTAAACTGTTCTTTTTTCAGGGTGGATTAGCTGTACAGCATACATTTTCAATGACTCTAACAAATAATCATTGGATGCACAAGTTTGAATTTATTTTGAATTTTCTGTAATCCACACAAGTATACATACAGTCTCTGATATATACATACACCCAGTAATATAAGGTTAAATGTTCATTCGCAAGGTGCAGATCAGATCAGATGATTTTAGTAGCCAGCAAGCCTTTGGGCATAATTCTAACTGGATATTTGACTTGATGAATCAGTAAAGTTTATTTAAGTTTGATGGTGTGTTGCAAAGAATGAGGTTGGAGCTTTGGGAAAGCCAGTCCAAAACCTTAGCTTCTTTTATCATGAGCATGGCCCTAACCAGCACCATACTTGAGAGTCGGTACAGAGTTCTAAGGTTTAAAGCCTCACCTTTACACTTCCAAACATACCTATTGTAAGGCAATTGGCTTGTCCATATGGGCGGCAGCAAATTTCAGTCAAGCTTAAAGGTGTCGATTTGGAGTAGAATCTTCCTTTGTTGGGACCCTCTCATTCCACGGCAATTCAAAACTTGTTTCATTGTGGACAGTAATGCTGGTATTCAAGCAGTTTGCAGTTCATGGTAGATCCTGAGTTGTTCCTGAACATCCTAACCAATTTCCTCTCATGTGAGGGTGACCATTTGGGTGGCGATAAACTATAACTGCAACTGTTTGTACAGATGATCCTCAAATCTGCAGTTGGATAGAAACGGCTTCAAGCTATCTTCTCCCAACTTGTGTAGATATATAGTTCTCCTTCTTAGGGCCTCAATGAATTCCATGGAATGTCCCATCGTTCTGAGTGTTACTCATAATATTGTTGGGTCATTAAAATATTAAGTGCCTTGACGTCTTGTGATCTGGCACTATATAAACCAGGCGAGAAACCACAAACCAGGCGAGAAATTTGGGTGTAGTGATGGATGCAGACCTAAACTTAGAAAAACACATTAAGACAATAACAAAATCAGCTTACTATCACCTCAAGAATATTTCAAGGATAAAAGATCTGATGTCTCAACAGGACCTGGAAAAACTAGTCCATGCATTCATCTTTAGTAGGCTTGATTACTGTAACAGCATCTTTACAGGTCTACCTAAAAAATCAGTCAGACAACTACAGCTCATTCAGAACTCTGCTGCTCGAGTCCTCACTAAGACCAAAAAAGTGGACCACATCAGTCCAGCTCTGAGGTCTTTACACTGGCTGCCTGTCCGTCAGAGGATAGACTTTAAAGTTCTGATGCTGGTCTATAAAGCTCTGAATGGTTTAGGACCAAAATACATCAGTGACCTCCTGACCCAGTATGAACCTTCCAGATCCCTCAGGTCATCTGGATCCGGTCTTTTATCAGTTCCCAGAGTCAGAACCAGACACGGAGAAGCTGCATTCAGCTTTTATGCTCCTTATATCTGGAACAAACTCCCAGAAAGCCTCCGATCAGCTGAAACACTCAGTTTATTTAAATCCAGGTTGAAGACTCACCTGTTCTCAGCTGCATTTGAATAAAGCACCAAATCCGCACTTAAGCTTAAATTTCAAAACTTACATTTAACTACTGATTTTATCTGTTTTGATTTTATATACTGTTTTGTTTGTTTGTTTGTTTGTTAATTAGTTTGTTTGTTTGCTTGTTTTAATCAATTTTAAATCATGCTTTTTATTTGTTTTTGTTTCTAATGTCTCTGTAAAGCACTTTGAATCACCTTGTTGTTGAATTGTGCTATACAAATAAACTTGCCTTGCCTTGCCTATAAAACTAAACTGAATGAAATTGAAATTGGTCAGTCCGGTGTGTGCAGTCAAACAAAACGCTTTTATTCAGACAAAGAGGAATTGTTAGTTGTAGTCAACCATGACCACTAACGAGAAGCAAACAGGCCAACGCCTTGGCAAATTAAAAGACACTTTAGAACATTCAGCTCCACTTATTAAAAGTTGAAATTATTGTATGTGTATATTTGAGCCTATATGTATAGTTGACCCTGTGTGGATTACAGAAAATACAAAATAAAACCAAATTCTAGTTGTTTAAAGTCATTAAAGATATATGCTGGACAATCATTCCACCTTCAAAAAAAGAACATTTCAAAGAAATAATTAAAAAGCCCAAAATGACCTTGATGAGTTTGTGAATCTATTCTGATTTATGTCTACTTTATGATGTGTACTACTGCACACATGCAGCCCACCTCAACATAGGAGAGAATGGTTAAGTGATTATGATATTACTCAAGCTGAATACAACTCTTATAATGTTTTAAGATTTACTATACAATATTATACACTATAAATATATACAATATACAGTAAATTACACAATAGAATATATTTTACAATATTGCAACGGATCTCAGTGTTACTTTGCCTAAAAGCACAGGGGACGATGACTCAGATTAAAATGAATCTTTTACTTACAGAGTCAATAATACTGAACAGATCTTTTTCAGGTAATTATACAAAACCCTATGGTATAAACTATGGTATAGTTTATCTTTATACTGATCTATACCCTGACTTTAGGGCTGTTCGATATAACGATATATATCGGATGACGATATAAAAACATCTATGTTTCATTTTACGCTATCGTTTGTTTCGTGGTGTTGCAAAATAAACTGTTTTTTATTTTTTCATCGTTTTGATGGTCACTGTAGTGGCTACATTAATTTATTAAAGTTCTCTCTTTCTCTTATATTTAATATAACCACACTACAGACGGACAAGCGCCTGTTTTTATGCGTTGTGGTTAGCAACAACTACGGTAACACCATCGCGTGTCCGCTTGTTTATGTTCCACATAAACCTTTCACAATAAAGCTCAAGATCCTGTTGAGACTTTTCAAAATAAACTGAATCACGTGAAAGAGCAGATTTATACGGATGAGAAGTAAAAAAAGAGCCGCCAGGTGCTAAAAAATAAACCGTAGACTCAAACGTTAGGACAGGCTTTTCCCCGCAGCACGTAATAAATACTATATTTATAGTAATAAATGCTCACAAAGAAAACGGCGGCTGTTACAACTTATGTCTAAAAATGTATAGTTTCATGCATCGGTTAAAACACTGCAACTTCATGACGCGCAGCTGGAAACATTTCCCGCAAGACGAGCTGCCCAAGATTCACAGAATTGTTACAGAAAATGTTACATTTTTGTGATTTATATCGTTATCAGGACGATAGAATTCTCATATCGGGATATGAGATTTTGGTCATATCGCACAACCCTACCTGACTTCATACATTCGATTTGCTGCAGAATTATTTCCAACAGTATCCAATGTTTTTGTAATAGGTATTGAATTTCAGCCCTTGAATTCAGCACTTACAAAATGACACGTGTGTTTGCTTTGAACGCGCATCAATTGATAGTTTTCCCAATTACAAATCATTGTCCTTGGGTAGTGATGAGGATCACTTTGTCAGAGCTGTAGAGAGACTCTCAGTGTCACTGCCCATTGTGCATCACATATAATGGGTCTTTGTGAAAACACATTGTTCAGGTTTACAATTTACATAATGCTTTCACCTTGGCATTTGTATCCTTTAGTATGTGTGATACAAAAGAAAGCACTTGTACTAAACACAGCAAACCACACAAATATTGCACAGGTAAGGTCAGGCAGCCTGTCTGGCCTTACACAGCACAGAGACTAACAGGACTATTATGGTCCATGCTTGTCTTTCGCACAATACTGTATATACAACAAAACAGAAAAAAGGCTGTTTGCCACAAGTCAAACTGGGAAATGTCTAGTTCAGGAAGTTTTAGGTCGACTAGCAAAACATGTAATTTGACTGTCTGTGAAGGTTCTCAGTCATCCAGGTCATCGTAGTCAAAGGAGCTTGCAAAGAAAAGCGTCTGGACTTCTTTAAGTTACTTGAAGACGTTTCACCTCTCATCCGAGAGGCTTCTTCAGTTCTAAGGTCAAATGGTGGAGAGTCCCAGATTTAAACCTAGTGGGAGTTTCCCCCCACAGAGGGACAAAAGGACCCCCTGATGATCCTCTAATCGCCTGAGCCAAGGTGTGGAACTGGGTGTGGGTCCCAATCAGCCAGAGTTTCGGGTGAACTCATTGTGAAACCTGGCCCCACTTTATCATGCGAATTCCTGAGGTCAGATGGCCCAGGATGTGAGTGGGCGTTAAGGCGTCTGGGGAGGGAACTCAAAACTGGATTATAGATGGCAGAGAGTTGGTGTCATAAACCACCGCCTCTGTTCAAAGATGGTCGCTCACAGTGGACATAGATGGCTTCTTTCACTCCTCTTTCAAACCATCTGTCCTCTCTGTCCAAAATGTGAACATTGGCATCCTCGAAAGAGTGTCCTTTATCCTTAAGATGCAGATGGACAGCTGAATCTTGTCCTGTGGAGGTGGCTCTTCTGTGTTGTGCCATGCGCTTGTGAAGTGGCTGTTTGGTCTCTCCAATGTAGAGGTCTGGGCATTCCTCGCTGCACTGTACGGCGTACACCACATTGTTAAGTCTGTGTTTTGGCGTTTTGTCTTTCGGGTGAACCAGTTTTTGTCTGAGTGTGTTGCTGGGTCTGAAGTACAACGGGATGTCATGCTTGGAGAAAACCCTCCTGAGTTTCTCTGATACACCGGCTACATAGGGGATGACAATGTTGTTGCGTCTGTCCTTCTTATCCTCCCTCGCTGGTGTCTGATCTTCTTTTCTGTGCCTCTTTGCTGACTTTAAGAACGCCCATTTAGGATAGCCGCACGTTTTGAGTGCTTCCTTTACATGTGTGTGTTCCTTCTTTTTCCCTTCAGGCTTAGAGGGAACATGTTCTGCCCGGTGGTGTAAGGTCCTAATTACTCCAAGTTTGTGTTCCAGAGGGTGATGGGAGTCAAACAGAAGGTACTGGTCCGTGTGTGTGGGCTTCCGGTAAACTTCGATGTTGAGGTTGCCATTCTCTTCAATGTGCACGGCGCAGTCCAGGAAAGGCAAACAGTCATCCTTTGTGTCTTCCCTGGTGAACTTGATGTTTTTATCCACAGCGTTGATGTGCACAGTGAAGGATTCCACTTCTTGTGTCTTGATTTTGACCCAGGTGTCGTCTACATATCTGTACCAGTGGCTGGGTACTCTTCCTTTGAAAGAGCCAAGAGCCTTCCTTTCCACTTCCTCCATGTAAAGGTTGGCTACAATAGGTGACACGGGGGAGCCCATGGCACAGCCATGTTTTTGTCTGTAATAGCCTTCGTTATATTTGAAATATGTAGTGGTGAGGCAGAGGTCTAACAGTGTGCAAATCTGATCGGGTGTGAAGTTGGTCCTGTCCTCCAAGGAGTTGTCTTCTTGTAGTCGTTTTCTGACAGTCTCCACTGCCTCCGTGGTGGGTATGCACGTGAAGAGAGAGACTACATCAAAGATGAGATGATGATGAGATGAGATAGCCTTTATTTGTCAGTTGCAGGTCTTTTGCCCACAACCGAGATGACAGACCTTGCCGACCGTACATACAATACACAAACATCACATTGGGGAGACAGGTCAGGCTAGGTAGCGAGGAAAAAAAACATCGAAATGTGTAACACAGAAGGATAATACAGGAATGCACAGATATCAACACACCATAGCACAATAAACACAGACAAGCAACATGGGAAAGAGTTCCAGTGTGTACATCTGATCTGGGACCGCTGCAATCTTTCGACTGCGCCTCCAACTGACCCAATGTCCACATCAGAGGGGAGGTAAGCGTTGGAGGTGGCGTTGGATCCGGGGTAGGGAGGGTGATGCGTCGGTGAGTGCTTATCAGTATCAGTATATGTATGTGTGTGCGTTTCCATAGTTCAGCTGAGACAGTGTCCTTCGCCCTGCCAGGCTAAGTAAACAGTCTTCCAGCCAACCCAGGTGGCCTTGCATGGAATGGGAAGGAACAGACTAAACACAGTCGTTATCAGGGTGTTTTGTTCAGCTCCGGCCTTGTAGCTGGCGCCGAGAGGGTATCCACATGAAGTGATGTTATTTTTTACTTTAGTGCGAACAGCTCATATGAATTTCAAAGCAGTTCTACAGTCCAACACTGGTCTCTTAATCTCCCGTTGGAGAGCCGCGAGCTTCGCCATACTTGCGTTCTGTGATGTTGTCATTTCTTGTGCTCAAGGAGCCGATTTCAGAGAACTCACGGCAGTGTGCCTCCCCGAGATGTCATCCAATTTTGCGCCCAGAGATGTTATTCCGGGCAAGCCCTTCCGAGATGTATCCAGTCTGCAGTCAGAGATCTTATTCTGAGTATTCACAGCAGCCGTAGCCTCTCCAAGATCTTATCCGTTGTGACTCAATGAGCCCATTTCGAGAAACTCACGCCTCTCCCATCGTTCCAATCCCAGCGGGCAGCCTTGTGGGGGTTTGAACAGCCGGTTCCGCTTTCTTAATTCTTCGATAAGTCAGGGCCAAGCCAGCTCCGATCCGCCAGAACCCTGTTACCATGGTTCCAAATAGGTAGATATCTTCAGCACTCAGGCTCACCCAAGCCCAAACTTCTCGTTGAGAAAGGGGTGTCAATTGCATTCAGGGACCAGTTGATTCAATCCATAATTCCTCTTTTAGGTTTTAGAGAACAGACTGTGAGAGAATGTTCCAGGGAAAATACAAAAAAACCACGAGACTAGACAAGGACATAAGCAGGGAAGATAAGGGAGAGGAGAAAAAGTGCGTCCGCCTCCTCCGAGAGCCAAAGAAAAGAAAAGGACACCATGGTTTCATCTGGATCCAGGGTAAGTTTCTGGACCTTGTCAGTGAAGTCGTTGGAGTTCTTGATGTGGTGTGGGGTGTTCCCCACGAGAGGAGCAAGGATGGTAGCAAGGTGTTTTGCAATGTTATAAGTGGCTGAGTTTATGCTACTGACTATGGGTCTGAGTGGGACAGCTTCCTTGTGGATTTTTGGAAGTCCGTAAATGCAGGGTATGGCATCCCCTGGGTAAAGGCGGTGATAAGTAAGGCGGTCAATGATTTTGTCCTTTTCCAAGTCTTGAAGGCAAGCTATAACTTTCTTTTTGTAGCTGCTTGTGGGGTCTCGCTTTAAGGCTTCGTAGGTATTGTTGTCACTGAGGAGAGTAGTGATCTTTGTATGGTAATCTGTAGTGTTTAGGACCACGGTGCATCTTCCCTTATCCGCTGGTAAAACAGTGATGTTGTGGTCTTTGCTCAGGGAAGCGACGGCCTTCTTTTCCTGTATTGTGAGGTTGGACGGAGGGACTTTGGCACTGGAGAGGGTGGCTGAGACTTTCATCCTGATTTGCTCTGCTTCTGTCTGTGATAATTTATTAATCCGTATGGCAGATTCTGTGGCTATGATGAGGTCCACTATGGGCAACTGTTGTGGAGAAATGGCAAAATTGAGACCTTTGGCTAATACTCTCTTTTCAGGTTCAGTGAGATTCCTGTCTGATGAGAGGTGAAACGTCTTCAAGTAACTTAAAGAAGTCCAGACGCATGTCATTTGACTCCTGACCAGGAATCTAACCATACTTTATTTCATTTCATTTTAGTTTAGGAAAAAGGCAGAAGCTCGTGACATTCGCAGTGTAGTTATCTGTAGTAATCTGCTGCAGCATGACAGCTCCCACACATGCTGTCCAATCCAGTATTTATGGTTTTCTCAATGACTCAATGATAAACAGCATAATTATTTTTGAAAATAAAAATTATTATGTCACTAAACATAAATATTTGTAGTTTCTAGACAATATAAATCCTGATAGACAGTAAAAAGCCATTTTTCTATAAGGTTTTAAACTCTATGTGCAAAACAAAACTTCCATTTCTCCAAGCCATTCTTTGGTTCATCAAGCAGCACTAATATCTGCACAAACAATATCACTTTCACCAAACGGGACAATTCAAAGTCCTAACTAAAGCTAAGATATGGCTTTTGTAGTCAAATAGATAAATAAAACAAATGGTTACTTTGCTTTGAATTAGAGATGATTTCCTGTAGTGAAACAAAAAGGAAATTCTCAGTGATTGAATAGTCAGTGCTACATCAATAAGGTTTCAACATCAATCAATTATTTTCATTGGTGGGAGGAACAGGCTATCCGTCCGTGTCTTTACCGTCTTGAACTCATCTAACCTTGTGCCTTCGTCTCACTGGGATGTAGGAACAGGTCATGGTCAGTCAAGCTAATGCTTGTGATTCCTCCAAATATGCCACTTTGCATTTCAGAAGCTCCCCACAAGTAGCTCTGCTAAAAGTACACTGATGGAAGCAACGGCAACCTGCACAGAGCTGATGAGCTGGGCAGCAAGTCAGACACATGAACAGCGTAGAACATCTGGTCAGTTTAAAAAGAAATGTTATGGAAATGTAGACTTCATTTCAAAGAAGATCTCAGCAAGGCTGCATTTCTCTATGAGGATGGCCAACTCAATAACAAATGGTAAGCTGACTGGTCTGCAATAGGATGTTACACAAGATTTTCTGCTTAACGCTTGTTTTAGAGAATGAGAATATCAGAATTGTCAGATTTCATAATTTCTTGTCTAATCTAATCAGATCATTGCAGCAGACAACCAGTGACACCTTGTGACAGTGTCACTCTCACATGTGAGGCCTCCTGTTCTTAATCAATACAGAAAAATTAAAAGGGGAATTTGTAGTTCATAGCACCTATTAGCTTTATTCCTTAATAGGAATAAAGATCAGTGTAGGTTAAAGTAAGTTAATGTTGTAAATACAATTCTTAATGTCTATTTATTAGGTTTATAAATATGTATAAATAAAAGTTTATTAAGGCTAGTAGGCTACCCCCCAGCAATCGGGGCTGTACAACATAACCATATTTATCAAATGATGAAAGAAAAATGTCTATCCTTGTGGTCATTATATAAAATTATAAATTCACTACATTTACAGACATTATTGTAATAATTGGTTAAAGAATTGGTAAAATTTCAGTGAGTAAGGTAATTTTTTTTAGAGTTTTTCCTTATTTTTTAAGTTGATCAAATATTGTAAAAGAGCTGAAATAATTAATGAAATGTAGAGTACATATGTATTCTTAATAAACGTTCAAAAAGTTCTTGATTCTCACTTGTTGATAATTAGAAAATACATATCTTTGCGGTCACATAAATCAAACAATGTAAAATCCAACCCATCAGTTCTTGTATAGTGATAGCATCTTTCACTGTTTCTCTAAAAAAAAAAAATCCAACTCATAGAAGTTTCAAAAATATTCATAATAACTGGTTACCACCAGTTATTGCGAATATTATTATCTTAAGTCCATTTTTCACAATTTATTAAATTCTCAAAGACTCATATAAACTTTGTCTTTTTATCCTGAAGTTTAGAGTCCTGCATTGCTTTCACTGAAAAAACATGAGGTGGGAATCTTTTCCCAGTTGCTGTGGAGAGAATGAAAAATGACAGAGGCCGAAAATGTTTTCAATACATATAAAATGTAGGTATTCCTTTTAGACAGACTTAAAACGATAGGCATTTCCTTTAACGCGTTTCCTGCTCGCTTGAAAGCGATTTATATTCAAAAATACATTTACATTACTCATGTGAGTCACAAAAACCATTAAAATTATTTTGTGTCATGTCATTTCTTTCCAAAAGCACATTTTCCATTTACATACATAGCATTATCTACAAAGAGAGCCTGAGGGAAGAATGCATTTTTAGGAACTCGTAATTATTCTTCAATTCTGCTTCTTTAATAGAGTAGTACACTCGACCAAACTTCGGGAACACTTTTAAGTTCACCTTGCCATTCATGGCACAGAATCTCAGCGAGCTCGAAGGAGAGATTAAGAGCAGAGTGGAATCATAATAAAGGTGACAGAGGATGCCTCATGGGACGCTTTGCCTCCAGGCGTACAGAAGAAAATCTCACTTTATAATGCAGTTAAATTATTTCACGCTCGCAAAGCATTTTTTAACTGAAGCTTTAGCTATACATGCGGAGCGCCTGGTTTAGCCCCAATTAGCAAAAGGAAAATTGTAGAAAAGCTATTGTTTGTCCTCTGAAAACAATCAAACTTACTATTTATTCAAAGATGATTAGAAGTCATGCCATAAGAGTGTGGAGGTGGGAAAGAGTTGTTAGTTAATTGGAGGGTTATGAATAGAACTGTTTGTTTCAGTATTAGCAAAAATGTTCAAATGTTTTGGTTGTGGCAACCTAATGACATATGGAAACTTTTTTTTTTCCATGAATTTACACTGATCAAAAACAGAAACTACAAGATGTGGCTCTGCATGAGCTGTACATCCCTTGCACAAATACAAATCTATTATCTGAGCATCTACTTGTGTATTGCATGTATTCAAACAGTGTCTTCTTATTTGGAGAGCTCTAACTAAGGCAAACAAAACGCCATGAATGTTTGTGCTGATAGATAAATGCTACACTCCCCACCATTAATCACACTGGCAGTTTCAAATAAGCTGTAGCGTACTGAAGTATGGGGGAAGGCTGTCTTAATGCTCATTTGAAATTCAAAGTGGTTTTCATAAATTATTCAGTTTATTAAAATCATAAGCAACTCTGTTATAATTCCACAAACAAAATACACATATACCACAACGTGTAGCTGTGTGTGAATGCATTTACCTGTGTCAGTGTGTGCGTGTGTGGGGGTTGCATATGTCTATTACTCACCCCAGCGTCGTCATGGTGACAATAGTGTACCAGAATGAAGCTGGGATGCTGGTGAACTTGCTGGAGCTGGAGCCCTTCTCTGCATAAAACATGACCGTGGCAAAGATGATGATGGCCATGGTGAGTGAGAAGAGGAGGAAGCCCAGCTCCGAAGCGCAGCTCTTGAGTGTATAACCCAGGATCCGCAGGCCTTGCGAGTGGCGGGAGAACTTGAAGATACGAAACACTCGAAACACACGCAGTGTCACGAAGGCGCCGCTGACATCCTCGTTGTTGGTCATCACAAGACCAATATAATATGGCAAGATAGCCACCACGTCGATGATGCTCATCACAGAGCGCATGAAGCGGTAACGACTAGGTGCGGCAAACAAGCGCAACAGATACTCCACGGTGAAAATCATAACACAGGCGGTGTCCATGCAGAAGAACGCGACAGTGTAGCGTTCGCCACATGGCATGTCTTTCTGATTGGCAGTAGCACCACAGGGCACGGTCTCCACCACATTCGTGATGACCGAGACAGCAATGAAGAACCCAGTGACATAGTAAAAGACCAGGGCCATGGTGGAGGTGTGGGGGTTTTCGAAGGCGCGCCACATGGTCTCTCTGAAGTTCATGTTGGGCATCTTCAGGTCCATATTCTCTTCCTGATCATCCTGCAGCCGCTCTAAGTTCTCCCTCTTTCTGTCCTTGTATTCTTCATAGCAGCAGTCACCGATGATCTCAGGTATGATGCCAAAGAAAGTCAGCTCCTCATCATAGGCCGAGATGCACTCGTGACGAGGATAATGGAGCTTTCCCGTTCGGTAAAAGTTGAGAATGCTTCTGAAGGCGTCAGGGTCCCGGTCGAAAAAGTACTCCTTGGTTTCCTCGTTGTAAAAGAAATCTTTCTCAGAACTGCCCAGTAGGGTGTCTGGGTAGCGGTCCAATGTTGTTCTCCAGGTCTGAAAACGACGGCCGCTGACATTGAGGATGATAAGTTCATCTTGTTTCTTGCTGTTGTCTCTTGGCGCTATAGGCATGGGGCAGTTGGCCACAGGCATCCAGCCAATTGCTGCAGCCCTGGCAAAGGGGAGCCACGCTGCTACTCCTGTTGCCATTGTGAAGCAAAGTCTTCCACACCTTCAGACTTAACTGTCCTGAAAATGATCTGGCATCTGAAGAAGAAAACACAAAAAAGGGAACGTGGATAATTAACAGCAAAAATGACCAGTGCTGACCATCAAGGTGCTGTGTACCATCATGCCTATTCTACTATGAGTTTCAAAACATTTTTCCTCTCTGTTAAATCTCCTTTCACTTTCAGCAGTCTCTTGTTTAAATATCTGAAAATGTCATCTATACAAAATGCCACCTGAGCTGCTAAAAATGGAAAAAACAGCTAAAGGTGGATGTAAAAGTTTGTGTGAAATGTAAAATCTGATTTCCATGAAAAAAATAAAATAAGTCGAGTTCGACTTAGACCACAATTAATTGGTGAATCAAATGACTCGCCTTTTGTGTCCAAGCCTATGTCGAAAAGGAACAATTAGATGTACAAATTAACCAGCATCAGCGACATTAAGAAACAACTATAAGGCTTCTGTTCTGAGCAGCTTCATTAACTATCCTACGGTGAAAAACAGTGACAGCCAAACCTGTTGAATCTAAATAAGGAGGAAATCTACTTCAGAGTTCTCCATGCGCTGATAACGTTACGCGGTTTTCCCTGTTAGAATTTTAAAGTACATAAATTACACAATGACCTGATGATGTTTCTTTACTGATTTGTATTACCTGGTCGAGTATAAGCAAACATCTTGTGTCCGTGCACGTTATACTCAAAAAGTGATTTTGTAACGTTCACGCCTTAGAAACACCGCTTTTCGTCTCCAGCGCACGAATCGCACAACTTCTCCAACAAACGCATCCATTCACCTGATAAATGCAAATTTCTAAATATATCAGCCCTTCCAAAGATAAGAACTGAATAAAAGGAATAAAAACAGGAATACTCACAGAAAAGGAGATGGAGTGGAGGAGGGAACAAAATCCCAACTCTTCCAAACCGAGTCCTCAGTTGTAAGTGAGAAAGGATGAGCTCGGATCCATCCAGCGAGCTCCGGCAGCGAGCAACACCTCTCTTCTTCACCGATCGGCAGACTCCCGCACCGAGCAGAGCGAAAAAACGCGACTGAAAGCAGCAGAATTAACCGCAAGACTCTGAAGAAACGGTCTGTGTCTGACGGATTCTACATCCTGCCTTCTTTGATTCCCCGTCACTGTTTGAAAAAGTGAAATGTGATGGAGAGGAGACGCACGCTTCCCTTCCTTCACCACAAAGTACAATGTACGACTCGCTCGCTGTGCCAGCTCCGTGTCATCAGTCCTCCTCCCCTCTGCCTCACTTTGCCATCATCTGTGACAGACTTCAACTCACTTGGCACTTCCAGTATGGTGGTGATGCACTGTAAAGCAGAACGTGACGTTGTGATGCAGGAAACTGGACTTGATCAATCAATCAACTTTAAAATTTCAAGTTATGTAGAGCCTATTTGTTTACTTATTATTATTTTTATAATCTCAAAATGAAAAATAAACCCTATTGGCAGACAAGAAACTTCAATTCTTCTTCTATTATTATTAATGGTAAATGGCCTGTATTTATATAGCGCTTTTCCAGTCCCTAAGGTCCCCAAAGCGCTTTACATATCCAGTCATCCACCCATTCACACACTGGTGATGGCAAGCCACAGCCACCCTGGGGCGCACTGACAGAGGCGAGGCTGCCGGACACTGGTGCCACCGGGCCCTCTGACCACCACCAGTAGGCAACGGGTGAAGTGTCTTGTCCAAGCCGGGGCTCGAACCGGCAACCTTCCGATTACAAGGCGAACTCCCAACTCTTGAGCCACGATCGCATTATTATTATTATTATTATTATTATTATTATTATTATTATTATTATTATTATTATTATTATTATTATTATTATTATTATTATTATTATTATTATTATTATCATCATCATCATCATCATCATCATCAATAATTACCCTTTGCACATGTTTCATGCCATGCAGGCCTAATGTTTTACACCCGCCTCAACCTACTTGGTACCCTTGTTAACGTTTGACCTTAACTAGTCCCTCATCTAACTGATCAAATCGTCCTTTACTCCTTTCACAAACAAGCAAACAAACAGCTCGGAAGACTTTCTCCAAGCTGAAGAATTATAGAAACTCTGTTTTTGCCTTTTCCTGTGGAGAAGAAAAAATAAAACCTTGCCTTACAGTGTCAAAGGTGTGCGCCCTCATCTCCTTTTATGAAGTCAGTTTATTGCTTCTTGTTGCGTTGGCATGCTGCTGACAGTTTTCTCGTGGACAAAATATTTGACAAAACAGCGCTTGTTTGGAAAGAATTTAAAAATACCTCTGTCTGTGTTGTCGGAAGAAATGTAATATACTTTTTTTTACACAAATTTGCTCGAAGGTATAACGGTTATATTATTTATCTGGCATAACTTTCATTTTGGAACTGTTTCTATACCAAATGTCAAGACAAGATTGTCAGCCAGCGGTAATTCATCGATAAAGTGTTTGCTGGGACATGACATATATTCAGGTTTTTGCACTTTAAAAAAGGGGAAAAGTTTGCATTAGAAAGCAGGAAGGTGGCAAAAACACATCTAACTTTTACCTCGGATGCTGGAACGTGACTGTTGCTCAAAGCCACTTTAAAGTTTTATTTTAATTTCTTGTTTACTTTCATTTTTTATTTATGGTAGGTGATATTTTGGCATATAACTGCTTGTTAGGGATAAGACAACAACGTGTTTTGAGTTAAAATACAGCTTTATACTAAATTAAACACACAAAGCTCAGTGTTTGTTTTCAGGTACTACTTTCCATCATGAGTACAGGTGGGACACCCGTGGTGCATATTATGCAGTGATTAACACAGCAGCTAGAGGTCACTTCACTTTAAAACATCACCATGTACTCTAGGACGTAATATTAAAAACTGCTGTGTTGTATTTTAATTTAAACGATGTTAAATTACCTTAAAATGCATCGTGGTGTAATGTAATAAAGTGCTGTTACATACAGTCATGTGAAAAATACTTTTTACAGGACCCTGTGCAACCCTTTGAAAGCCTGGGTTTGCCCCATGATTCAGTAGCTTGTATTGCAGCTAAACTACATTTAGTAGGGGTGGGGGAAAAATCGATACTGTGTAGCATCGTGATATTTTGTTTGCTAATAATGTATCGATACAGGGACAGCAGAAATCGATATTTTGTTACAAAAAAAGTTTCAGAGCATGTTGATCCTTTTTCTGAGCAAGAATCCTGACATTCCTTCACTGTCCAAACTTTTTTTGGCAGCAATAAACATGACAGTTTACTTATTTTAATTTAAGACATGTTTTATTTTAATTAAGTTTAAAACTTTTTTATTTAATGTAAAATTATATTTTGTTTTAATTTACTTTCAAATTCTTCAGTTGCTGAATGGGCTGCATAGTTTTCATAAACTGCATAGTTCAGAATAGCTATAATTGTACCAGATGGTTGATTCAGTTAAGTTGGACTAGACTGTAATACAAACCGTTCAGTTTGTCAACAATAAAACTGAAATGAGAGAAAGACTGAGTGCGAGACTTTGATATTAGATAAAATGAATATTGATAAAGTTTACCTTTATGTACAGAATCTGAATATCACAAAATATTTTTAAAAATTGCAATAATATCGTATCGTGCGTTAAGTATTGTGATAATATCGTATCGTGGGATGTATGGTGATTCCCACCTCTAACATTTAGCTGCAATAATTTGAAGCAATAAATTTCAGTATGACTTTAACATGCTTTAACATCATTATGGAGGAATTTTGGCCCACTTTTCTTTTAAATGTTGCTTAAGTTTATTAGAGTTTGTGAGCATTTGTTAAGTCCCACCACAGCATTTTAGGCCAGTTGAGGTCTGGATTTTGACAGGGCCATTGCTGTACCTTGATAGTTTTGCAGCCATTCTGTTGTAGAGTTGCTCGTGTGCTTGGGATCATTTTCTTCTTGTATGATCCAAGTTCAGCCAAGCTTTAGTTGCTAAAGAGATAGCCTGACATTTGCCTCCTGAACACTTTGGTATACATGGTTCATGGTTAACTGAATGACTCCAAGGTGACTACGTCCCATGGCTGCAAATCAAGATTCAAATTGTCATCCCTCCACCAGAGTGCTTTGTGCTGATCTGCTCAGTATGTTTTCGTCAAGCTTGGTGCTGCGTATTATGGCAAAACATTTCAAATATGGTCTCATCTTTCTGAAGGACATCTTTTGATTTGTTAAGATGCAACCTTGCAAACCCAAGCTTTATGGCAAGAGAGACAAAGCTTTTTCTTGGAATCCATTCCAAACAAGCCATACATATTCAGACTTGTTCCAGTTGTATTGTTATGAACTTTAAGATTTAAAGTACTAGCTGAGGCCTGTAGATTCTGAGATGAAGCTCTTTATTTTATTCATTGAATTTCATTCTCTATACTGGCATACATTAAACACAATGGTGCATTTAGACCACAAACAGTCCATAAGGGAGTGTTCTTGTAATGTAGCAGCCTTACTCTTTCATCCATGCTACACTACGTGACTTATAAAGAAACAATATTGGCGTTGTGAAAAACTAAAAGTCAATTACACGTTCTGATGCAATATGCCAAAAAAAATCACATTAAATTTGTGCCATTATGGTGCTCATTTGATGATGAGTGGTCATTTCAAAACACATAATTTGGGCAGACTTAAAATACAAGCAGTAATGCAAAAAGTCTTCAGTAATAATCAAAACAGTGTGATGCAGTTTATTATACCTTAGTGATGCATATTCCTGGAAGAATTTTCTATTAAATCCAGACAACCCAGCTGACACAGAGCAGACTGTCCAGATATTTTTGTTGGTACATAAAAGCAAAGTACCGCATGAACAATTTAGAGTAGTGGCTAGCTAAAATCACAGGACACCTCTCATTATGATTTTTTTTAACACAGTTAATGTGAAATAAATACAGGGCAGGATTATAATGCAGCAATCCAATTGTTAAATGCTTTTAACTATTGCTCTCTTACACTGTACAAGAGAATAACATTAATATAAAGCAGCACCAAAAACTCTGTCCTCTATAATTTTTCCTCAAATAAGCCTTCATCTTCAAACTATGAGCCAAAGCAGAGAGGGGGTGTCAAAGGAAGCCCTACAGAGCCTCGCCATCAGCTAGGAAGAAGCAGCAATCCCCACTAGCTACTTCTATCTTACACTTTAATCCCAGGCAGCATGGTCTGAACGTATAGACGCCTCAGGGGACTGCTGGGGCTGGACGAGGAAGGCCTTTGAATGGATGGCCTTGTGTGTGGCTGTTGGAGGGGAGAGTCAGAGGGAGAAAATGAAAGGGAGAGAGAGGCTGTGTGGCTTTGGTATTAAGACAAATAGGCTATTGATGGACTCCAGTACATTCAGATATTCAGATCAAGTTCTGCCACATGATGTACAATATTGATGAATTGAGGATTTAAAATTTTAAGTCGCATGGATTTTTCACACAGGGGTTTGCTTTTGTTTTATCTGCCATGTTATGGTGCTGTGGCACATTTGTAAACCAGTTTTCCAATTTTCCAAGATAAATCTGTAAAATTGAGTGTAAACATAGAAGTTGTATGTTATGTGATATGCACACCAAATAAAATGTAGGTAAATGTGCACTATTCCAAAATTTATCACTGTTCCCTGCATAACAAAGACAAAAAAAAAATTAAACCATTCAGCCTAAAAATAAAGACTAATGCAATTGTTATCATTGTCTGCATCAGAATTATATATTAATATATTTAATAATTTGACATACTATTACCTCAATCTGTCAATTGCCTGATGATTTCTTATACTCACAGTATTCACAGTACTTTGCATTAACTAGTGACAGTAGAGACTTTTTGAAATATTCACCAAAATATAGGATAACGGGAAAATGTCGTTTAAAATTAATTGTGTGGATATTTTTTTTGACAAAATTGCATTTTTGGCTATGTGCTCTTTTTTTCATCGATAAAATTGTAACAGCATATTAAGGTTTCGTTTAATCTTTGCAGTTAGATTAAAAAAAATACAGGTGCATTCAGACTATATGCGTCATACGTTCCAATCTTTCACAATGACTGGGAAATATCTTAAATAGTTAAATAGTTAATAAGGCTGAGTTTTGAAGGTGTTTCTCATGTCACTGTCCTTCACCTGGGGCAATGCTTGCTGAGTGCATGAGAGATATTTGTATGTCATTTAGTCTTTTTATAGCCCCTTATAAAACAGAAAAAACAATCTCTACAAGAGTACCACATTTATTTGTATTGATTTAAACTTGTGTGTGTGTGTGTGTGTGTGTGTGTGTGGGGGGGGGGGGGGGGGGGGGGCATAGTTGTTGGTGACAAATGAGCTGTTCTGAGCATTTCAAAATCTGCTAATCAGCTGCATTTTCCCCACACAACAGAGAACGTTCTAAAAAAAGAGAAAATATCCAGTGAGCATTCACTCTGTGTGGGAAAATGTGTTGTTGATGCCAGAGGTCAGAGGAGAATGGCCAAAATGCTTTAAATTGATAGGAAGTTAACAACAACTCATTAGAACCAAGAAAGAGCATCTCTAAAGAGCATCTCTAAATGCAGAAGAGCATCTCTAAATGCAGAAGAGCATTTCTAAATGCAGAAGAGCCTCTCTAAATGCAGAAGAGCATCTCTAAATGCAGAAGAGCCTCTCTAAATGCAGAAGAGCATCTCTAAATGCAGAAGAGCCTCTCTAAATGCAGAAGAGCATCTCTAAATGCAGAAGAGCATCTCTAAATGCAGAAGAGCCTCTCTAAATGCAGAAGAGCATCTCTAAATGCAGAAGAGCATCTCTAAATGCTAAACATATCAAACCTTGAGGCAGATGGGCTACAGCACAGGTGCCACTCCTCTCAGGTAAGAACAGGAAACTGTGGATAGAATTTACACAGATTCACTAAAACTGGATAGCAGAAGATTGGAGAAATGTTGTTTGGTCTAATAAGCTTCAATTCAGTTCAGATGGTAGGATCAGAATTTGGCAAAACCGACATGAAAGCATGGATCCATTCTGCCCTGTATCAGTGGTTCAGGCTGCTGGTAGGTATAATGTTGTGCGGGTTATTTTCTTCACACACTTTGGGGCCATTAATACCAACTGAGCATCATTTGAACACCACAGCCTATCTGAGTATTATTACTGACCATGTCCATCCATTTTTGACTGTGTCCCCATCGTCGCATGGCTGCTTCCAGCCAGATGAGGCACTGTTCCACATCATCTCCAGCTGGTTTCACGAACATGGAATGAGTTCACTATACTTAAATGGCTTCCACATTCACTAGAGCTCAGTGCAAAGAGCACCTTTTGGGATGTGGTGGAATAGGAGATCATGGATGTGAAGCCAACAGATCTGCAGCAAATATGTGATGTTATCATATCAATATGAACCAAAATCTCAGAGGAATGTTTCCAGGACTTTCTGAATCTATGCAATGATCCAACTCATCCAACTCAGTACTAGCAAGGTGTACCTATAGTGGGCAGTGATTTAGTTTCAGGTTTGCATGGACATTTTTACTTAAACTGCTGTATTAGTCCACAAGGAAAATTAAAAAAAATTCAAGGTCTCAAACACATATGAAGTATTATTTGTGCAGAAGTACTAACGGCTGAGACGATGGTCACGCTTGCTTAACTTGCAACTTTAACACACTAGAACTCTGACTTCACCTTCACGGTCAGAATACACTTGAATAAATGAAATGATTAACAATGTCGTGTTCATTTAAAATGAACTATTATCACCTAACAGCCATTCTCACTGATTGTTGGTTAATAACTTATGTTTAGGAATTAAAAAAAAGGAATCATTAACATAAATAAACAAGTGGTAATTATGTTGCGTTTGAATCAAGAGAATCTAAACTGCTTAAATGAAATTATTTAATATAAAAAGTGTGACAGAACATTTTTATTCATTGATGCAGTGATCTGAAACTCACAACAGCATTTGAGCTTTTATCTGGACTTTTTTTTTTTTTTAACTAGCACAGCCTACAGCCTTTTCAGTTTTTTTTGATTCTCTTTCACAGACATCATCAATGAGAATTTTACTGCCTAAAAGGCTCAAAAACATTTGTGATCTGAAAGAAATGAAAAGGAAGATGTTACAGGACTTGTAAACATAAAGCGGCTACGTCACACGTTCCCTTTAAGAACTGGTGAAGATCAAAGCAGAAAAGGGGAAAGAAGCACAAACAACACAACTCCAGGTCAATGCAATTTTGCTAATATGTTGCAGACGTATGAATATATTTGATTATATTACTATACTTGCATTGTAGATATGTATTTGCCTTTATAGCATATTTAATATTTTGTGTATAAGCCCAGCAAATGCACATGGAGATTAACTGTTAGCAAAATCTAGTGCAAGGCAACATTTCTCTTGTGAGATCAATATTTTAGTGGATGGTTCCTGACAAATAATGAATAAAACTAAAACTATTCACATTAGCTTTATGAAGTGATGATAAATTAATGTTGTGTTGATAGGCTGTTAAGAACTATATCAAATGGAGAAAAAATGATTAATGCATGAAAGAAGCATCAAGGATAATTGATTTTATTTTAAAAAGGGATTATTTGCATCCATTTACTCTGTGATGCCATGATGAAAACCCATAACATGATAGTTTCATAGTTTACTCTGCACCATCTCACACAGCACAGCTCATATACATAATATCCCTCGATATATGACCCATGATGATTGCAAATGATTTCATTTGGACTTTCTGCCAAGCCTCAGTCCAATGAATATTAATCATGAATACAAATGTTGTAAATATAGTGGTTTTAATGTCCCTCTTTATTTGGTAAAACCCTTTCTACAGCAATTACTACAGCCATTAAACATTCATTACTACAAGATGCATGGTACTGTTATTCAAGATACATGCAGTGGAAATTCAAAATGGAATAAAGGCAGATATTTCTTCCTTGTTGAAGTAAAGAAACCCATTTTAATAGCTGTTAGAAAAAGAAATACATAAACAGTAGGTTGAAAGGGGGATTGAAAAAAGGTAGCAGTCAAGAAAAGGAAATAAAGGCAATGAGGTGGACATGGGCCAAAGGTGTTTTCTGATCAGTTTCAATGCATGAACAACTGGAGAAGCAGAGCAAGAAGGTAAAACAAGTAGAAAAGATAGTGAAATCGTGACTATGCCAAATACAAAGATTGCATTTACAAAGGAGAGAAAGCAGCTCAGATAATCCGTTTGCTATAGAGCCAAAAAAAGAGAACAAAAAACAATGTGGGTGTGGATTAATAAATTCACAGGGACCCCAGTAGCCTTGATTGTACTTGAGTAGTCATCTTCTGACTCACTTACAAAACATCAAAGCCCACCCCTCATTATCCAAAACATAAAGCCACACTACAGAGTAACAAGCATGTGAGTCCCGTTCATCCAGCCTACTGCAGGGATGCAAAGAAAATGCACAATCTGAAAAGACTCATCAACTGCAGTGTTGACCAACATCTTAGGACCGGCTGCTGTGTAGCAGCTGCTCATGAAAGCCCACCACTTAGAGAGAAATGATTTTGACTCTGGGAACCTCTTAAGCTTTGAGCAGCAGAGCAAATAAACAGCACACAAAAATCCTGCGTGAAATTCATAACAGCCGAATAGTGCACGCACAAAACAGATTCAAATCAGGTGGGGGTGGGATGAGGAATTCAAATGTAAACGCAGTACCCCGCCGTAAGGATGAAATGGTGAATAGAAAGCTTTGTGGCAGAGTGTTAAAGCTTGTTTGTGAACAGCAAATGGACCCAGAAAATGCAGGTGTGTTAAAGTAGCAGACAATTTAAGCAATTAGACACTAAAGCATTGATGGTAGTCGACTCTAATGGTGATGCAAATGATCCTTTCTGAAGGTTGTTTGTTTATGACATACTTCTGTGGATATTCAGTGGTAAATTTTACATTTGCATTCACCCATGTTTTTAAATTATATACAGCCTATGGAAAACCCATCAGCAGCAGGGCTGACACAGACCCATCTATTGATGCTGTAACTGTCACATGAATAACTCCAACCCACCATTTAAAGGACAAAGCCAACTTTGCAATCTGAAAGCAAATGTGTGAAGATGCAGAGCTCTGATTGTTTATGTGGTGAAAAAGCCCAGCAAAAGAGACAAAACCTTGTACTGTACAACAGAGAAAATTAAGAGGAGATATAGTGATTCTACCATTATATTTCATTGCCCTTCAGAAAATCGCAACGTTATCGTAGTTCAGTGCTTTAATTAAAACTCTAATGAGCACACTGGATGGTCCAAGAACTCCAAGGCTGATTTATGACAAAGTTATAAATTACACAGAGTAATGAATATTTTCAATTATAGCAGTCCTGGCTGACAAAATCATCAGCCTCAGTGCGTTCAAATGTGACAAACCTCACTCTCTGAAAGTTTCGTGTGATTTCATGTGAGAGGCACAAGAATTTTCTAATTCTTGTCTTGTATTACAGCAACATGTATGCCCACACACACACATGCACATAAAAACGTGCTGATAGATGAAAATGCTAAAACAGTAGGATCTTATAGTCCAATCTCCTGTTGGGTTACTAATCGTCTGCATCATAATAATATGTACCAGTTCCTCAAAAACATCAAAGCACTAAGCATTATGACTTTAAATCTCACTTTTCAAAAATGTGCTAAAATACTCAAAAATGTTGACATTAGTGTTTGAATTAGACTTAAATGCAAAATAGCAGATTATTATGTATCTACACGTTTGACACACACTGACAAACATCAGCATGTGTGCAAGATTTCATAGTTTTCTAATAGTTTAAGCTATTTCACTCAATTCCACAGACGTGAACCTCATGGTGGCTCACCAGAATAAATCAGAGGGAAAAATGGATGCAAGTTTCATATTTCATGTGAATTAACCTGCATCAAAGCAGCGAGCTGACTGGTCGAGAGACCAACATTATGTTCCCTTATTGTTCAGTCATACTAGCTTAAAAATAAGTGACTGCAATCACCTTGCAATTAGTTGCCTGGTGGTCGGACTCAGACTGACTGCAAATATACAATACAATGTATTACAACAGCATTAGATAAAATCCTATGCAAACCTCTGCAAAGGCTTCCAAATATGTCAAAAAATATATAAATATAAAAAGTTACATAAAACATAAAAATATAAAAAAACATACATAAATTCTAACAGAAATTCTGAAGAGGAAAGCGAAAGACATCATACTGCACACAGACACATTTTCACATTCTGCAGGAAATCACGGCACAATGCATTCACCTAAAAAATGCACTGTTCCCAGCAGTCTTTAGTGCAGTCATGACCTTTGAATAAAGAATATTTTAAAATCTTTTTGTCTGTGTTTTAATTGCTCTGAAACATCTGCCCGAGGCCAGCAGTTCAAATCAAAAGTGTCTAACTTGGGAAAGGTCTTTTATTATTTTTTCTTTTCTTTTTTTGAGGCAGCAGGAACTGTAAGTTCTTTTGTGTAGTTACTGGAAACGGGCTGAATTCATTTTTTTTCTCATCTAATCGATAACCAGTTCCTAGATTTTGATTGCCATCCAATTTACAAATGGATACAATGCCAACATGTTGCAATTGATCGGAGTTAGACTGCACCGATGTGCACTACTCACTTGCACTGCATGTCTGTGCAGTAGGGGATTGAACTACCTTGGTACTTCATGCTGTCTATATTCCTACATAAAAGCAAGGTTGCCAAGTCTTTACTGTCATTGTGCAGCAAATACGTCACTTTTCATGGAGGAATTTAGGGATTGATGTTTCATCTTAACGGGTGTCTGGATGGACTCTGAGTATACTGATTTAATGTGAGGGTGGGAAGACACATGGCTTAAACTAATCACAGTAAACAAAACCAGGGAAGCAAAACCAAACACCATAAACACAAGAAGAGGGGCTGACAAAATAAAACAGGAAGTAACAAAACATGAGAACATCCTTACTGGGGGAAATTAGCAACTGAATACAGGAAACACAGGAAAGGCCAAGAATAAAAAAAAAAGAGATTGTAGCATAAATCTAGGCTGGTAAGAAATGTTGTATTGCTAGATCCTGCATTGTTGATATTGAAAAAAAGAGAGTGGTTGTTACCTTGATTTATGGCAAGTTTCTGACCTCTCCATAAACAGCTGTCTCTCGAATGTGAACAGGGACAGCTATCAGCTACTTGCAACCTAAAAAAGAAATTGTAGAAAAGCACAGTACATGTGTTAATGCTAAACAAGACTTTGTTCATGAAATAAGAGAAATGTGGAAACAATGTGCTTTAGTGCATAGTGTCTGCAGCAGCAACACTAACTTTTGTACTTTCTGAAACTGTCCTTACATCAAAAGGACCATCGCTGACTGAAAGTTCAAAATAAAAAGTGTGTGTTTGAAGCAGATATAGAAAAAAAGAATGAAAGAACGCGAAAATCAAAGAAAGCGATACACTAGCGCCAGTGTTTGAACACTCTGACCAATCAGGCATGGGTCAGTGGCCATGTACTCACAATGAAAAGGAAGGTATGATGTTGTGATGACATTTAGATGATATTTTCACAGACCGAGTTAATTTTAGCTTGAAAGCTGCATGAATGCTCTGAACTTAATCAGCTTTAAAAGTCAAACACATAAACAACTAAAATGTATTACTTTGATGAGGGCAGTGTCGAGTTCAAATATTATCCTCTACTTTAAAACAGCGAGCGTGGTTACTTTCCTGTCATTATTGAGTCATTTCAGACTATTTCGTGAAAGACTTTATTCTGTGAAACACTTACTGAGGATACGTTGCTGTAATTTTACAAGATGATTTATGAATACACACTTTAATTCACACTTTACTAGAAATATGCAGCATTTTTTGCAACTGCACAAAAAAATAAATTTGAAACTCACTTTACACTACTTTGTCCATGGATATTTTACCTTCCATGACTTCCCAGTACTGACTTGATGATATTACACCCAATTTGCATTGGCTATTATTACACCTCATTTATAAAAGCTCTGTCACTAACCTTATTCTGGAGCTTTAATTTCCAACTCAATTAGATTAGAGTGAAGTATGACCGAGTACTTAAAATTGTGAGACTGCTGGATTCATTTTTGGCTGTGTCCATTTTTCTTCCTTGCATGGAATGTGCAATATGGGGGAAATACCTTATCTAAATACCAACATCCGTTTGGCATTGATGCTTAAAATTAAAAAAAATTTAAAGCCTTGTGATGTCCTTCTGTTACTATTGTGTTCTAATTTATTTTAACTCTTTTGGGTAAAAAACAAAACAACAAAAAAAAAACCCTTTTCTCTCATTTGGCTGTCATCTTGGACTTTTCAGTGACCTTTTTACTGATGAAAATGACAGAAAATGGAGCTTATTCTAAGGATCTTTTCCATAGTGAACACTGAAATTATGGCCCGCTATCAAGACTGAAATAGGGCACTGCACAAAAATACCCATGGCTAGAGAGACATAAACAAACAATCTTCTTCAACTGGTCTGATTGTGCCTTTGAGACAATCTGTCTGGTGAGTGATAATGGCAAAGCTAGAGGTAAACACTGCACTATATGAGCAGTCACAGCCTGCCATTTCACAACAAGAAAAAGAATTACTTTACTCACCTGAGAAGTCAAATGGCATTTATTTGAGTCCAGCCACAGATTGTACTTAGCACAAAGACCTTGATGAGTTCTAATTATCTGGTGATGGTTACTTTTACTTGTTGCTCATCTTTTAAAGAGTTACAGAAAAAAATATAGTTTCACATTATTTGTTAATTTCTTGGAGTATCTGCTCAGGTTCTGTTTTTCTGACAGGAATATACCCCTCAAACGGGTCTTTGATTCAGAGAGGGGTGGAAACATGCTTTGAAAGTCCTCCAGGGTTTATGTCTCTGAATCAATAGTGTCACCATTTCAACATAAAAGTGAAAAGTGCTCGGCTTTCAGAGGAATACCTCGGCAGGCTGGCAGGGATACTTCCAGCTGCTCAAAAGGTAATCTAGCCTTTGTCTATTGATTTGTCAAAGCCAAAATTGGTGGTTTGGATTGAAGGACAGAAGGGATGTATATATGTATTTTATTTTCACCCATTTAAAAAAACGTCATTTTAAAAGCGACTGATTCGCATGAAACTGACTTTTTTGTGTCCAAGTCAGAAAACAACAGCAAATTTCCCAGATTGAAATAAAGTTTGATGGAAATTTTCATAGAGAAAGTTTGTGGTCCATGACCTGGTTTCATCCATGTTTTGAAACTAGCCCCTGTGTCTCATGCCCCATTTACCAAGCCATATCTGGACAGGGTACTTAAATTCATCATTTCAAAACATGTTTTAAATGTCTTTCTCTCTCTATATATATATAGATATATTCAGCGCTTAGGCATAATATCACTAGGGATGGGAATCGAGAACCGGTACTCTACAAGTATCAGTTCCAAATAGTTCAATTCCTTGGAATTGTTAGTCTGCTTGCCTATCAACCCAGCTTGTTTGTTCTAGTTGCACTTGCGGTACAATCAGCTGAGTTCAGTTCATGTGCACGGTCTACAGCGTGGATATCGACATTGTACTTATATTGCACAAAAGGATGGGAGTGCGATGCTAAAGTGGAAACTGCATCCAGGACAGAAACACCTGTATTATGCCGCTTACCGAACTTTTTAATCTTTGCGAACACCTGCAAAGACAGTATGCTAATGCTAAGCTAGCCAAGAACCTAGCGTGATGATAAAGCTGAGTAAATGGTGTTGTGCCAAAAAGTGATTGTCTGCCAAAAACTGATTTCCAATGTTTCTGTGTATTTTTTATGTGTAATATCTTTACGTATGTTCATAAATAGACTTTGGTGAACAGGGTTTACAAAGGGGTTATATATAGAATTAAAAAATTATCCTTTTTTCAAGTATCTTTACAACTCTGTGTTATTGTACTTACATTATAACCAATCCGGTCCTTTATTCCTACTTAAAATATTTTTACAGAACTATTGTAATATTTGCTGCCTTTTCTGCTGTCCTCTTGGCCAACTTACTCTTACAAAAGTCATTTTTAATGTTAATGACATTTTTTTTAACTGCATAAATAAAGGTTATATAAAAGTCGCTGCCAAAAACTGATTGCGGCTTCTACCTTGTTACACGAATGTTGTTTGTGGCTCAAGATGACTTTATGTCATCCATGAGGGATGCATTTGACATCTGTTTCATATATTATAGCCCAACAAGTTACTTATAGCAGTTTAAATACGAGCAATCAATTTTTGAAAATACCGGAAATCAGTTTTTGGCAGACAATCACTTTTTGGCACAACACCGGCACCAGCCCAGTAGCCAGACCCTGAACTTCAACAGGTAACAAAGGCAGTGATGGGCAGTCAGCCTGCAGCCTCCGTTTCTACCTGTTCATGTTTTTACAGTAGAATCACCGTGGCGACTGCTTTGAAGTGTCTTTGTGCTGGTTTTCACCTCTGCTTTGTGCTGTTGGCTTTGTGTTTATAACTAAATACTAAGAAAAAGATTGTGCGTTTCCTCATTAAAATAGGGATTTGTGTCAGTGTGTGGGACAGTAGCCTGTAGCTTTATATTATTGGATGGTGATTATGAAATAATGTGTTTCACGTCATCTTATGGAGAAACATGAAATTAAAGAGTAGTATAACGTACTACATTCTGTGTTATTTAGTCATCATAGGCATGAATGTCGTCGTTTTGGAAATTTGAATTATATTTGAAATGTTCTTGTGATTGCATCTTTAAAGAGTGAGAAAACAAGGACTGGTGCACATTTTTGAATTAATTTTCTGCTTTTCTCTAATGCAGGCATGGTCAAAATTATACACACAGGTTCAAATATACATATATACATTATATACAAATATACATTGTAAGCTCAAGCTGGAAAATTGTGACTGTCCACAATGGACTGAGAGGGTGCTGATGATGAAAGATGCCCCAGCTCCAAAATCAACACCTTCAAGCTCGACTGAAATTTATAACATTCTCTGTATTATTGTACTGTCTCTACCTTACAACATAAAGCACCTAGATGTGACTGCTATGTGATTTCGCATATATAAATAAAACTGAATTGAATTGAACTGACAAGCAAATATACTCTCTGCTCTATGCTCGGCGTTTTTGCTGCCAGTGGTAGTTCATTGCAGAAAGTGGATGGAATAATAAAGTATATTATATATACTTTATAATAAAGTATATAGTAAAGAAATTCACCATAAATCAGCAGGTAGATGGTTAAAACTTGGACACAGGTAGGTGTTCCAATAAACTTGTTTTGACCCACTTAAAATCAACCAGTTTAAATAAAATCTACCAGTTCTGCCAAGACAGCTGGTCAAATATCCAGCCAGAGGCTTGTTAATGGCTAACAGACTGCGTGTGAAAAACATGGACATGCCTCTGGGCCTAAAAAGAGAACCCAGTGCATACATGCCATAAACCTGTACTTTTCATAATAGCCAGCCAATGGCAACTTCTATGGTTAGGAGTCTTTGGTCGGGTTTTGTAGTCTTACTGAATACAACATGATGTTCATTTAGTGAGTTATGCTCACCATTAAAGTAAAAATGACAAGCTTTAGATCAAGCCCACCATTATGATTATTTTAAGTCAGATCTACCCTCTGACTTAAGTCTATAATTTTTACCTTTCTACCACACAGATAGCAGGATGGCAGCCATGAGAAGTGAACACTGTTCTGCACTCTTGTGTACTCCATCCAAATAGTTGGATTTAATCTTATATAGGTATAAGTGCCTTTATCTGCTCTAATGCAAGCTGCAAGCATAACATTTGTAACATGACTAACAAGATAACTTCTTAAAATGTCGATAAATCATGAAACACATTGGGGCTGGAGCTCAGGAGGTAGAGCTGCTAATCGGAAGCTTGGTGGATGGATCCCTGGCTGCTTCCAGTCTGCGTGCCAAATGTCCTTGGGCAGGATACTAACCCCAAGCTGCTTTCCGATGCATTCATCAAAGTATAAATGTGTGTGAATCTTAGAAAGAAAGCAATTAGGTAGGAAAAAGTGTTTGCTTTCTGTACATAGCAGTCATCTTTGCATTGTATAGTATTCTGGCTACTTTTTTTATATTTATATTTTTCTAATATAGCTTTAATTCACCTTTTCTCCCTGTAACAAATGAATTTCCCCCAGTGTGGGATTAAATAAAGTCTGTTTCTATATCTTGTATGAGTGGGTCTGAATGAGTGAATGAGGCAAGTTGTATAAAGCGCTTTGAGCGCTCATGTAGAGTAGAAAAGTCTATATAAGAACCGGTCCATTTACATGAAAGACTAACCCTAAAGTTTGCAGTTACAAAAAAAAGTGCAACTTTTCCCCACTTACTAGTAAGTCTAAACTGCTTAAAAAAGCAGTTTGCAAAGGCATTAAAAATCCCTGTTGTCTGCTGTGCACGAATAGAAAGACTGACAGGGATAAGGGCAGTAATTAAAGGGGCTGGGCTTAGCAAATTGTCACTTACTGTGTGCTACTTGTAAGAGGCTGAAAGAAAGGATGTGGAGGTCAGGTTTGTGGATGTAAGTTGTTTAACTGAAATGCAAGAAACTTTCCTCTTGTCACTGACGTGCAATTAAAGGTTGTGTTTATAATAATCATATGCACCATCTTTCTCCAAACTTTAACCCAACTGTAATAACTATCTGTGGATGTAGACATTTTGCACTCTAAAACTTTGCCAAAGATTATGCACCGTTTTTCTGAATCATGCATTATTAACTTTCTTGCCTGGGAATAGTTTTAAACATCAAAGTTAATTTTGATTTCTGTACCGACAGCTGCCAAATTACGAGCCCCACAGATGGACCCAATTCAGATTAAACTTTAGAATATTTATAAAACTATTGCAAAATCTTATCAATGTCTCCTTGAATACTATCTAGCTCTGCAGATAAATACTTAAATATGCAATGTGAAGCAGAAGAAGAAAGCATAACAAGCCATTCTGGAATTTTTATAACTCTGATATTTCTTATGAAGTAGATAATCTAATACACTTTTATAACATTGTTCAGAGATGTGCAAAAGCATTATATCTCCTTTTCAGTTATTATATTGAATCTGCTGAAGATCGTTTTCCATCGGTCACGAATAGAGTTGTCTAAAATGGAATAAAACAATTGTCCTCAGTATCCATCATTGAAATTCACACTGCATACTACTTACAGAGGAGCAGACACAAAGAATTAGACTTTTGGAGAGTGTAGGAGCCATTATGTGATTAAATTACCATTCATAATTTTACTATTTTGTGCTTTTAGCCTGGATGGTTGCCTGGATAAACAGGCTGCCTCTTCCAAGAGAGATGTGTGTTTTCCATATTGTACAATAATTTATTCAAATTGCATTTTTTTAAGAGTTTGAGTACAATTTAAGAGCAGGAGAGAGACATGATATCTACACAGTGTCACGGTGCCCTTTTATATTTATACCTTTGATTTTAACAGATGTGTTGCATTTGGCAGCTGCAAAGAATAAACTGCTACTTCTACTTTCAATGCAGGTGAGTTCAGACTCTTTGAGTAAGAAAGGCTGCGTCAAGTGTTAAAGTGAAGTATTGATCCTAGCAAACCGGGTTTAGTGAAGTCCATTTCATAAGGGAAAACAACAATTTAAAAAAAATGTCTTTTAGACACCATAAACCACACAATAGGTCACATTTTGAGTTATGAAAGCATCTTAGTTTGAGGGATATTTGACGTTAAGATGGCATTCATTCCTTTCTTGTCTTGGTGACATATTAGAGCCAACTTTTTTTTTTTTTTTTTGGCCTTACAGTGCCTCCCAGTCGTCATTCAATATATTTCTTTCTGCACACATTACCAAAAAAAATCGCACCTTCAGAAAAATGAGCTGAGGCATATTCAGCTCAGACAGGGGCATAAAACAAGCCCCATGCTGATCAACATACTCTGGTTTATAACTCACAAGCCTTGATAACAAAGACTGCAGTGGACAGCCAAATTGATGAGGCTGGTTTGTCTCTTTGTGGAGAAAAGGCCTTTGTCAAAAAGCTGGTTCAAACGCTGATAAATCACAAACCTCCAATTGTCTCCCGTCTCTTGTAAGCCTGTGATTTGTGGCGGTCTCCCTTTTTGTCTGCTCATATTCAAGTTTATCTAAACCCAGAGACTTCTTGTTGTCTCAGCCATAAATTAGACTCGTTACATCCTTTTCCAAGTAATGTTCCCAGAGTTCATATCCAGTTATTCAAGTGAAGATACAATTAAATGGCTGTGCTAATATGAGACTTTTTATGACTTGCAACAACAAAAAAATGCCTGTAAACAACCTGCTTACATGTTGTACACAGTGACTACAGAAGGAAAAAACAGTTGTTAGATGTTGAATTTCATATCCAGCTGCTGCTGCATGATTAGAAAACAAAGGCTCTGGTAACCATGATGGGAGCATGAAGACACATAACCCCTCTGGAGATATGCAAATTATTAATCAGGACTTCTTCAAGGTCAGGCGCTCAGGCAATTTACATTTACCATGGTCACTAGCAAAACAAATCAATTTCTAAAACTTAACCTCTTCATGCCATTAGGTGAGCTGGCAACGGACACATGCGTGCTGGTGACAGTAAGTCAGTGGGGGCTACTGAGAGGCTACATCCTCCCACACTCTTGAATGTGTCCTCTGTACAGAGAATCAGATGCAAAGAAAGTGATAGATATGGAGCAATAGATGAAAAACTAAACCCCCCACAGAAACGGGTGCCAGGCAACAGATGCTGATAACTGCTTCAGATTAGATCCTAGATTGTCATCGGCTCCCGCCAAGACCGATGCTATATTTACAGCTCTCTCCTCTGATCGTCTGTGCCACCGTGGTGTGTCATCTCCACATTATGTCTGGCATCTACGATGGAGTGCCAGGTGTGAAATGGAGATGAAATATTCATTTTGAATACCAGCACACTTTCACTTAAGAAGGGAATAATACAGCAGAAGTAAGAGATTGAAGTTTTTGAAGTATGTATTTGCGATCCAGACCCAGATGTTAGGGGTTAAATATGTTTTTTTTGCAGTTGTGAGAGCACTTTTAAAACATTTTCTCACGATGGAACCTGGAACTGTCACAGCCGAGCAAATGAAAATGATGTTCTTTGTGTTTCATCCAGCTATTTTTCACAGATAAAATGTGTTTTTTCTTCTTCTTTTTTTCCAGTGGTGAGCTAAATATCAGCCCTCGGTTTAGAATTGGATTCAGAATTTCACTGAAAGCAAGGATCTTTAAAAATGGTCTATGGATTTGACAAAAAAACATCCTAGTCAGCAATGATGTCAAAAGAGATAAGAGAAAGAGTGTGGGGGAAGATTGGTGTGGAGGGGAAAGTACAAAGGAGCATAAAGAACATGTGCTGACACCAAAATTTTGACTTGACAGCCTTTCTTTTGAAGAAGATTTATAGGACTACCAAGTTAAAGTATAAACGTATTAAATTAACAGTTTTGTTGGCAGTATCAATGTTTTATGAAGAATACATAAAGTGGGTTCCATGCTGCTACACATTAGATCACTGATGTATTACAATGTTTTTTGAGTTGCTTTGGCTTTATTCACAATATTTAGTTACTTCTGCACTCAAAATAGAAAATTTCTCATTCTTAGTCCAAGCCCCCCTCATGGTACAATTAGCAAATGTACCATGGGGGGGGGGGGGGGGGGGGGGGGGGGGGGGCGCTTGGGATGAAACGGCATTTCATTACACTGTATACTGTGTATATTGTTCTACTAACAATAAAGTTCTTGAATTTTGAATCTTCAAATGTTTTATAACATTCAGGCAAATAACATTGGTTGTATGTATTATAATGTTTCTTCCCTCACTGGTTTATTCACCAATATATGTCTGTCCCACTGCGCAAGTCTTCACATGCAGTATTGTTCATCTAACTGTCAAACTCCAGCATATCCATGGAGGAGGAAGAGGAGACAATGTATTATATAGTGTTGTGTAAAAGTTTTTAGCCGCCTCTTACTTCCATTAACACTGTTGTGTGTCAAGGCACAGAAAACAATGAAGTAAAGATAAATAATATATCTCCATAAATACAATATCTCCAAAATAAATAAATAATGACATGAACAAGTGTGTAAAATTTGAACCGTCACAGGGAAATTATTCTAAACAAGCCCTGTCAGAGTTAAGTGATCTAATGGCAGAATGAGTAAAGGATCATAGATCTAAAAGAACTTATTCATCAGTTAAAGTCTTGCACTTCAATACTTGACCCCAGCTCCACCAAACTATTCTGTATCTCATTATTTTACAAATAATAAAATATTATCAACAGCTCAACAGCATTTTTCTTTTTCCTCTTAAAAGCATAGTAATCACACTGCTACTTAAGAAAAATACATTAATGCTGGTAATTAATGGCTGTAGACCTATTTATAATCTTTCATTCCTCAGCAAAATATTAGAAATATATTTTTTTTACAAACAACTCAACGAAAGCTTTCATTACATAGTGTTTATGCAACACGTTCTCACTCCCAAAGCTTAACATTTCACGCTAGGTGACAAATTGTCAACATATTACGTTTTCGGCTACCCACCACGTTCCTAAATGACGACCTCGGAAAAATGAGGAAATATGAGAACCGTCTGGACTCAATCTACACATGTGCGCTCTTTTTCTTCAAATCGCTTAGAAACACGCTATTTAACATCATTAAAGTCCTGGTTAAGGTCACGAATAAGGTTATGGTTAGGGCTAGGGATAAGGTTAGGTTTAGGGCTGGAATACAGGGCTGGAACGTCTATTACCGCGGGAGCATCATTGCACTGGATTTCAGCCATAACCCGCCGCGTACCATAAGAACGCCGAAGGTCTCCTTTTGCATTCCACAGGAACGCAGCGGGACGTGACAAAACGTCGGCATGTTACGCCTCGGGAGTGAGAACGGGCTGGTTTATGATAGGTGCCAATCAGGCTTCAGATCGAATCATTGCACAGAAACAGCTCTTACCACAAGCACAAGTGACTGAAGATCAATAGTGATGTACAGAGTTTCAGTCTTAGTTTTACTTTCTCTCACTGCTGTTTTTGACACTGTTATTCATCACATTTTAATTTAACGGCTTCGTGATTCAGTTAGTCAGATTCTTATTTGTCTCTCATGATACCTAAAGTGTGGACGTTTTTATGTTTCAGTCAGCAGTTTGAGTCATCCACAAGTAAAGATTCAACCAGGAGCTCCTCAAGATTCTGTCCCTGGTCTATTATTCTTTAAACTTTACATGTTCCGGTTTGGTACTACCATAAAAAAAAATCACAATATATCCTACAATTCTTATCCAGATGACACACACTTTTCCGGTACTGAGATCACTTTGTTAGCTCGCAGTGCAAAATAGAGAATTACTTTTAAAATCATTTTATTAGTTCACAAAGCTCTCGGTGCTTTGGCCTTCCAGTACATCTTTTATTTGTACACTCAGTCAGAGCTCTCAGGTCATCAGGTGTAGATCTTTAAAAAAATTTCTTAGAATGAAGAGGTATGCTGAGGGCGCCATCGATTGTTGCGGCCCTGTTCTTTGGAACAAGCTGCCTGCTGACCTGAGATCAATTACTTCTGAACCAACAGACATAAACAAGCTCGAAACTATTTTTTTTATTTTATTTTGCTGTTTTTACTGCCTTAAGGAAATGGTAAACACACACATGTTTTTATGTTCTTATCTTTAGTGTTAAGCGCATTAAGTTTACATATAATGAAACATACTATAAAAATAAATTGCCATTGCAATTACTTCCAATGAGTCAGACTTTGAGATTTCATTTTAATGTGCCATTTGAGGAATGCTTCTCCCGGCTTTCTAATTCTTTCCAGGTTTTCCACTGGATACCATTAATTTTCAGTTCATTTCTTATACCTCACCATTTTCAGAGGACTGTTTTTGTTATTTGTTTTCTTTGTTTTTTGTTTTTGCTAAGCTTAATATGGAATCACATATAAAAAGCCACCTAACTCATATGAACCAGTGGTGTAACTACACATATAGTGCAACTTAGCAAAGAAACTTTTTTTTCTTGAATCTATGGAAAATGCTAAAGTTTGCAGGGTTTGATGGGCATAATAGTGCTTTTTGCACAGAGTATTCCCACAGAGTTATTACCAAAAAATTGGCATATCAAACTGTGCTATGTGTTCTTAAAAAAATAAGGAAACTGGACAAGTAGAGGAAAAAGGAGGATCTTTCAGGCCTAAGAATTATCTACAGCAGATGAACAGTATCTAAAAGTTGCGTCCTTAAGGAACAGGAAGAAAATCCATCAAAGACCTGACACATAACCCAAGAGATGCACCTGGCCTTTAAGCTGATCCATCTTCTGTTCACCAAAGCCTCATCAAAAATGTCTCGATGGAAGCATGACTGTGCAGAAGTCATTTTAAAGAAAGGGAAACGGAGAACAGACTGTAGTATGCCAAATAATGCAAGAACTGAACTGAAACTCGATGTCAACAGGTCTTATGGAATGAGGCAGTGAAGAGAGAGCTACAACAGTGAGTGCCTAAAGTCATCTGTAAAATGTAGTGGAGCTTTCGTCTTGCTTTTGTCAAAACTAATGGAATTATGAATGCAGAAATGTACAGTTAGAACTTGATCCACCATGCAACGCCATCTGAAAAATGTCTGATCAGCATGACAACGACCCCAAACACACCGGCAATTCAGTGAAAGAATACCTAAATGGGAGAACATGCAATGGAACACTATCATGAGCCCAGACCTTCAAAAATGTTCAACAATGGTGAAGCAGTTTGAAATCCTCTTGCCAGAGAATGGGACACAATGCAGCCAACATCAAAACAAGAGCATTTAATCTCCTTCAAGAAGACTGTGGATCTATTTCTGAAAAATATTTAAAATAATTAGAAGAAAGTATGCCTAAAAAAGTTCAGAAGAATAAACGTCGTCATATTTACACTTAAGCTTATTAGAATTGTACGCATTGCTTTCACCTTATATACTGTATTTTCGTGTAATTTTGAACATTTCAATAAATTGCTGCATCCATTTCCCATTTTTCTACCAATTTATATGTAAAAAAAAAAAAAAGGGATTTGCAAGGAACAATATAAAAATGTAGACAATGAATGAAAAGGATAACATATGGCTAAATGAGTGAAAGGATTGCAAGCACCGCTGCTGTTCTGTTTAATATTACTCACAGGAGGCTTATTTTTTCATCCCTGCACATGTCTTAGTGTTGATAATCTGGATGTTTGTTTGTTTTCCGTGGTTTACTGTTTTCCATGACCACTGGAGGAAAATCCCCCTAACCATCATATTCACACTGATAAACAGAAATCAGCCATCCTCAAAGTATTCATTATCTGGGTTAGTAATCATCAGTGAAATGATGAGGGACAAGACGGTTAGGAATTTAAGGAGGATAGCACACTTCTGGAGTCACCAGTCACTCTGTCAAACTAATAAAATAACACAATGTCATTTTCTGGCATTGATTTATTAATCATAACACACACACAGGCACATGTGAAAAGCTGTAATGCGTAGTAAGGCCTTGTCGCTCATTTAAATAGTTTATTAAGTGCTGGGCGATAGTGTGTCATTTGTTTTAGAGTTATATCTATAAAATGACACGTAACCGTAGGTAAACCTAATATAATGTACAGTATTATGTTTCCCCCTGAACTGGGGAAGTATTGTGAAATAAAAAAGTACTTAAAATTATATTATATTGTGGGCGACCGTGGCTCGGGGGTTTGGGAAGCGTATCTGTAACCGGAAGGTCGCCGGTTCGATCCCTGGGCTCTCTGTCTTGGTCGTGGTGTCCTTGGGCACTTTACCCTACCGCCTACTGGTGTTGGCCAGAGGGGCCGATGGTGCGATATGGCAGCCTCGCTTCTGTCAGTCTGCCCCAGGGCAGCTGTGGCTACAACTGTAGCTGCCTCCACCAGTGTGTGACTGCGAGAGTGAATGAATAGTGGAATTGTAAAGCGCTTTGGGTGCCTTGAAAAGCTCTATATAAATCCAATCCATTATTATATTCATATTCAATAAAAATACTCATTTGTTCACATTAACAGTCCAACAAAAACCATGTTATAATATTGTTGATGATTAACAAAAGTACTGTTTTTGATCAGTTCTAAATAAAAAGACCAGCACTGAGAAAATCCCTGTTGATGGTTCAATTTTCAGCCAGTAGGCTCTATACCCACTGCTTTCACAACAAAGCGGAGCTAAATGAAAAACTTTGCACACTCGGTTGTTTGTAAAAGAGAGACAAGGACACGGGACCACGGATCTGAGGACACGAATTCTTCACAGCAGCCAGTCAGCAGCCTGAACAGAGCTGGTTAATTGAGGAGCCTGAAATAGAGACATTCTATTAGGGCTGGGAAGACACCATTCACCAGCAGCCTATCAGGAGAGACAATTCTCTGACTTTGCTCTCTGTATACCCTCAAGATACTGTGAGAGGAAAAAAAGAGACAGTTATCGAATAGCACAGAAATGCTGCATAGTCATAGATAGGAGGCACACTTGTGCTTTTTCTGGTATGCCCTAAAACTTCAAGCCCTTTTCTCTTTCAGCATTAGATTCAGAGTTATAGCTTAAATCCCTGTGGCCAATAATCACGAGCAGGAGTGGATCGCCAGAATGACCTCTTGACAGCCATTAATGGCACTGGAAATAATAAAAGTGCTTAATTACCCATTATTCTTATCCACAGCCACGGTGAATAGCTTGTATTTTCGTTAGTATTCCTCGCATGTGTATTGGGTGATAAAGCCCCTTTTGGTCATTGTAATGTTGGCTTGCATCGTGAAAGCATTGCACTCTACTGGCAGCTATTATGCATTGCAGAATGGGCTCCAGCTTTCCTCTGAGACAATTTTCAATCTTCAGCACAATGAATAACTCACCTGATTTTTGCACACGGCATCTGGAGAGCTACGCCTGATAACAACTAAAAAACAACACAGCTGTATCCCCTTTGCTATAGATTTAGAAAATCATAGACAATGTTGTCTCATTAATAAGATACAAAGAGCTATTAAGGTCTGTCTTTGAAATCACGCAAAAACACAGGGAATTTAATACCTCCAGTTTCTTCCGTCTGGGGAGCTTTAAATTCTCAAGTTTGAAACTGGCTGTTATATTAGTTCGTCTACAGTCTGCAAACCCTTTGATTTCCCAAGTGACCTCAGCAACCCTGTGACATTTTTACCACTCTTTTCAGAAAGCACTTAGACTTACTGCAGACTCTTACAGTGACTGTGGCACCAGACAGCAGTCAATAATACTGAAATCCCACAAATCTACGAGTCTTTTGCTGGAATAACTAATATTCATGGACATATCTTATATCTCATATATGTGTGTGTGTGTGTGTGTGTGTTATATTTGTTATGTACTGTTTTAATGTGCACGTGTCACACTAAGTTGATTTTTTTCTTTCTTTGGTTTTTTGTGTGAAAATGAAGTATTCGTGCTGTCAGTTGCACAAAGCGACTACCTTTACACTTTTGCACCAAGTTTGATTTTTGAAGTATTGTACTTGAGATGTTTCTGTTTATTCTACGTTTGATCCAACATAGCAGCTGTGATTCCAAATTAGATAAACAGCACAATCAAAATGATTCATGAAAAGAATCCCCAATCCAACAATATTCATTATTGACCAATCAGGGGGGAAAATGCTTTATAATTAATTATTCATTTATAATGGCTGCTAGAGGGACTGCTGTTGGTTCTGTTTATTAGATGTGTTTACTTGTTTTACGCTGCAGGGGTAATAATAATGTTGTCTCTAGGAGGACAATAAGTTTCAGTCCAATTCACCAACCCACTATGCAGAATAGCCCCCTCTCGAGTGTGTTAAGTATACTGCACTATTAATATTTATTTGCGCTTTTATTTCGGGCTTGGAATATCTTCCTTAGTCTACTGTGGTATTACAGTACTGAAATAAATGTATTCTGTATTTTTTGAAGGACATAACTATTATAAGCGGAACCACATCAATGTCCACGATTTACCTGGGGAAATATTACACGCTTATTTCGAGGAGAGGACAACAAAAACTCTACTACACAAAAGCGCGATATGCCAGAGATACAAAGTCACTTCGTGACTGTCTAAAAGTAAACCACGTGTAAAGACGTTAGCATGGTTGTAAAGACACTCCAGAGAAAAGACCGAGGAGGAACTCGAGAAATACTAAACAAAGAAGTCCAACCAAAAACCAAAAAAGTAGATCGTCACAGAGTCTGCCCATTCCCGCATAATCTCGCCTCTCATTGGTCAGGGCTCAGCGGCCGTTCACGCCGATTGGCTAGCTCGGCCGTCGTTCAGGACGCTTCTTGGCCGTCCAGGGTTCCGCTGCGACGGGATCAGAAGACGCAAATCAAGTGAAAGAAATCTTCTGACAGGAGAAAAGTTCATGCTGGAGTTCTCAAAGACCTCCGAGGGCCTCATGAAGGTAAGAAGTCACGCTGACAGCGTTTTCTGTGTTTGCGGTGTGAAGTTGTACATGATACTTTGCAGTTTTGCACCGAGACTTTTTGTCTAAAGAAGGGAAAAAAGAAAAAAAAAAACATAAAGCTTCAGCAGAGAGGGTACAGGCCGAGCCGTTTGACGTGTTTCCATTTGTGAAAAAAAGTTTAAGACTAAATATTTTTCCTAAAAAACAAAACAAAACGACTTTTCAGCTCGTCATCATCATCTTGAGCTTCAGATGACCGACTGATCTTTGATAATGCTGCTCTCTGTTGCAGCGGCTCCAGTTGTTAAACGACTCTTAAATCACAGAAGAGCATACGCCGGTTTTACAACACACAGCTGCTTAACTCGATGTAGTTCTTATTTTAAAACTACATCACCGCATGTAGGGAGGAAGCTAAGTGAGGAAGGAAGCTAAGTGGCCTGTGCAGAAATCAGGTTGGCTAACAAATCCAATTTAGTATCTAGACATGCTGCAAGAAATTCAGGAGACCTCTCGAGCTTTATTTCCCTCTAGCTGACCTCCATCTCACGTTAGTTTGTGTGGTTTCAGACTGCAAATAGGAATCAATGCGAAACTTTTATCTTCGACTAAGTATGAAATCATCTGTCAGATGAGGTTGAGTGGCTTTTGATCTGGCTTTGTATCGTTTCAAGTAAAATAAATTGCTGTCTGGCATACTTTGGATAGTGTCAGTATGACTGTTGTTGCGATCCAACTGGGATTTGGAAGCTTAGAAATCCTTCTTGGATTTAAAAAAAGGGGGGTATTTAAAGGACTTTGGCTGTACTAGAGTGAAAGAGGGTTTTTTCGCCCCTTATACTACATACAAAAACACAAGAAGATACAAAACCAAGGCCTCTTTGCTCCAGTGTTTGTTTGCAGCGAAAGTAACAGTGTGATTTAACGAGTTTACAGTGTTGCAGACGAGGCACATGGCTGACCTGGCTTAAAACAACCACGGATAAAAAGATTATGGACACAGGGCTTTCGTCATCGGAAGTAGAGCAAGGAGAACTTGTGGGAATATTTGCATTTCCCATGCTACCACCCTTTGTTTGTATACACTAATAATTGCCAACTGTAGCTCAGGGGGATTAGGCAGAACAATTTTAAAATGTTGAGGGTCTAGAAAAGTACAGTGTAGGCTCCTGTTGGTCCAGACTCTTCTCATAACACAGTGCACACACTTCTCACAGTGATTATGGTGGCCTGTGAAATTAGCAAGCGGGCCTGTAAACCAAAACCGAGGGAGATGTGTGCGCTGTAGTTTAATTAGCTTTTTACCCTTGTGGTTAGGCCACAGGCTATGAGTTCTTCTAACGGCACAACTAAAACACTGTGCCTTCTTTGTGAGAGGACGCTGCTGTAGAAATGCAGTTCAGCAGGGTCATTTCGTTTCAATTTCTGCATACTTGTTCTCCTGTTAGGCGTCGCGTAAATGCTAAGGTTTCAAGAATGCTATTCATCTTCAGGCTTCTGTGCAACTTGCGCTGTAGAAGACTGGGAAATATTGTGGCTTTTTTTTCTCCTTTTTTTAAGATATCCCGTGATGACTTTGTGATGCGGGATGGTGTGGTGACCACAGACTGCTCAGATCAGAGCGAATGCTTGGTCAGGTGTTGATCACAGTCTGGTGACAGCAAAGAGGGAGATTTTTTTAGATGCTTCAGCCACTTAACTGAAAGAATATTTCAGTTATTCAAGCTTGAGCGTGCATGACTGTCATTAAGTAGTCAGTTGGTGGAGTGTTCATCCATCCCAGACGTCCCACGTGATGATTCTCGTCTATAAAGGATCGTCAGTGCAGTGCCATCAACAGCTTTGATCTCATTTCAAAGAGAGGCCTGCTTGCATTCACTTGGGCAGAGCGTGGTTGGATGTTTGAGATGTGGACACCGCAGGGCTTGTCAGCAGTACCAACACAGCTGTGAGAACAGAGACACTACAAAGAGACCACAGAACTTTAACAACAAAAAAAATAACCAACTGCCATAATGTCCAATTATGATGGGAACACACAGCTGGGAAACAAAGTGATGTTATCTTTTACACGTGAAAGTTAAGTTACTCCGAGATTATCCGGTCTCTAGCTACGGTCTCTTATTTGAGATCCGTGTGCTCTGATCAACACATCCATGTTAGCGAGCAACCTTAGAAACACAGAAATTGCACTGTTGCTAAATATTTATTGCAATTTACTGGAGAAAGTCACTGTACCTTTAAGCTATATCCAAACTAATGATCGGGTTTCCTCAAATATAAGACCGAAAAGGTTTTGTATATGTTTTGCACACTAAGTCTGCGTTGTAAAATGACCCTATCCCAAGATAATCACCACTAATCCACTGAAAGCTCATAAATCAGTGGGTTAGATCAGATGGCTGACTGGATCTCTGATTTTGGGACAATTGGAAAACATTAAGCTTTATTTGACAATGGTCGTGTCCAAATTCATGGGCTGCATCCTCCTGAGGCCGCATTTGTAGACCGATTACGTCACAGCGACGCGCCGAAGGCTGTCCAAATTCGTAGACTCCTCCGAATGCAGCCGACAAATGCTCCTCCTTTTCCCCGAATTTGAAGGATGGGTCGGGTGTGTCCTTCGTGGCCTATCATATCCCAGAATTCACAGCCAAACTCCAGTTTCCAATAATGGCGGCCGCTACTAAGTTTTAAAATTACTCTTACTAATCTTTCTGGGTCACAAAATAAACTTTTAACATATTTTCAGGCGAGAAAGTAGCTGTGTGAACATCAAATATCTGCTCGGTTTATCAAGATATCGCATATTTGCAAAAGTGCTTCGACGTTTTCGGAGCATCTCCTACCCAATAGCTCGATAGGAAGCCGGGAGCTCGAGGGTCACTGAAGCCGCCAAGAACGGCACAACTCCCGGCACATCATTTTCAGATCACCGCGGAGTTTCGCTACTCAGGTACCCACGTAGACCCCGATGGGCGGGTCCTCAGGAGGATGCAGCCCATGAATTTGGACACGACCAATGAAATGAAAGACAGAGTAACTGCAGTATTGTTATGGGGAAAAAAGCAAGATTAATACTTTCCATGTGATTTTTTTTTCAGTAGTAGAGTAATAATTACGCAATGTATAAATCACAACGAGCAACAAAAAACAGGCTTTCTCTTTTTATGTCTTGCCTTCACAGTCCAAACTGAACATGGAGAGTCTGAGCAAGCCAGAGTTGTTGATGCTTTTCAGCATCCTGGAGGGAGAGCTGGAGGCCCGGGATCTTGTCATCGAAGCCCTAAAGGTACCAGTCATCAGAGCTGGGAACGTTGTTGTGTTATTATAAATTCTCTGCGCAAAATGTCTTTTTAATGTGAAACATTCAAACCCGAGGCTGAAAAGTGGCTATTCAACACTCGTGGTTTTGGCAGTAAATCAGTGTTCAGAATGAATCAGCAATGACAGGCTTTCACAGCAGCACTTAATTTATCCATAGAAATATCTCAAATAACTCCTGCATGCAGCCATCGCTGTTCATTTATACTGTCTGCTTAAAGGGTCGTTTTGGTTTTATTTCTAACCGGTGTATTTATCCATTAATTTGGATATTATGGATCGTGGATCATGCTAAGTTTTGACTTTTGACCTTGATGTAGAGATGTGGAAACATGAGGAGTAGCACGCATATTACCACAGCGTTCATGCATTAGAAATCTTCATCCAGAATAATGTCATAACTAAACCCTTTATAATAACCACTGTTCAAGGCTCTAGATACTAATCTACAGATACAGGGTTGGGGTGTGACACATTTCCATTTCCCCGTCTTTGTTTGTTAATTAGAAAAACTACTACTAAAATCTTTCTACTACAGACAGGAGGACTTGATCCACATTAGGTTGTCACAAAAAATGTGAGTGCATTTTTAGGTCAGTCTTTACCTGAAGGATTTTTAAACATTAACGCTTTCATCAGATTAGCAAAAGCTGATCAGCATGAGCAAGTACTTCAAGTACAATTAAATAATGAACTGATATAATGAGCTGGCTCTGCAGTCAGTCTCTTATCCTACAAATAAACTCCAAGTAAAACTTCACTGATTCATTCTCATGCTTGTCTGTGCAGACCCCTAAAAGTCAAAATCCGAATCTTAAAGTGGAGTGACGTTAATGGGGAGCCATTGCAAATGAACTACCAATGATGTGATATGCTAATAGCCTCCCGCTGGTGTCCTGCATAACCTGCAGACGTTCCAGGGAAGCTTTGTTAAGACAAGTGAGCAATGAATTACAATAATCCAGATGTTATGAAATATAAGCATGAATAACAATTTCCAGTTCAGAGCATGACACAATGGAACTCAACTTGGCAATATTTCTTAAGCGATAAAACTAAGAGCAAAACAGAAATGAATGCGAGAATCCCAGAGTGAAAAAGCAGTCAAAAGTTACCCCACGGTTCCTAAATGAAAATTCAGCGATAGTGACAAGGATATCTAGAGTTTCCATTACTTTAGACACATTGTGTCCAGCGCACAATCAGGAACTTCTGTTCTTTCTTCATTAAGTTGGAGAAAATTGTCATCACCCATCCAACTTTTAATAGAATTCTAAGCACATACGCAAGATCATAACATTAGAAATATCTTATGCCTTAAAAGAGTTAAACAGCAGAATGTCATCTGTGTAGAAGTGATAAGAAATATCCTTAAAAGTGATCAAAATGTGGTGAAGAGGGAGGAGATGTAACAGAAAACAGAAAGATCAGGACTTTGTGGTACGCTGTAGGCAGGATGAATGGAAGAGAATCAGACCTTAGAAGTGGCCTCTGAAAAGGATGGTAAAGACAGATAGGAAGAGAAGCACTCCAAAGCATACTCTGATATATCCATCCAGTATCTCAGCCTATCTTTATTTATCAGCAAATCATCTTTCAAAAGAGGAGAGAGGGATTTGTCCATTAGTTAATGTGCATAAGTGGTAGCCCAAGTAAAGAGTTATATGTAGCCTACAAAACATTTCTCCTTGCATCTCATCTAGATTTTTAGTAGCATACAGTGTGCTGCACAAGGCTATTTTCTGTGACCGTTAAGCTAAAATTTCTCTGAGTTTGCCTAATCTGAGAACTACCCTCTGTGTCTGAGAGAATGGACTAAATCTTTCCGGGCATTGTTTACGTATACCATAAGCTGGAGTGAATAGATGAACCAGTGAACAGTGCACATGCACTCACTTTGAACTAGCTGTTGCAGAGTTTAGACTGTCAGTTTGATGCAGAGCCACTAGCTCGGACATTAAAATGCCTTAGGCTGGCCAATCCTTTCAATTAAAGGATTGGCAGGCTATCTTTCCCCATTCTGTGTCTTTTTGCTGTACCAGCACGTGCTTTCTCATGCTTTCTGTAAATTTTTATGTTATATTAAGGATCTATTGTATTTAATTTAGATTTTTTTAAAAATGTAATAAGTGTTGTTTTGATGCAAAATCACAAATGCATGATAAATAGCGGTTAAGCAACTTCATGATGCAACATTTCTGCAAAAGATGCCTTTTTCAAATGTTTTTTAATGCTTTGCATACTTCATTCCTGCCAGTAATGTTTGCGTCTTACAGCCCTTACACACTTGGAATTCTAGTCATTTTCGTGTTGTAAAATGTGTCATTGAAAGAACAAACTTGAGAGGAGGCAGCTTGTGAAACACTGCTGAATGTTCATGTGTTGTGTCTAGACCACATTCCTCCATCTCCTCAGGGATCTGGCCATCTAAGGCAAGAAGAGTTACAGCACACTGGGTGCCTGATGACTCACTGTGAGCAAGAGTAGGAGTGAACAAATAAACATTGGCCTTAACTGGAGGGAGCTTGAAGTGAATATGGCTATGCTGCCCTCATCTACACAAATTCTTAACCCATTCATCCCTTCAGTTGGACCAGTGAGACAGTTTTATGGTACTTTAATAATTATGTGATCACTAAGTTATGGGTTAAAAAAAAAGTTTTTTCAAGGAAAAAAAATCAGTATTAGTCACGCAGCCTTTAATTCCAGTCATATGCAGTTAGGATTTTTAATCATCCAGCGCTCTCGTTCTAGTTTTTCTAAATGAGTTTGCTAAAGTGAAAACACAAGTTCATACCTTTCTCTTATTCTGCTCTTGAAACATGGCACCTTGGTTCTTGTCCTAACATGAAAAGTGGATTGTTATCAGAGAAATAGCACCCCCATAACCAGATCTTCCATTGTTGGTGCATGGATTTATGAATGGCAGTTTGTCTGTTAGTAAAATGTTGTAACTGCCGTTGAAGGGACCGTCATAAAAACAAAAAAACACCCAAAAGTTATGTGCAAAGTTCTCAGGCATTTAATTCTCTCATTTTATCTACATAAACGAGGTTGACATTTTGGGCTTTTGTCCACTGTGGATAGATTGCAACAAAATGTGATTCCCCATAAAAATTGAGTTTGAGTTTGTCTAATATTTATACTTTATAAGAGTAACTTGTATCCATTGCTCGTTGCGGATATTAGCAAGTCTGCCAGCAGTAATTGGAGAAGTAAAGCTCATGTTGGTTTTATCTGATGTGTCAGTGCCACACTGTCACCGTCATGTGAGAGGTGTTTAGCTTTAACACAATTTTCCATAGTAATAAAACAGACACAGATAAACTGTATCACATGCATGAAAAAACTCTTCACATATTTGCTTTTAAAAGTATAAAAACGGTCAAGTTTCATCTGTTGTCTACTTTCTCTGTGTTTTTCCAAATCTTTTATCAGTGATTTTCTACAGGACATTGTATTGTACGGCAAGTACAGGATGTGAGGTTAATGGCGTGTTTCTTCTGTGGTACTCTATATTTAATTATGCAGAACTATCAGCGGCATTCTAACTATCTGCTGCATTTTTCCCCTTGTGACTCACTTTTGCAGCTGCTCACACTGTGGCTTTCAAAAGGAAGTGAGTCTCTGGCATTGCTTATATTTGGCACACAAAACCCTGCAGTGATCCAGTAGTCCCTTTGGTTTGGGAAAGGAATATGAGTCTTTATGTTCAAAAGGGACTCGAATATGGAAATTAGCCTTTAATTAACTGTCAGGTTCACATGGTGTGGCAGACAAGAGCTTCCAAATGAAGCTACTTCAAAATCTTACTTTGTGCTGTGTTTAGGTGCTGAAATAGGAAATAGCACTTTTGTTTGTTGGGCTGCGATACATCAGCTGATTAGATTCGCTATCAGATAACATAACATATTTTGCACTTCAGTGATGGATAGTGGTTTTAGATAGCCTTTTCCTTACCATAGAACGCTAATGACATGCATTAACAACATCTGACATACGGTATACAGGATTCCAGGGTGGAAAGTTATTCATAACTTTTTATTTTATCAATCTTGTCACTAACACTGCATAGCAGAAAGACTTGAGGCATATGTCAGCAAAAGATAAGCTGGATTTGAACCAACGTAGCCATGGCAAAAAGACAGCTTCCCAAGAAAAAGCACCCACAGGTTGCCAGGAACTGTTGCCAACTGACAAAGGCGTAAATAATGAAACTAGACTGTGATGCATAACAACCATGCCCTGAGTGTTTATGGGTGTTGTACATGTACTGTATGATGGGATGAATACTCTGGTAGGTGTGGGCGCTAAGTATGAAGTAGCATGAAGTAGCATGAGAAATTGGGGTTTTTTTTCCCTTTACAGAGAAGCGATGCAGAGGAAAACAAACTCTCTCTGTGCTGAGGAAGTACACATCTGTCTGTGCACTGAAGGGCTGTGGAGGGAGAGAGAGAAGCACAATCTGTGTTTATGAGTAAACATTTGTGTAACGAGGGGGTGCTGTGAATTTATAAAAATAAAAAAATCCTGACAATTTAAAGGGCCGTTATCCATGTATATTAAAGTGTAAACAGTGCAGGCTGAATAATTAGACATAAACAAGGAAAGAAATGACTATTTTTTTAAGTTATGCATATGTTTCTAAATGGCTTTCTCCTCTGTAAGGAATGACTTATAAATCTAGTCTTATTTTCCCTTTAAGTGTCATTTTATATGACTGACTTAGGCAAGAATGGAAACTCCCATATGAGGTTTTTTAGTCTTGGCCTGTAAAGTGACACATCAGAGCAGACAGTCACTGACGGGAACAGGAGTGGGCTGTGGGCCAGCTCTGCAGACAGATTTCGCTTTTCAGACTTCTCTTTAAAATTAGGTGATGGTATGTTATTTTTAGCCCCAGTATAAACATTATTTGCTCCCTATAACATAGTCGGTACAAGAACAACAGAGTAGATGTCCTGCACAGCACAAAAGTCTGCTTCTGAGTTCCTGAATGGTGATTGGGCGTTCGATAGTGCCCACATTTGAGAGGCATTTTTGAATTCTCTCGGGCAACCCGTGTTTTCCTGTTTCACCCTCCATTCTGTTTGATCCGCCTTCACACCGTCCTCAGCGGACTAGATCAAATAACAGCTGCGAAGCCTTGCAGCCTTGTCCTGCTCGCTTTGTGCCAAATGAGCCAACATTGAGGATTGAGAAAACGATAGCCGTAAAGCTTCTGATCTCTCGTGAAATCATGAATCAACTTTGATTTTCTGTCTAAAGCCATTGGTGAACACTCCCGGTGTTTTTCTGGAAACAACTAAGTGAACTTGAAGAACTTCCTAAAAGCAGTTAGAGTTTGATCTGACACTCATTTTAGTTCTATAGAATTGAGTACAGTATTATAAAGGATCTTGGTGTTTTTCAGCTCACGTTTTCTCCCCGCTCGATTAGCAAATGTCTATTTTGTCTTGTGAAATTTCATTTATGTCAGAATCTCTCCACAACTACTAATGCTAATGGCACTTTTGTATCAATTATATTCTGCCCGAGGAAGCTTATGATGTGCTCATGCAATAGTCAATTTATTAAGCTCGGTAGTTATCCACCATGATGGCTAATCTGTCAGCCACAGTGGGCTTTTTATACCACGGGACTCCTTAATAAATGCTGCCAGTGAACTGCAGCAAGATGCAAAGATTTTAATGACTTATTTTGCTTTTCTTACAGGCTTTGTAAAAGAATGGATGAATATTGCTCTGCAGGCCTTTCCACACTTTGACAACACTTTAAACCTTTCAAGTAATCTTGGTATCAGTCATCAGGAGCTCCGTCCTCACCCTGCCAGAGCTGATACCGCTCTCTTTAATCTCTTCATCCTCTTTTGTTGAAACCTCACTAAGACACTGCCGGCTCTGCTACAGCCCTCCTCTCCCACTCTCTCTTTTTCACCTGCTTTCTCTCTCCACCTCCCTCTGCAGTACCTCTTCAGGGCAGGCCTAAAGGCATCTTCTAAACCTGAAATGTCTTGCTGCTATTGTTCCTCCTTTGTCATGAGTTAAACAGAACAGGTCTGCCTTGGCTGAGGCCCAGTCTAGTGCAGCTGTCTCTGCTAAAGATAGACCGACACGCGGACCATCTGTTGCTCTTTTTCCTGTTAGCGTTTTTTCTTATTTAGTTTTTTAAACATCTCCTTCCCCATCTCTCTTTTTCTCTCCTCCCCTAAGTACTGCTTCTTTACATCTTCACCATCAGTATTAGAAATGATAATCATGGTGTGCTGAAAACGGCGTTTGATTTCCTCTTTTCATAGAAGGGAAGAGATAGCAGCATGTGTTAATGTCATAGCTGCCAGAGATTAAAGCTATTAAATTTCATAATCACACTCTGCGCTGTGGATTGATACTGTCTGCTTAAATTAATTGAGATAAGATATCTTTTTTACCGACCAAGAGAAGCATTATATACTAGAGTGGAATTCTGTTCATGAGATTGTTCTTTGGTACGGAGGCATTTTGACGCAACCAGGTAAAATGCACCAAGATTAATATTCATTCAATTTTGCAAGTATTTATTCATAAACAGAACTATTTTGACGTGATGATGGTACTAGATGAACATCAACCCCATGGTGGGTCTATTGGAGAACTTAAGAAACCGTTCATGAACACAAAAGAGAGATGTCAGCTGATAAAATTGGCTATCATATATATTCTGTAGGGGTGCAACCATACACAAAATTCACGGTTCGGTTCAATACTTTGGTGACACGGTTCGATATTTTTTCGATACAAAAAAATGTTCATGCCTTTTTAATTTGTCATTTATTAAAATTATAAATATATATTTTAACTCAAAAGTACAGTTTTTAAATTTAATGTTGCTGAAACAACAAAGTAATAAAAAAATAAATCTATCTGATCGAGAAATCACTCATCTTTGGAAAAGAGAGTTTATTACAGAGAAATGTCTCTTTCCAAAATAAAAGCTATACTATACGCTTCTTCTGGGCTATATTCTCAGCAGCATATTAAACATATCAGGTCCCCATAAGGAGAATCATGTGCTAACGGCTGTCTAAATGACTCGGGTAAAGTTTGTAGCATGCTGCTTGTTGTTTTTGTCTGCTTCCACTTGTCTTTGCACTAGGATGATGTCGGAGTAAATGTGCAGTCATATTCGTTGTGTTCCCACTAGTGCTGTCAGCGTAAATCTCGTTGAAATGACGTTAACGCCACAACACGGCAAATCTCCGTTAACGAGCTACCGCGGATCGCCCCGTGCGTGGGGCTGGACGGCCAACACCTTAACGAGCTAACTGCGCTAACACACTAGTTCCCACCAATGTAATTGAGCATTGCGTGGTACATCCAACATACTGTTTTACTTTTGTCCATGACGCGCTTACCTTCAGGGTCATACGTCACACGAAGACCAAAATAGTTCCAAACGCCAGATCTGAATGAGGGTGGGGGAGGTTCAATTTGCCATGTTGCAAGGACAGCTTAGCTTCTGTCTCGCTAGCTTGCCCTGCGCTCAGTGAATCTGCGTTCGACTACTCCACCTAGGCTGCACTGTCGAGCGCAGATCCACTGAGCGCTCAACACAGACAGCATCTTCAGAAGGAAAGTTGATAAAATAAATGATAAATTTTGTATTGTTCGATACATATGCGTACCGAACCGAAAGCACTGTATCAAACGTTTCAATATCGATACGAGTATTGTTGCGCCCCTAATATTCTGGTGTTGGCATATGTCACATCCAATATCATATAATGCAGAAATAGTGCTCAGGGTCAAGTGAATATCTTACGATACAGCGGTGCAGAGTCAGATATTGTCTTCACAGTAGGTTAATGACTCTTGTTAAATACATGCCTGGACAGTTAAAGAATAATCTATACTCTGTACGTCCTGTGTGCATATCAAGTTCAGGTTTTATCGATCACTTCAAAAGACCTGTTGCCACTAGTGTTTCAATCTTTTCTCCCTGCTTCTCTTCCTTAAAAATGGTTTCTTGACAGCCACCTTTCCTTTGAGACTTTTCTGATGAGACTTCGGCGAACAATAGATGGATCAACTTAAAGGCCAGATGCGTCTCTTAGATTATGTGTCAGGTCTCTTGTCTTTTTTTTCTTCCTCCAAATGTCTTAAGGACATGACTTTCAGATATTTGGTGTAGATAGTTTTTTAGGCCTGTTGCTTCTTTCTTTGTCATCCAATCGTTCAGTCTCCACGAATCTTTAAAGGAAACACTGCACGAAAACCTGAGATATGCTACATTTTCTGATAATAGCTCTTTGGTTAATATTGTTAATATTGTTGGCACAAAAACACAGTTTTATGCCTGTAAAACTGTTATCTTTGGCATTTTTTGCATATTCATTTAAAGAGGTGGTAACAAATGTTTGTGTTTTTGTGACAGTCTGCTAATAACAGCGGGCCTAAAGATACAATTTAAAATTGGTTCTTTGTTATTTGTCTGTTATGCATACACGGAGCACTGGCTCATTACTTCAGTTAGGTTGCCTTGGAATGATTCATAGGTTAATTCAATTCAATTCGATTTTATTTATATAGCGCCAAATCACAACAAAAGTCGCCTCAAGGCGCTTCAAAGATACAGAGAAAAACCCAACAATCATATGAACCCCTATGAGCAAGCACTTTGGCGTCAGTGGGAAGGAAAAACTCCCTTTTAACAGGAAGAAACCTCCGGCAGAACCAGGCTCAGGGAGGGGCGGGGCCATCTGCTGCGACCGGTTGGGGTGAGAGAAGGAAGACAGGATAAAAGACATGCTGTGGAAGAGAGACAGAGGTTAATACCGGATATGATTCAATGCAGAGAGGTCTGTTAACACATAGTGAGTGAGAAAGGTGACTGGAAAGGAAAAACTCAATGCATCATGGGAATCCCCCGGCAGCCTACATCTATTGCAGCATAACTAAGGGAGGATTCAGGGTCACCTGGTCCAGCCCTAACTATATGCTTTAGCAAAAAGGAAAGTTTGAAGCCTAATCTTAAAAGTAGAGATAGTGTCTGTCTCCCGAATCCAAACTGGAAGCTGGTTCCACAGAAGAGGGGCCTGAAAACTGAAGGCTCTGCCTCCCATTCTACTTTTAAATACTCTAGGAACAACAAGTAGGCCTGCAGAGCGAGAGCGAAGTGCTCTAATAGGGTGATATGGTACTACAAGGTCATTAAGATAAGATGGGTTAGTGTCAAGCGGGTTAAGAAACAGAAAAAAATTTGTCGAAAATGATCAGGTTCAAGTACTAAAATAAATAAAACAGCAGCCAATGCCACAGAAAAACTTTTAAAGTCCTTCATAAGTCAACTTTTGCTAAAGACCAGTGTAAAATAAAAAAAAAGGCATTTATATGAAACATTATAATTAAAATATATGTATGTATCTGTGTGTATGTATATATATATATGGGTATATATAATATATTAATTATAATGTTTCATATAAATACCTTTTTTTTTTCTACTCTGCAGTTTTCTACTCTTTAGAAGTCATTATTATTGTCCCCCAAAAACACATCAAGCTCTAGAACGTGTACCAAGTTTTGTTGCCCTCCATTCTAAAAAGGCAATAATGGCTAAGATTCTGTTCAGTCTGAGAAGCCAGAAAACTGATACAGTTGCTACAGCCCAGCTACAAACATTGTGTGGAAAAAAGCTGACTCCTCTCTCTCTCTCTCCCCCCCCCCCTTTGCAGGCACAGCGTAAAGAGCTATTCATTCAGGAGCGCTATGGAAGGTACAACCTCAGTGACCCCTTCCAGGCTTTGCAGAGAGACAGTGAGGCTGTGGGGGGCCAGGACAAAGAGGCTGGCTGTTCTTCCTCCACCTCCAACCCTCTAGTGGTCCTCAAACTGGTGGTGAGCCACTGCAGGAGAATGCAGGAGAAGATGCTGGCCCAGCTGGCTGCAGCTGAGAGCAGGCACAGAAGGGTGGGTGGACGTGTCGTCCTTAATCAGAAGCGCTGGTAATGAGATGATTTGGAGGGGGAAAAAAGTTAAAAATAATCCTGAAGTGCTGGCTTGTAATGCACTGTGAATAAAGAGGGTTTTTAAAATAGAGTTTTTGTGACTTTTCATAATGCAAATATTCCGTCAAATGATTTATATTTATATCATTTATTATATTTACTGTTGTTTATTATTTATTTATAACTAAAAAAAGTTGCATATTCAAAAGATTTTATTTTTCTGTAAAATACCGCATATGCAGTACCTCCAAAGCCCACCAGGCCAGGAGGCCGCTGCCCCATTTAACTTGTTTAACTGTTTTAGAGATAATCAGTATTAATGTTATTTTTTAGCAGGCCAAACTCAGATTTTGTCTCCCTGCTGTGTTTCTTTCAGGTCATTGCAGACCTGGAGGAGGAAAAGAGGAAGCATGCAGAGGATACAGCGGAGGGAGATGATGTCACTTATATCCTGGAAAAGGAGAGGGAGCGCTTACAACAACAGGTGCCTTCTCACTGATGACTCATCAAATATTTGTCCAAAATGTGCTAAATCAGTCATTTTCAGATGTTTAAGCAGCCATAGTGTGTTTATGAAAATCAGTGTATTTTCAGATTTTTTTTTAAAATTAATTTTTTCTTCTCTGTGTTGCTAGCTGGAATTTGAGAGGAGTCAGGTCCGCCGGCTGGAGAAAGAACAGCGGCGCATTACTGACCAGTTAGAGGAAGAGCGGGCTCAGCACAAACAGCTCTCCTGTGCTTTGGCCAAAGAGTGCAAGTGGGCCAGTGCCAGAGCTCTGGAGGAGGGACACCGACTGAGCGAACTGAGCCGTAAACTCGAAAAGGTATAAAAACATTTGGAACCCCATCATTGCCTAACACCTGTATGTGCTCAGGCATGTTAGATGTTTGATTTTCTTTTTCTGATGTAGGAAAAAGAGACTTGTCAGTCTCTTAGAAAAGAACTGGAGGATGAGAGGACAAAAGCTCTGAGGATGGAGGCGAGAGTGGAGGAGCAGCTGGCTGAGTTTGACACAGAGCGTGAACAGCTCCGCTCACGACTGAAGAAGGAGGAAGCTCACTGTTGTCAGCTACAGCATCAGGTTTGCACACAGTCATCACTATGGAGGATGCACATTTGGCAAATTTTCTAATTTCATATAATCTTATAATGCAGAGTGACATTTCTGCTTAAAAATGCGTCTTTTTATTTTTCTTGTAATCAGGTAGAAGAGCTCAAGAGGAAGCTGGAGGAAGTGAACACAATGAAGGAAACTAGAGGAGCCATTACAGCTCCAACTGAGCCAGGAGAAAAGGAGTGGGCCACAAACGTTCCTCCGGGAAAGTCATTAGTAGACTCTGTTGAGGTTGAGGACATAGAGGAGGACGGAAACAAGCCACCTTCACATGCAAACGGTCATCATTGTCCAGCAGAGACTAACGGGCATCATGGCCCACAGAATGGAAATGAAAATCCTCCAATTCAGACCCAAACATCGTTCTCTCCCTCCACTGCTGTTTCTCCAACTCTTCCTTGTTCCTCCCCCTGCGCCTCACCCGTTCTTGCCAAACGGCCATCAACCAGCCCGAATCAAGAAAGCTTTCAGTCTCCCTACCAAGCCGGGATCAATCAACGTTTCCATGCTGCTCGTCACAAGTTTCAGGGTACCCCTGACCCAGAACCGCAGTCCCAGGCTGTGCAGCCTGCTCTTCCTCTCTCGCCGAAGGACCCCTCTCCTGCGGCCGTCACCTCGTCGCCAGAGGCCAGCCCGGTCAAGCAGATTGCCCGCAGCACAGTTACTCAAGTCCTGTCACGTTTCACCACCGCCCAGCAAAGTGCTACAGCGAAGCTCGCCACATCGAACAACTCACCCTTTGGTACAGACTACCGCAGCCTGGCAGCACCTTTGTCTCCAATCATCGGAAGGGCTGCAGGGATGGTTCCCCAAGGAATAAAATCGCCCACCATTCCCAGGGCAGAGCGGGGCAACCCTCCACCAATCCCTCCTAAGAAGCCTGGTCTAGCCCAGGCCCCTTCTTCTCCAGCTGCAGTGCCCAGGTCTCCCAGCCATTTCTCCGATAGCCCCCTCGCAGGAAGCTGTGGCCTCACCTCCAGCCAGGAAGGAGTTAAAGAACTGGACATGGTGGTTTCATCTAATTAACCGATCTGCTTGTGGCAACATCCACATTTCATAATAAGATATAGGCTTGTATATAACCAGAGTTTTATCATTTCCTTTTTTAAAACAAATGACCCCTCAAACACTGTTATGCTGTTTGTATTTATTAGATTTATTTGAAATATGTGCGAGGGCACTATTGTAGGAAGTAGATGAAGAGCTGGTAGTAATGAACAATTACAGCTGAGTTTAAGTTTCATAAGGTGCATATTATGTTGTTACGATGTATCATTTTTTTAATAGTGTCTTTCCATTTATTTTGTCTCATGTATGTCGCTTTTTATTGTAAGAATAATCACCAGTAACTCAACCTTTGACCAGTGTAGGCTACAGAGTCATTTTAGTTTGCACTAGTGTTCTTTTTTTTATTTTATTTAAAAACCCAGTAGTCCTTACTTATTACTGCATCTTATTTTAACACAACAAATAATCTGATTAGTGCCGTAATGTCATGTTTTGTTCTCTATTAATTTAATGATGTAGTTACAATAACTATGTAGACTCTGCTGGTTATATGGAGGTGCTGTTGTAAAAACTGTCTTTGTCATTTATAACAAATCAATATAAGAAAAAAAATGTAGCCAATCATAGCTTTGATTAATATCGCATCCTGCCATGCTGGGTATTCCTCTGTTTTTAATTATATTTTTTACAGTACTTTTTTTTTAGGCTGGAAAGTGGCATCTTTAATAAATATATCCTAAATTTTGTCATGCATTCATCTGTTTATAGTGTTTTAGGTATTATTGCCAATAACTTGTTTAAATAACATAAAAAAGGACATTCAGTTTGGTGTTATATATATACCATACCATACCACCTTTATTTATAAAGCACTTTAACATAAAACCAGAGTTCACAAAGTGCTGTACATGCTAATAGCATAAGTAAAGAAAATTAAAATGAGATAAGATAAGATAAAATAAATAACTAAAAAACAAAAATAAATTGAAACATGTTAAAACAAATTGAGTCAACCCCTCTAATCAATGCCAAAGGCTTCAGCGAATAAATATGTTTTAAGAAGACTTTTAAATTCAGAAAGAGAAGAGGCCTGCCTAACATGCAAGGGTAGATCATTCCACAACTTTGGAGCAACTACAGCAAAAGCACGATCACCTTTAAATTTATACTTAGTTTTCGGTACCTTAAGGAGCTGCTGATTGGCGGACCTAAGGGAACGGGCAGGTGTATATGGTTGTAGTAGCTCTGAGAGGTAAGGGGGGGGGGGGGGGGGGGGGGGCAGGCCATTAAGAGATTTAAAAGCAAATAAGAGAATTTTAAAAACAATCCTAAAATGTACAGGTAGCCAGTGGAGTGAAATTAAAATTGGGGTAATGTGCTCAGACTTTTTTGTTCCAGTTAAAAGACGTGTTGCAGCATTTTGCACAACCTGCATATATATGATAAATCGTATTAATTCCTCACTTTTGATAAGGAAAAACCAGTGAGGTCAGATTTACTTAAGAAACAACTATAGCCTGTGGGTATTATGGAGTCCAAAGTGTACCAAGAAAATAACCCCTACACCCTTGTACCACCACCGGTTGCCTGAACTATTGATACAAGACAGGACGGTTCATTCTTTCATGTTGGTTAAGCCAAACTCTGACCGTACCATCCAAATGCTGCAGTACAAATTGGGACTCATCAGACCAGGCAATTTTTTTCCCAGTCTTCTACTGTACAATTTGAGTTAGCCAGAGTGTGAATTGTAATCTCAGTTTCCTATGGTTAGCATGCATGCTGTGGCCCTCTAATGCCATAGCCCTTCTGCTTCAAGATGTGACGCGCTGTGCAACCAGAGAATGCTTTTCTACACACCTTGGATGTAACAGATATTTCTTTCTATTTTTCCCCAGACAATTATCTGAAAACCCTGATGCTGATGAAAAACCTGAGATGTATGTGTGGGAAATTGTAACTCCCTCAAATCACCTTCCTTCCTCATTCTGATGCTCAGTTTGAACTTCAGCAAGCTGTACTGACCATGTCTACATGCACTAGGTTGTTGCCATGTTATTGGCTGTTTATACTTATATTTGCATTAATTAGCACCGGCACCGGTATACCAAACAAAGTAGTGAATGTATACTATATAAAACAAAAAAATTGGCAAAATTGGACATGCGCTGCAACATAAATCAGTAAATAAAACATGATGCACCTCTTTAAAAAAGCAGTTGTTGCAAAAATTGTTCAGGAACAGCTTGAGAAAAATGACATTGAGCCCAAGGTGCTGACCTGACCTCTAAATCCCTGAGATCCCAGTCCAATCAGGCTTCATGCATACAGGCCCCACCCCGCCAAACCCTGAGGATCCGCTCCCAACATCTCAGTGTCAGGCAGCGTGCGTGACTGTGCACCAAGGGGTCAACTGTTTCAAAATTACATTTACAAGCTGCTGTCTGTGTTGACAGAGCATGTAGCAAACCTTTAGTCCGATTAAACTACTTTAATAAACAGAGTTTTAAATGTCTATTTCCCATAAGACACTCGTCTGTGTCAGTGCATCTTTATGTCTGTTATCTTTTTGATCATTCTGTTATTTGCTCTGTTGTTCTGTTGTCTTGAAGAAACGTGAGTGTTGTCTTGAGCAGGAAAAGAGGAAAAAATGTTGTTTTGTTTTGGGAATGATGTGCTTGAGCAAGCAGACATTGCATCAAATCAACTCTGAAAATCATAGTCTAACAATCCAACACAGTCCATCGCAGTGAATATAATTACTGGACTTAACTTCATATCATACAATATTACCAGTGTTGGGAAGGTTACTTTTAAAATGTATTCCATTACAGAATACAGAATACATGCCCCGAAATGTATTCTGTAACGTATTCCGTTACGTTACTCAATGGGACTAAGGTATTCTGAATACTTTGGATTACTTAATATATTATCATGCTGTTTACAACTACATGAATGTACTATTGCTGTGATTTATTACTGTATTACCGTGGAAGCACTAGCTGGTGGTCGGCCGTACGCGTGTCTTAGTGCAGTTGGTCCGCGGCTCCGAACCGTAGTAAAGGGACCTCTGGCTAATATGGGTTCTGTGTCGGGCTCGTAGCCGAAAACTAGCTTTACTTTGTTGTCTGGGTCAACTTTGCTAGCGAGAGACAGAGAGAGGCGTTGAAAGGCTGCTCCAACGGAACTTATTGTTTTTGGAGGAAAACACGAACACGGTGTACAGTCGAGTCTTAATAGGTTACTTACAACTGGGCTCGTCAGGCACTCTTCTTGGCTGCAGTGGTTATTATTATATTTACATGCTTCCAGCTCCCGTTTTTGCTCGATGACAGCTCGTACTTTTCCTTTTTCTCCCTCCCTCGCTCACAGACACATAACAGGTATGGCAGTCCATTCTCCCTGCAGCACGGACTACACTACCGATGATGCTACATTCTTTAGAGCTATACCTGTAGCATTCTCCCTATTAGCTTAGCACAACAACAACAAAAAGGCCTCTCTCACCCAGGAAACGCAGAGAGAGCGTCACCCTGTAACCATGGCAACCGTAACGCTGCCGCCTGGAACAACAGAAGGTAGCTGTCAAACAAAACCCAAACAGTCCTGACCCGCCACAATATGAAACACGGAAGTACCGCCGTGTAATCCATTTATTTCAACAAAGTAACTGTATTATAAATACCACCCTTTTAAACAGTAACTGTAACTGAATACAGTTACTCATATTTTGTATTTTAAATACGTAACGGCGATACATGTATTCCGTTACTCCCCAACACTGAATATTACACAGGTAATTTTAAATGTTGTGGCTTCTTTTTATGTTTTCAATATTGTACTGCCAAACAGTGTCCACCAGAGGTCAGTGCTTGATAAGAAGCCACAGGTGCCTTTGCTCAGGCAGGGAAGCGCTGAGTTGTGAATGGAATCAGATTTTTAAATCAGTTTCTATATTGTACTTTTACATAAATACAGCTGTAAAAAACAAGTGTGTTTATCTGTGCATCTGTTTGTAATTTTACAGACTGAAAAATTGTTATTTCTCTACATGCATTAGAAATGACAGAAACCTCTGCGTGAAGGCCTTACATGCAACATTTATCAAGTAAGTTCTGTGCTGACAGTGAGAGTGAATCCATTAACATAAGATATTAGGTTAGTGTATTAATTGCTTCTTTTTTTTTAATTTAGTCAGAGCAAGAAGCACCCATATCTTATGGAAATATATCTTAGATTGAAGGAAGGGTGTACTGAGAAGAGTATTTTTATATTTTGCTTTTGTTTCATTTCAAAAATGAATATGAGATCTTTGAATTAACTCAGCTGGTTGGTTTTTGTGCTCCTTGTTAAGAGAGTCAGTTAAGAGAGAGAAGCTAGATTGCGGCGATGACCTTTTATTAACCTTTTATTTTATTATAAGTCCACACAAAATACAGAAAGAGGAGAAGCAGCAGACTAATAAATTGACAAGCTGTGCATTCTCTCTGACTCGATCACAAGTCCGAGTGTCCTAACAGTGAACACTCGCTGACTCGGCTCTTTTGATACACTAAATTACCCTCCTGGTTGCGGGCAAAGCAATGGGCGGTTAACAGGACAGGTCACCTCTCTTTTTTTTTTCAGTTCACCTAATTAACATTCCAGTGTAGGACAGCATAGCTGTACTCCACTTCTAACACAGACATGCACAGACACAGCAAAGCCCCATCCTTCTCCGCCTCCATAAACACGGGCTCAGGTTGATGAGCTGTGAGGGGTCACAGCTCATCAGCAGTCCGGGAAGCCATGCTGGCTGCTCACTCTGTTTCATACGCCACTGCTGCTTTCAGCAGCAGGGCGCAGAGTTCAAGAAATAGTCAGTAATTGAAAACATTATGTGAGGAGCCTGAAAATCTTGGTATTTAGCAAAATAAATATCAGTTACATTGTTTTGTAGTCTAGGTATGATAACTTCTAAAGTGATTTTCAGCAGTGTTATGCAGTTTTACCGATGTTAAGCCACAAAGGCAAAATATCAGCCTACCGAACTGATATTCAGGGACCAACTTGGTAGTCAGATTAACTGGGCTAGATAACTTGTATAAAGCATCATGACACTTAAAGACATGTTATTAAGAATAAATGGAAAACAAATAATAAATTGCCGGGCAATTGATTACATTTCTTTTTACGTTTTCAGCTCCAGATTTTTTATTTCCTTCTATCAAAATGCACACTCTGCAAAATATACACTCTATTTCACTATATATAAATAAATGAACTTGAACTTGAAAAAGGATTGCTGACACCACATGCCTCTCCCTGGCATGCTTTATTACAATTTCAGACAAGGCATATGGTTGCAGTGTCATGTCGTGTGAATGAGATGATGAAACGGAGGTCAAGGAGGGAGCGCATAACCTGTCAGGAGCTAAACCACAAATTTACAGCCTTCTCATCTTGGAGTCAGACGTGTTCCAAGAAAGCACAGTACAACTGTCTGGCCGTTCATTTTATCGTCTGCATCGACGATGAGTGACGGCATTGGACCCCCCAAAATGTTGTAATCATTACGATCTACACGCTCATCCTGTTCCTTTTCTTTTCTTGATCTCATTTTCTCCATCCAAAATTATCCCGGGCCACGACACGAGCTGAGAATAGGAGCTCAAGCCCCCATATTGAGCCCCTTAAAGACCACAGCTGGAGCTGGCTCAAAGCGAGACGGGGTAGAGGGAGGCCTGGATGATGAATGTTATCGCCACCATCACCTGCTCCCTGTAAAGCAATTTGTTATGGAGTTGTCACTGTAAAATAGCTTGTCCTGTGGTAAAGAAAGACAGGGTTACATGTAATGAGGATCATAGTATGGCCCTAAGGCCAGGTATGACATAACTGAAGGACAAACAGCTGGCCTGTGTTTGTCTATGACATAGGACGAGAAGAGAAAATGTCCAGTGATAGACGAGCCAGAGATTTTAAGCCTTCATTACTAAATTATTATTGTAAAGTATGCAATGTTATATCAGTAAAATTTACAATTACATACGTATACAATGATAAATAGTACTTTTAAGAAAAAACTTGGTAAATTCCCAGCTGAAAAACAGTTTGCATTCACATGTAAAACACACTATTACATTCACTGTCTGTGCTGTGGTATTTTTAGGCAGCAGCATTGTTATTGACCTTTACTTACATCCCTAAATAACACCCTGGATTTGCACTGATTAAAATGACTTCACACACTCATACACATGACATCTTGGTCTGCCTACCTGCTGGATACACAAGACACTGATTTACTCACCTAAGTCGAAGGGATACAAGCCAGAAATGTCCTTGAGGTGGGTCAGATGTTTCCACATTACCCAGATGATATTGGATCAGGACTGCTGGTATGAGCTGAACTACAAACATGCGCTCCAGAGGAATTACAAAGGGAGTTTCAAATGCTTGTACCATAAAAGAACATTTTATTCTCCCACTGTGTTGCATGGCACAGAGGAAACTTCAGTAATTTATTAATCATTTTTCAGCAGAAAGGAATTATACTGAGCACTATGCCAAATTTTGGATAAACCGCAGAATACTGCAGGATGTGACAGTTGTCAAAATTGTTCAAGATCGACAATAAATCTACTTTTATTCATGTGGAGCTCAAATTAATAAAGAAGGAAATGTTTATTCTACATGCTCAGTTGTAACTGGAGGAAACTCTTGCAGCATCTGGGCTATACTGGTGCATCTTTCATCCATGTGTACGCCTCTTACATGACCTTTGTTGTAGAAAAAAAAGGAGACGGGGAGGCAGAAGAGATATTTAGCCGTGATTACTAAGAGAAACAAAAAGAATCAAAAATGACAAACATGAGGGAAGCCAAACAATCAAATGTGTTCCTCTTCACAGGGAAGGCGTAGGTGGCCACAAACACACAGGCCACACGCTTTCAATACAAAGACACTCTAGCACTGGGGTTTTACTCTCCATCACCTTCAGTATTTCCAGGCCTAATTGCTGAGTGGAGTCAACTTTTAGCAGTTTGATTCAGTTTTATTTATACAGCACTAATTCGCAATAACAGTCACTTCAAGGCCCATTATATTGCAACATAGTGACCCTACAATATTAGAGAGAAAACAGCAACAATCAGATGATCCCCACTGAGCAAGCACTTAGATATAGTGGAAAAGACGAAGAGAAGAAAACGCAAAACACACACAAACAGCAAAAGCACTGCTTGGGTGGTTCAGATCAGGTTTGGTGTAGATTGCAAGCTTGATGTCTTCTCTTATATGCAGTGTTGGGAAGGTTACTTTTAAAATGTATTCCATTACAGAATACAGAATACATGCCCCGAAATGTATTCTGTAACGTATTCCGTTACGTTACTCTCATTGAGTAACGTATTCTGAATACTTTGGATTACTTAATATATTATCATGCTGTTTACAACTACATGAATGTACTATTGCTGTGATTTATTACTGTTACTGAAGGTTCGCGGCTCCGAACCGTAATAAAGAGACCTCTGACTAATACGTTGGGTTCGTGTAGGGCTAGTAGCCGAAAACTAGCTTTACTTTGTTGTCTGGGTCAACTTTGCTAGCCAGAGACAGAGAGAGGCGTTGAAAGGCTGCTCCAACGGAACTTGTTGTTTTGGAGGGAAACACGAACAAAGAGTACAGTCGAGTCTTAATAGCTTACTTACAACTGGGCTCGTCAGGCACTCTTCTTGGCTGCAGTGGTTATTATTATATTTACATGCTTCCAGCTCCTGTTTTTGCTCGATGACAGCTCGTACTTTTCCTTTTTCTCCCTCCCTCGCTCACAGACACATAACGTGTATGGCAGTCCATTCTCCCTGCAGCACGGACTACACTGCCTATGATGCTACATTCTTTAGAGCTATACCTGTAGCATTCTGCCTATTAGCTTAGCACAACAACAACAAAAAGGCCTCTCTCACCCAGGAAACACGCAGAGAGAGAGCGTCACCCTGTAACCATGGCAACCGTAAAGCTGCCGCCTGGAACAACAGAACGTAGCTGTCAAACAAAACCCAAACAGTCCTGACCCGCCACAATATGAAACAGGAAAGTACCACCGTGTAATCCATTTATTTCAACAAAGTAACTGTATTCTAAATACCACCTTTTTAAGCGGTAACTGTAACGGAATACAGTTACTCATATTTTGTATTTTAAATACGTAACGGCGGTACATGTATTCCGCTACTCCCCAACACTGCTTATATGTATATATTATACACATACATGCATACAGTTTATTAAAACATATGCATAGGAGTGGCTTTGTGCAACAAACACACCGTGCAACGTACAGTAAACAAACAAAACAGAAGAATAAGAGCAAAATCTGGACTGGATCAGTATTGTGTAATCATCCTTTGCCTTTTACCTTATGAGTGCATACCTTTGCATGCATCCGTTTCTTTTGGGGAACTCTCTCCTCTGTTCTATAGATGCTGTTAAAGGTTATATTTACTGTAAAGCCAGATTTGCAAAGAGTTTTGCTGAACGTAATAAACAAACTGGCCACTTAATGACAAGTTTAATTTTGGACTGAAACTTCTGCATGTCAGCGATTGTAAATCTGTCTTAATATATGTTCCTTTGCCAGGGACCACACAACCTGAAATCTTAAAAAAGATGAGACCAGTTACATTAGAGGAGCAGATGCAATGAGCCCTGGGAAGGATTATGTATTTCTGATCATGTGTAAACGCTTACACGCTTGCATCATTACTGAGATCTGATTTTTCCGAACTAAACTTTCTCTCATATGACAGAAAGAGAAAACAGAGACAACCTTCTTGCCGACCTTTTAATTAAATTAACGAACAGTGATGCAGGTGTAAATTAAAGAGTGGATTAATTGATTTGCCGGGAGAAGTCAGGCAGAACCTCCTTTCCTTCTGTCTGCAGATCTGCATACCGGTGTCTGTAATTTTTTGACAAAGGGCATTGGTGTGGTGAGAAGGGAGGGAGGGGAGGCGCAGACAGCTGACGCACTGAAGAGGAAAGCGCAGCGTTTCGGTGCGCATCTTCATTATCGGCAAGTGGGATGAAAGGTGAGCAGCGCCTGTCCCATCCACGCAGACACTTCTCCTATGCGAGGATCTGATTCGAGCGGCTTTTATCAGTTACGAAACTGATCATCGGCATTGGATTTTATAGTTTGCAACTTCTCACAGATTTAGTGGAGCCAGATTCGGAGCGCAACAGCTGAGGAGAAAACGTGAATCTACGCAAGATTGTCTGAAACGAAGGACTCATCCCGCTCACTTAAGTGCAATGTCCAAAGCTTATGGATGTAATGCTAGAAAATCAAGACTGTATTATGACAGCGAATAACTGAGGGATCTCAAAAGCACTTTTCCTCTTTCCTAACTTTTATTTCCACCAGATGATGGAGGACGCGCAGGCGTCAAGGACTTTCACGCCTTATTGCACAGCCAATACATGAAAAGAAGAAACATGATGACATCTACGGGCTTGTCGGAGAAAGCAATGAGGATCAGAAATGGGGCAAGAAACCACCATCACTCCAAACCCATTTCTAAAATATACTTCATCTTTATTTTGCTTCTGCTCATGTTCACACCGATAGTGGATTCATCGTGGTGGTAAGTTTCACCACTGAGAGGAATTTGACGTTTCGTCCGATTGGTTGGTGTCACATACCAATCGAATATAAAGTACGACTTACAACAACGACAACAAGGGCAACATTTCACCCAGAAAATATAGATAACGATTAGTTTTAATTAATTAAGTTTGCAGTTGAAAAAGTCATCTTACAGTGGATTTTATTGTTTAAGCCTATGTATCCTTGTCCTTGGAGCTGTTACAGATTTAAAGATGAGAAATCCGTCTGTTTATATGTAATTTACACCTGCTTACTTCCCAGATTTTCTAGTAAAAGATCTACTTTGCTCACATGAACATCCACATCCATAAACGAAAAGAGCAGGCTGTGTATCCAAAGTTCATGAAGATTAATGATGTTGGTGTGTGTGTGTGTGTGTGTATGGGGGGAAGGGGGCGTCTCCCCTATCCATCTATTTTGCCCAGAGTACACGGCAGGTGCAGGCGTTGGTGCATGAATAAATGCCCCTTGATGATTTCTCTTGAGGTTTTCAAGACCTAAAACATGCTGGAGACCCCCCACCCCGAGTCTCTCTCACCTGACATTGTTGTTCTCATGTTTCAGGTGACACTTAACAGAAAACCTATTAAATTACTTTACATTTAACTAGCCAAGGGAAACCCCCCATTTTAAGATCTTACCCTACACTTCATAACAGTTAAGATCTAATTTTTGAATTGATTTAAAGCTAAAACGCACCCATTGTAAATAATGCTATGTCTGGTAATTTCCCAAGAGAGCTGAAAGCACATGTCATCCAATTTGCTCTTGAGTTTCCCTTTCAGGCAAATTCAGAGTAAACTGTGAATAAATCGTTGAGAAATTCCAAAGAAAAACTTAATTGATTCATGCTTTTTTTTTTAAATCTTCCTTTAAATTGTTTAGGCCTATTTTTAACCATTGTAATAATTTATATAAGCACTGGGTGCCTTGCTGCACTTCTTTCTTCCTCTGTGTGTGTCCTCTTGGAGAGCCAGGGGTCCTTTGACACAGCTGGTTTGTACAACACACAAGAAACACAAGCAGTGCTTCTGTTCTGCTATACTGCTCAGGCAGATAGTTGCATCTAGAATGGGACTGGGACCGCCATAACAGGAGTGGAAACTACCTGCTATATCTGTTTCTGTCTCGGTGGCCAGGCAACACAAATGCGGCTGCGATTAGGGACTATAATGATATCCGGATGGAGAATAGAGTGTGTAGGCTTATAGATGGACTGAGGCGGGGAGAGTGCTCATTTGTACTGTAGATGACTGCCATGTCCTGTTGATAAGAGGACCCCCAGAGTCACAATGCAATCAGCATGTGATCACCCTTCTTAAGAGTTGTTACAAAGTTGGGGATTATTTGAAGAAAGCAGGAAGCAAATGCATTTCACTGAACGTGAGGAATGTAATAATCTCTTCAACATCCTGAATATCTGAGTCTTAAGAAGACAATGGGGATGAATGTGAAGAAAAGTAGGAACACTATCAATAATTTAGATTCATCGAAAAACATTTTACACTGGGAGAAAAGTAAACTAGTAACGTTAACTGGCACAGAAGACAGAAAAAGAAAAACAGTTTGTCCTCTCTTTGTCTAAAGGCAATAAAATCCACTTAACAGCTTTACTATAGCTTACTTGATGTTTAAAGTTCCATAAAACAAACCAAAGAACTGCTTTTGTCCTGGGGCAGTCTCGTGGTTTGCTTAGATACAACTTTGCAAAACTAAGACATGCTGCCTTGTCTTTTTAGAGAAGAGGCTTTCTCCTGGCAACTTTTCCAAACAAGCCATCATTTACTTGCTTTATTATTATTTATTTATCTGTAATTTCTTTGAGTATTGCACATGACATTGTGTTAACACAAGCCTGAATGCTTTAGACCACACCTGCTAGGAGCACCTGGCTGTTTAATCTTTTAAATTTGTCAGTTTGTTAAATTTATGCTGGTAATTGTTTTCTTTTCTTTCTTTTTTTTAAATCTATTTCTTTTGCTAGTTTAAAATTCTCCATTAGTGGGAGAGCCTTTCCTATTTTTGCACTAGCCACATTTGGGAATATTAAATTTAAAAAAAAAAATATATATAGTGAATATTTTCTACCATACTGCTGTACCTCACTGAATGCCAACTGAATTAAATGTTGCTCAGGGGTTGCTTCTAGACTGCAGGCTGCACTTGAGAATCCTGTGATTACAAAGAAGGAGCACTGAGTACAGATGTCTGATAGTTAAAGGGCTTTTTTAACATTTAACAAGCAGCAGTGATTAGTAGCAGGCCCCTTTGAGTCCATAGAATTTAATGAGCTCTTAAATGTTGGTTACCCATAATATAACCCAAAGATTGTTTTTTGTTGTTTTTTGGGGGTTTTTTGGGAGGGGGGGGGGGGGGGGGGGGTGGACGACCCTCTATATCTGGTAAACACTGGAATCTTCTTCACTCAGAGTTCCCAATTCTTTACACATTTGATTAGAAATGTGAACTGTTTGAAGATGTAGTCAGACCAGATTTCACGCTGACAGCTTACATGTGTTGGCATTTAAAACAAGTGGCACACCAAAGGCCATGTAGGGTGGACTTCACCCCATTACCCTAAATGCGGCACACATACGTCTCTGTTGTTTTTTACTATTTCCACTATTTGTATATTTCTTGAAAATCAGAGTGGACCTTAACCTCTTGCAAATCATCTAGCTCAGCTAGCTACCAGTGTTGGTCAAGTCACTTGAAAAAAGTAATCAGTAACTAATTACTGATTACTTCCCCCAAAAAAAATGCATCAAGCAAAAATTAAATTATATGCAACATTCTCTGACTGGAAGAAATTGGTTTAACATTTAAACTTATTTTCTGCACATTCCAGCACATAAAATATTTTTTTGTGTGTGTTTATACTCACTCAAATAGATGCAAGTAAAACACAGCAGAAAATAAATAACATCAAAGACTAGCGGTCCTGTTGCTCTATTTTCACCTGTAAAGCAGGAGTGGCGTAGGCGGAGGTTTATCCTGGTGGAGGTGAGCCGCAGCGTCAGTTGAAGAATCCGCGAGTTTCTCTGTGAATTTCCCATTACGTTGTAGCACACTCCCGGTGCTTGCTTGGAAGTTTAGGGGGTTTTTTTTCGCTGTAAAAATAAGTTTTCTTCCCACACACAACGGACACTAATGTTTTTGTCACTTTTTATGGAATCAAACTTAAAGTAAGGTCAGTACGTCCACGCTTTAAACGCTGCACGCTCATACTCTCTACCGCACTCGATATATGATCCACTGTTGATCTGCACACAGCTGTTGTCAAGAACGTGGCACTCGCTTACGTCACTGTCATGAGACATTCTCGCAAAAAAATCACGGTTTTAGTAACGCATCGTTCCTACGGGAAAGTAACGGTAATCTAATTACCGTTTTTGCAATAGTAATCCCTTACTTTACTCGTTACCTGAAAAAAGTAATACGATTGCAGTAACGCGTTACTGTTATCTCTGCTAGCTACACAATTTTTTCTGTTTTTTTCTCGATGAAAACAGGAAGGCAAATTTGAAAGTAAACTCAGTGGGAAAAGAAATCCTGGCACACAGTCTAGTGACAGCTGCAGGTGCACTACCACAGAGTGCGCTTTCAGTGGAATTGTCCTTGAATTTACCAACACTGTGTTCGATGGATCTGTGCGCAGGTACATCGGAGCTCTGGGTGCGCGGGTGATATGCGACAACATTCCCGGTCTTGTGAACAAGCAGCGGCAGCTCTGCCAGCGGCACCCAGACCTGATGCAGTCCATCAGCGAGGGAGCCAAAGAGTGGATCAAAGAGTGCCAACATCAGTTCAGACACCACCGCTGGAACTGCAGCACGCTGGACCGGGACCACACTGTTTTTGGCAGGGTGATGCTCCGAAGTGAGTCTGAACATACATGGCTAAGGCTTCTATCTGTGTGGTTCTTTGTGCGTGACAGTGGTTGTTTATATCAGTGACACTCAAGTTAATCATCCTCATAAATGTCTCTGCTGTTATCAGATAAGCAGGGAATTAATAGGTGTCTTATTAAATCAACTTTACCCCGGAATGCAAACAGAAAGAGAAATTGTTGTGGGTTTTTTTACCTTCTCAGGAATGAAGGAACATTGGGAAAGTGGATGTTCTCTGAAAACAAGTAGCAGATTGAGAGATCCACACTGGTGATGTATAAACAGTAATAGGAGATGTAAATATTTGGGTAGATGTTTCTGGCAGCCAGACAAAGCTTTACTCCCTGACATCTCGCCTGTGTTCTGCTTCATTGCGTGAGCAGGAATGAGAACAGGAGGAGGGTGGGACAGCCAGACCAAATAACCTCCAAAATCTCCTCTCATCTAAAATGAAAACACTGCTCAATGACTTAGAAAGCTGCCATCTGTGCAAATTAATAGGTGAAAGGAGAGTCGGGTGGTCTAATGTTATAGCTGACATGCTCTGTCTGGACCATCCACCATAAATGGACTGATCTTGGTATGCCTACTGTCTAGGATTTGCAGAGAGATGACTGCTTTACTCACCAATAACACATGACTCTGGACACTAGAAGAACAGCTGAGAAAAACAAGTGCTATGACAACTTTTGAATGATGTCCCATGTCAGATATAGGCAATATTAGATCTCTCTTTACCAACAGTCATAAGTTACTTCTTTAAATGATTGCAATTGCAACGCTCCCTTCCCCGTCTATCCAGGCAGCAGAGAGGCAGCATTTGTGTACGCCATCTCTTCAGCAGGAGTGGTCTACGCCATTACCAGGGCCTGCAGTCAGGGGGAAATGAAGATCTGCACCTGTGACGGTCAAAAACGAGGGCAAGACAGTGACGACAAAGGCAACTTTGACTGGGGCGGATGCAGCGACAACATCAACTATGGCATAAAATTTGCCAAAGCTTTCGTCGACGCCCGTGAGAGGATGGTGAAAGACGCTCGAGCCCTGATGAATCTGCACAACAACCGATGCGGTCGGATGGTCAGTGGAAACGTTTTTTTATATTAATGTTTAAGCTTTATCTCTTAGTGGAATTGTAAATTTAGACATATTTAGGAAGTAACAATGAAAACAAAAAGGTAAGAGAAGCAAATACCTCTCCAGGCTTTCTCAAGGTTCTTCATCAGTCCTTGCACCTGAACATTTTCAGGGGATGCTTTTATTGTTGTTATTGTTAAACGTAACATTGACCTACAAATTTATTCAAAGGCATCCAACTCAAGCGATCAAGATAACTTAACAAAGACCCAATGAAATAAAAAAAAGTAGAAATAAAAACCAAAAAAAAACGTGTCACAAAACCTGAGAGATACCCATGGCCCTTCAACTCATCCGTCTTCTGTGAGTCATAGATTGGTCTCTCCAAGCTTAAAGTTGGTCATAATAAACATCGACTCTTAAAATCATTAGAAATTCTTTTTTGCCTAAAGATGTCTTCAACTACTAGGCTAGTCGACTTACTTGACTACTTGACTAGGAAGTAAATGTCTTAAGACTAAGGATCTGTTTATTGAGAATATTCAGCATTATCCCAGCATCTATCGATGATCCAGCATAATGCATTAATATGATAACTGCATATGAGGGTCCCATAGCATTAAATTCTGCACTGTTCAAGTTATTGACCTGGCTTTTTCAGTAAAGTCGTCTCTGAAGGATAATGACGTAAAAGCTGTTACATTAAGAATATTTAGCTAACCGTTATGCTAGGAGAGCTTATTACACCCACATCTTCTCTTGTACAACATTGTTGGCTTGACACTGTGTCACCTTTGATCTCTGCTCTAGGCAGTGAAGCGCTTTATGAAGCTGGAGTGCAAGTGTCACGGGGTCAGTGGTTCCTGTTCTCTCAGAACCTGTTGGCTGGCTATGTCTGACTTCAGGCGAACTGGAGACTATCTTCGCAAGAAGTACAACACAGCCGTCGAGGTAACCATGAACCAAGATGGGACAGGATTTATTGTGGCTGACAAGGACTTTAAGGGAAGCACCAAGAATGAGTTAGTCTTTGTTGAGAACTCTCCAGATTACTGTCTCATGGACCGCGCAGCAGGTGAGACACACAAATAAGCTACAAAAATAAAACCCCTTGCTTTATATTGTGTACATCCACAGTCCTCAGTCAGAGCAGCTTTGACTAGTTGAGGGATGGACAAGAGATCTCTGAGGGTGTTCATTGGTATTTGGCACCAGCATGTTGGCAGCAGATCATTTGGGTCCTGCGATTGCAGCAGGTGGGGGTTTCCGTGGATCTACTCTTCCCAGCATATTCAACAAATGTTTGATTGGACTGTGGTGTCTGGAGGCCTGGTCAACACCTTGAGCTTTTCTCCAACACCAGCAGCTTTTGTAGTGTAGTGGGAAACACTGTCCTGCTGAAGGAGGCCACTGTCTTTGGGAAAACAACGTTTAGGCAGGTGATATGTGTCCTAGTGAGACTAGTGAAGTTTAAAAGAAGGTTTTTTTTTATTATTATTGGCCAATGCTGATAATTCTTAAATAACTTGCTTGTGCTAACTTGCTAATTCTGTTTTTAACATGTCAAACTTTAGTAAAGTGCCACTGTCACACAAGAGTAATATTATTATGACAATCATTTATTATTACAGTAAAGAAATTACCTTAAAGAGGGTCCTTTTAACTTCTGAGGAGTAGCATATTGATATGTTGTGTTTGTGGGAAACATCAGCAACTCACATTCTGAGATTCAGTGAAGTTCTTTTGAAGTTGTGCTTAAACAGTTTAATCATTTTTGTGTAAAATACTGTTATTATTATTTTAATTTAAAATCACGAGTATGTTGTTATGGGACGGGGCAAATAGGACCGACTGCTTAACAAAATCTATGAGAATCAGAGACTCATTGACTGCAGCCTTGCATTCCTTCACAGCTTAAAGTTCAGTGATTTGACCTTTAACATCTCCTTTAATACCTAATGTTTGCTTTGCCTTGTTAGGCTCATCTCTTTCCTAAAGTCCAGCTCCTTCAGTAGAGCGTGAAGAACTTTGCTAACTCACTGTTAATATGTTAGGGACGACGGCATGTGCAGGGGACACGTTGGGACTAACTTAACAGATTCTGTCACTCCTACCTGCGGTTTGCTTGGCCGCACTTTGACAACTGAGATGCAATGAAGGTGTGTTTGCTCAAAGGGAAAGCTGCCTTTCCTTGTTAAAAGGTGATCTTAAAAAGTAGCCCATGACCCTCCTCACCACTAATCTTCATTGTATAGGAATTCACAGCCTAAGGATACATGCAGGCTTATTTTTCAAATCTTTCCTTTGGTCAGCGTTAAGCTCCACTCCCTAGAGCCTGAGGGGAAGATCTCCTCTTATCCTTTGTTCTCTCTACTTCTGCGATGCTTTGTTAATGGACCTGGCACCTGATCTTAGGTTTGGATTTTACACCTGAGTACATGAACACAATTGCATTTAGGTCTGAGACTATTCTGTTGGGAAGCTTATAGCCTGCTGAAGAGTGAGGGAAAGTGATATTTTGCTTTGGCAAAACAGTTTCAGTTTTCAGCATCAACATGAACATTGCCAATAATAACTTCTGCCAGCTTTCACTCCTGGGCATCCACGTAATCATGGACATTTTTCAAAATGCTATTAAGCCGAGTTGGATGGCACAGTGCAGTGGATCTGTGTCTACCCCAGCTTCCTTCTGAGCACTGAGACATGCCTCTTAGGTTAAATTGGGATTGTAAATGGGCTTTAGGTGTGAACGCACAGGAGATAAAACACTTAGGTATACTGAAAAAGTGCTCTATGGATACATGCGAAAAGGTGAATGTAGCTTATGGTGGAAAAACATTTGAGCGGTCAGTCAGACTAGAATGTGGTATAAATCGTTCAGTTCCCCAAGGGAATGCATAGACAGGAAACCCAGTATAGTTACTGGATGTGCACAATTAAAGTTCTATATAATGCCTACTTTAAAATAAGAAGCAACTTCTAATCAAGGAGCTGTACTTATCAGTGATTTAATAATGAAAGCACACAGAGGTATCACGCCTCTCTGCAGCTCTACAGGACACATCTTTGTTTCATGTTGATCAGCATCATTTCTGTCAGCAGCAGGTATTTCTGTTCCCTTAAATCTAATTGAATCTGCTGCATATGATCAGTCCAAATCAAATGACACCAAATGACAAAATCATTTGTTTTTTCTAAAACAAAAAAAGAGTCCCTGACCTTTAAAACTTTAACACTTTAGAGAAGTGTCATGAAATCCACTGCTTGTGTTAAGTTAAATTTTATATTAGCTGTTTAATATACATAAACAAAAGTATCATACGTATAACAAACATTTGATTTCTTTCATCCTAACCTTTATTTCTCTTAGTGATAACTATTTATTTTAATAGTCTGGCATGTCATGATACGGCTGTGTGGCAGGCAGGAAGTGGACCCAAACCCAAACGCAAGCTCACAGAGGCAGGAATGAACTCAAAACACAGCTTTATTGCTGGAGGGAAACGGCGAAACAAACTGATAAGGAACTACACTGGGAAGCAAGACACTAGCACATAGAGAAACACACGACCACGAATGAGGGAGAATGCGACACCGAACAGAGGGAGACGCGGACATAAATACACAGAGGTTTAACGAGGGAGGTGGGAGCACACGGGGAACACAGCTGACACAGATAATCATAACGAGACAGGGCAGGAGCAACACAACGTGACGCATACTGACGGGAGACTGTCAAAGTAAAACAGGAAGTACACAGAGGCGCAGACAGGAGGAGGGAGGGAGCACGGGGAGAGCACAGACATAACGGGCTGGGGGAAAACATGGGTCGTGTCCAAATTCATGGGCTGCATCCTCCTGAGGCCGCATTTGTAGACCGATTACGTCACAGCGACGCGCCGAAGGCTGTCCAAATTCGTAGACTCCTCCGAATGCAGCCGACAAATGCGTCCTCCTTTTCCCCGAATTTGAAGGATGGGTCGGGTGTGTCCTTCGTGGCCCACCATATCCCAGAATTCATAGCGCGGCCCAGCCAAGCTCCAGTTTCCGGCAATGGCGGCCGCTACTACGTTTTAAAATTACTCTTATTAATCTTTCTGGGCCACAAAATAAACTTTAAACATATTTTCAGGCGAGAATGTGGGTGTGTAAACTTCAAATATCTGCTCGGTTTGTCAAGATATGACATATTTGCAAAGGTCCTTCGACGTTTTCGGTGACGTCTGTCACCCCACCAGCTGAACACAAAAAACGGAGAAAGATTTCGGGGTCCATTTTCAATTTTCATGCCGTGGCGCTGACAACCGGAAATACTCTGAATTAAGGGCGAGAGTAGATCGAGAAGGCTAGACCGTCCAATTCCATAGCCGTTTACTTCCGGCCTACCCGACCTCCTGAGGACCCGGCCCACGTAGACCGCGAAGGCCAGGTCCTCAGGAGGATGCAGCCCATGAATTTGGACACGACCATGGAATAAAACACGAGGGGAAACGAGGGCTCACAGATACACAGAGGGGCACACAGGGGGTAAAGGTCACAAGGGGAAGTCAAATAAGGAACAAAATACAAAAATACATGAAACTAAGAATGCTGGATGTGGCCCAGGATCATGACACCGCATGCACAGATGGCTGTCTTCTAATAATAAACTAACATTTTTCCTGTCTGGTGCAGTACCAATATTCTTTGTATGCCAAAACAACATCTCTGGTCCTTTATTCTCATTATAGGCTCCTTGGGCACAGCAGGCAGAGTGTGCAACAAGTCCTCAAGAGGCATAGATGGCTGTGAAGTCATGTGCTGTGGGCGTGGCTACGACACCATGCGAGTCAAACGTGTCACTAAGTGCGAGTGCAAGTTCAAGTGGTGCTGCGCTGTGGAGTGCAAAGACTGTGAAAACGTAGTGGACGTTCACACCTGCAAACCCCACAAGCGACCCGACTGGCTGGACGTAACCTAGGAAGGAGAGCGGACAAATCGAACGTGCACCTGACTCGTTAGCCTGTGCACTAATGACTCCACTCTAGTTGGGAGCTTTTAACTATAATACCTCTGGCTTTTGATGCTTTTATACTTCACAAACATTTGTTAGGGGATGGTAAACTGGAAATTAGAACCAGTTACTGATCATGTGCTGCTTTAAAAAGTGTTTTAAAAAGTAATGTGTTGAGCGTTTTTGAATCAGACTTTGAAACTTTGATGCAAAATGGCTTAATATTATATTCTGTTGTAAATGTACCCTTGGTTGAGGCAGATATATGAGCTACTGCCGGCTTCTTGTTTTATAGTATGTAAAAACTGTGTGCACATAAGAGATGAAAGAGATAATCACAGTAGTACTTTGTCTGCCGATCGCTCCTTCAAGGTTGCCTTGTACACCTCTATTAGAACGCTCTCTGGTAGTGCACTCACACTCCACAGTGGCAAAACAATGACCTTTAAATTTTTAACTTAATTTTATGAAAAAAGATCCAAGTTGTTTAGAACCAAATGTAATGGGTAGGGTGAGTGGTAAGGGAAATGTCCCGTGATAGCTCCAGATGTTACAGCAGACCTCTGCACATGATTACTTGGAGATTGGTGTTAGCCTGTGGTTTTTGCTTTTCCAAAACCTTTTTGATCCCACCGTGCACCCGAAACCACTGCTGCTAATTTGTGCAGCTATCACACTAAATAAATATAGTGCTTTCCAAGAGGTCTTTCTTAATAAAGACAGGTAATCACATTGTAAGGTCAAAGGAGCCACAAACAGAAGAGCAAGCAAAGACTTATCATTTACAGCAGGGGTGTCAAACTCAAATACACAGTGGGCCAAAATTCAAAACTGGAACAAAGTTGCGGGCTAATGTTAATATTTATTGAAAAAAAAATCTTCCTCTAGATTTAAGAATGAATCTTTTCTTATGGACTCAAACAAGTTTTGCTGAAAAACTGAATATGGAACAAGAAAAGCTTAATACTAAACAATATATATATTAGCTGTATAATACCAGTAGGCCAGCTCTAATAGTAATTTGGTATGGCTTCACGGGCCAAATGTAATTAGGCTGTGGGCCAAATTTGGCCCACGGGCCAGAGTTTGACACCTATGATTTACAGTGACAGCTCACTTTGTGTACAAGGGTTGTGGTAGATATAGGTGTGTTGAAAGAAAAAGGACACACCAACACAACAAAATAGCCTCACAAATTTTCAGTCTGTTGTTTGAAAGATACTTGTACAGTATGCTAATATTTGACTGTAACAGATCTAACAAATCATTCAGCTTCATGGAAAAAAAATGTAATTTCTACCTCCGGTTCTTTGTTTTTGCTTCCATTATTACTGTGAACTTTAAACAAATTCCATAGGCCATGCTAATGCAGACAAGTGCACAGTAAAAAGATAAATACAAAGCTTCTTTATTTTGGACGTGACCCTCCAAAATGGTAAATTGCAGTGTCATGCAACTGCATTATAGTGAATACAAATATTAAACCGGCCTTCCTGATATGTCACTGGAGCTGCAAATATTTTCAAAACTCAATATTAGTTTCCAGACTGATTTATCTTAAATAGAGCTTTTGTTTACCATTTGCCTTATCCCTATTACAAAGGCCAAAACAGCATATTTGTTCAGCCATCATATTGTGACAGACAAATTTATAATGCAATCTTATGCAACTGTGCTTTCAGTTCTTTGTGGACACACTCACTGGCTCTGGCCGGTTTGTAAGAAGTGAATTATTTCATGAAACAAAGCCAAGCCATTGCAAAAAAGAGCACTGAAGTAGCTACAGACCTTGCATTTGGCTTTCTAACATCTGGCAATGCAGCCAGACATAGTGTTAAGCCATTGGAGACACAACCCTCAGAGGAGTTTATAGATCTAAATGAATCTGACAACAAGCTGTGAAATGCTAAGAGTCAACAAATTGTTTCAACTCCACGTAATGAGAGGCACAGCCAAAATAAAGTGCTTTGGATAACGGCAAATGACACCAAGTCAAAAGTTAATTGCAAGCAAGGAAAAAGAAGACGAAAAAAGCCAGTTTTGAATGTAAACGAAGAGTAATTTAGCTGTTTTTGAAAGATAAGAGGAAAACTGTTTCAGATTGTGGGCTCAGGCCTGGACCTGTGCTGTTCTGTTCATACTTTTAATTCCCAAGTTCTTTATAAGTTTTAACATGCTATATTCAAGCCTACATCTGTAACCACAGGAGTTTCACTGATTTGGATTTATGGAGCGCCAGTGTCATAATTATGAGTTCATTTGGTTCTGTTCGGTCTACTATTAAAAGATGTCAACTTCCAGATGTTTTTCTTTTTCTTTATTCCAGGCAGAAAAACAGTAATAATAATCTTCTCAATTAAGCCTAAGGGCCTTTAACCCACATGTATATATTTGGGTTTTAGGTATTCCCCTGGTCTCCTATTACAATTATCATTACCTTAGCTATGGCATGGACGGGATAAAAACACTGCAAATGACCAGTTCATTGTTCAGTGTTAGACAAATATTTTTTTATTAGCATAACAAGACTGATTGTAGTCTTAGATAGCGTGATAAAAAGACTCACAAAATATCTTTAAATTAAAATATAACAATTTATTTCGTTTTTTTTTTTAAGTAATTTCTTGATCGACCAACTATTAAGCTTTATAAACAAAGAAATTTCTATTAATATATTGTTGATCTTCAAATTAGTCATAGTATCCGTGCTACTTTGTCCTCCAGTGTGGGTCACCCAGTTGAAGTCTGTAAAAATAAAAGGAGTGGCATTGCAAGCATTCACTGCCATCGCAGTGATATCAAATGGTTTAACAACATTTCAGAGCTAAAATGGTCTCAGGGGACAGTGTGGTCCACATGGATGCTTCGCATTCATGGGAAGCAGAAGAAAGAAATTCCATAATCCGTACTCACAAACTGTAATGACTCGAGAACAATTTATTGCTATGCCACTTTTAAACCAAACATGTTTATTTTAGCCTTGCTTGACAAGTACTCCAGTCTAAGTCGCTGCACTCCGATCACATATACATCTGTGACTTGCCTATAGTAATATGAGAAACATGCTGATACGCATGCATGCTGAAACCGTTGCACTGTAGAGCGCTTTGGAAATGAAAATTATTTTTTAAATGAAATGTCCCAACAGTTTCAGTGTTGTTCTTGGAAAAGAAGATCACCCTCATGACCCCATCAGGAGTAATTAAGGGTATTATGTGGACATGAAATTGGACTCCACTGTAGCTGCTATAGTTTATTACTTGCCAAGTGATATCTTACAGATTTGTTACTGGTAAAAGGAGTAAAATTTAGATATAAATCAAAATGTATGCATGTAAAGGCCAAGGAACAGACTCTTTCAAACACTTAGCCTTATTTCAAGTATCTACTTCACCACCAAATCTATAGTAACAAGCAAAAAACCAAACATTTCAGATTTTAGTGCCAGAGTTGGGCAGCAGCTGTTACTGCAGCAGGAAGAGCCTGTGAATATTTTATAGCTGCTGTGACACTTTTTTCCTCACAAAATACAATTTATCTTTTGGAACGAGTAAATCCACCATCAACCTGAATCAGCATTCACGATGCAAACAGTGCAAACAATGTCATCTTACATCCCAATCATAAACTGCAGGCCATGGATAAATTGTTGAGGAGGTGCAGGAGGAGTATAAGCAGCAGTAAAGATTTAGGGTGAGGACATTCACATTCAATATGTGACAAAACCAGGTTTGCAATAAGACAAGTTTACTCTTGTAAAGCAAATAACATTAAGCTAGTCTGATTTAAGTGTTATCTTTAGACCTGAGCATGCATTGCCATGTCAATTTCAGCATCGCCAGCAACCAATAAGTAGCAAACAGCAAAAAAGCTGCGCTACTCTTAAGCAAATAACCATAGCAATACACATGGAAACAGTCAGTGGTTACTTATTTTGCCAATCAAAGAGACATAACCCGAAGGGTAAAGAAGGAACGGGTGGTTACTTATTTTGCCAATCAAAGAGACATAACCCGAAGGGTAAAGAAGGAACGGGTGGTTACTTATTTTGCCAATCAAAGAGACATAACCCGAAGGGTAAAGAAGGAACGGGATTACATGCTATTCGTCCAAATGAAATTTTGAAAGATACGTATGTTAGGAAACACAGCAGTGCACTTACCTTGGCTGAAGAAGTCCTCAGGAAACATCCCTTCCAGTTTTAACTGAATTCTGATATGGAACGCCAGGATTAAGGCCAGTCGATGAAACTGATAAATATCAGTTACTGTGGCAACATAGGAGCAGATAGATTTAGCTAACAGTCAAATCGTGTAATAAAAATCTAGATTGCAGTTGTTTTCAGCAGAGCAAACCAGTGTGAAGTGTGATAGATGACGTATATACTGGAATCAGTTATAGTCTATCACACGTGAGTGACAGGTTGTGTCAAATGCAATGGACACGTTAGAATATTGGACCAATAGAACTGTTAGCGCTGTGCCATGTTGCTTATATAAACGCACTGGGTGGTCATGATGAAATATGCAAAACACCTCATAATGTCAGAATTTATAAGTTGCAAAACCACATTTCACTTGGTGCTTTTTTGGAAAGGGTCGATGTGAACACGGTGAAACAGACCCATGGACAGACAAAACACATAAACCGTTGTGAGCAGTATGTTCTTTCACTCCCAGAAGCAGATTTTCAAGAGTCTTCAGTCCAACACATACTGTATGCAGCCTTCAGGGACATGCTCGGACTTGGCACAGATCCCACTCCACAAGAGTTTCTTCATTTATCATGCCGGTGACCTTACTAGATTGATAGTGGGGTATTAAAAACTCTTATTTAGTGAGTCAACTGTTTAAGGTATGCACTAAGGTCATGCATCATAGCCATTAATGTATGCATTAAACAGTTTTCCACATGGATTTACCCCTCATCATTCAAGTTTTTAATTTTGGACTAACCGTACCGACTGCGGTCATAAATGTAAATGTTTCAACTTATCATAACAGAAATGAAATTCAGATTATTCAGTGAAACACAAATGCATTTTCCTTTTTTCCTTTCTTACATATTTTTCCTGTCGTCTTGACCTTGAATGGCTCTGCCACGAAGGTCCGTGAGCAATTCAAGTTTCGACATGCAGCATGAAACCACGCTCTGGCACTCTGAGCACACACTTGAGGTCCAGTCAACAGTCCTCAACAGACTTATTCATTACTGCTGCACACCACTTAAGCGCGAGTGTATGGAGTATGATTATGGCATCAAAGGTTCAGCAGGAACATGCCACATTAAAGCATCTGCCAATGGTGGCAGAGTAGTATAATCACAATGCTGCGCAAAATGGCTCTTGGCTATATATAGCAGTAGCTGGATGCCAGAGTAAGTGTCTTTCAATAAGACACTAGAGATTTAAAAAGATGGAGGAAAATGACATCAGCTGTGCAAAGGACCGCATTTATGTCTCATTTTATCAGCTAAGCCATTGGCCGTGCCTCTGTAAGCCGTTTTCAATAAATCATCAAAAAATAAAGCTTGCTTATAGGCAGTGTTGGGAAGGTTACTTTTAAAATGTATTCCATTACAGATTACAGAATACATGCCCCAAAATGTATTCTGTAACGTATTCCGTTACGTTACTCAATGACAGTAACGTATTCTGAATACTTTGGATTACTTAATATATTATCATGCTGTTTACAACTACATGAATGTACTATTGCTGTGATTTATTACTGTTACTGAAGGTCCGCGGCTCCGAACCGTAGTAAAGGGACCTCTGGCTAATAGTCAGTTCGTGTCGGCTCCGAAAACTAGCTTTACTTTGTTGTCTGGGTCAACTTTGCTAGCCAGAGACAGAGAGAGGCGTTGAAAAGCTGCTCCAACGGAACTTATTGTTTTTGGAGGAAAACACGAACACGGTGTACAGTCGAGTCTTAATAGCTTACTTACAACTGGGCTCGTCAGGCACTCTTCTTGGCTGCAGTGGTTATTATTATATTTACATGCTTCCAGCTCCCGTTTCTGCTCGGTGACAGCTCGTACTTTTCCTTTTTCTCCCTCCCTCGCTCACAGACACATAACGTGTATGACAGTCCATTCTCCCTGCAGCACGGACTACACTGCCTATGAGGCTACATTCTTTAGAGTTATGCCGGTAGCATTCTGCCTATTAGCTTAGCACAACAACAGGCGCTCTCTCACCCAGGAAACACGCAGAGAGAGAGTGTCACCCTGTAACCATGGCAACCGTAACGCTGCCGCCTGGAACAACAGAACGTAGCTGTCAAACAAAACCCAAACAGTCCTGACCCGCGACAATATGAAACACGGAAGTACCGCAGTGTAATCCATTTATTTCAACAAAGTAACTGTATTCTAAATACCACCTTTTTAAACGGTAACTGTAACGGAATACAGTTACTCATATTTTGTATTTTAAATACGTAACGGCGGTACATGTATTCCGTTACTCCCCAACACTGCTTATAGGAAACACCGACTTTGCCTTTAACAGGGTAAATCTGGGGCCTTTTGCAACAAACTCAAATCAGAAATATGACAAAAGCACAGAAAGGTCAATGAAAGACTAATTTATTTTGTTTTGCTTTCAAACTCATCCACGCGTAGTTACAGTTGTTCACAGATCCTCCTGTCTTCAGCATACTGTTACATTTCAGCTGCACACTAAAGATCCTCTGTGTGTCACACATTTAAATAGACAAATACTTAAGATCAAGGTATGCAGTCTAAGTAGTGAGAGTTTGGAGAAGGTCTGAATGATGTGTTTGTGTGTTCCCTTGCATAATAACCAGCATGCCCTTTTTTTGCTTTTGTTTTTCATTGTTATACTGATTCCATATAACATTTCTATAAAAATGACCCTTTAAGCATTTTTTCCCAAACTGAGTCTATCATACTGCAGGTGTAATAAATACCAAACAGGCTTTTAATCACTACACAGTAGTTTAGCTATGTAATGATCTAAAAGGCACTTTTTAAAAATTATTATAACATTTTCTTTCACGTAAGGTGGAAAGCTGTCACCGTGATGTCAGGATATCTGAGAAAAAACTGATACCTGAGATTTAAGAAAATTATTTAAGTAAATTTGTGGTTTTTAAAACTTTCTATATTACCTGTATAAGTTTTCTATGAATTAAAAACAGGTAAATTTGTTTCCTGTTGTTATGTTTCAATAAAATCTTTCAATGTATAGCTCTAATAGAGCATATTTAATTTAATACAAAAAAACAACCTTTCACAGAAGAAAACATTAGCTTAATTATACCAATTCAGACAGTCATCAAAATGTTAGTAAAGTAAGGAAAAGGAAATTCTGCCCACTCTAAATGCATATCAGCAGGCAGTTGAAGTGACCAACTTGACATGTTTGCCTAATGATAGATCGTGAGGGTTATTGCCCCAAGTTGACCTTACACAGCATAGTTAGAATTATTTTAATTTTTGTTATTGAAGATGTTAAATTGCCTATGCTGTGTGACTTTAAGTATGATTGCTGACTGCTGATGATCCTATTTACATTTTGATGATGCAGTGGTTACCCCAGAGACGTAGTGCTGAGATATTCAGCCTTAGCGACAATAGTTGAACTGCACAGGCATTGTATACACTGCAGTCCCTCTGAGGTTATAAATCCTGCCTCTGTTTTAGGAGGCCTCAGATGTTTAAATCTGCCCCGCTAGATGTGTGTGAGGGTCGATATAGCCCACTGAAATGGCATCTTTTTGATTACACAAAGAAAAAGAATATGGGCTTTTTTTTTGCAAATGGGCAGGAGAGCCTTTATGTACACATTTTTTCTTCCATACACAGGCAAAACCAAATTTTAATTTTAATTTTAATTTTTTTGAATCTGAGTTTACTCTGGATTATCGAAAAATGCTGGATTTCCCCATGCTAACAAAAGTGAATGACCCTATGAAACTGTTGCAAATGGTATTCACCAAATGTGTTCTTGGAGAAACTCTGACTATTGGAAGAGTGTGGGAGAGCATCTTAGAAGTAGTATTACTGTGTTGATACAACTTCAGCCAACATACGGTAATCAGTAACAACGCAGCAAGTGGGCAGTAATGCTGAAGACAGGAGAGAAAACACTTTTTGTTCAAGGGTTTGGAGTGGTATTGGTGTGTGTGTGTGTGTGTGTATGCATTGTGTCTGTGTTAGACGGGGTCAGATCCGAGTCAGCTGGTGCCAAAAACTGGACGGCATGAAGCTTTCCATCTTGTCTGCGAAGAAACCCAGCGGTGCAAAGAGCGTGCTGAAGAACTGAAAGTAAGAAAAGGCAGAATTGACTTCCGGTCAGTGGTTTGAAATTTCTTCCATTTCAAATTAATATTACTACTTCATAACATATCTTTTTGAAGTCCATTTAACAGTGGACTTCAAAACTTTTTAAAAGATGTATTATGTGTTTTCTTTATATATACTTTGAGGTACAATAAGCCTAATTTAGAAAAGATTACAAAGCACTGCTGTTACACACAGTGAGAAAAGTACACAGATTTAAGTAAAGTATATAGAAACTACTGTCCTCTAGCTCACCCCTTTTAAAATGGCAACCTAACATACACGGAAAAAGAAAATTATATAAGAATTCTCCACAAGCCTGACTTTTATATCCTGGGATGTACAGTTGATTCTCCCTATAAATCACACTGAAGTCATTCAGCGCTGCAAATGCAAAGCACAGTTTACAGTTTGGTGCAGTCAGAGTCAAAGGCTGAACATATTTGTACATTTCCTCACGAAAGCAGCATCATCCAAGATTGATCATTTTACAAACTGCATTCGTGGAAAGATCACAGATGGATCGCTACGTTTAAGCAGTCTCTCTATAAACTTTATATTATCCGTGATTTATGAGAGACACTTTCGGACAACAGTATCAACAACAGTCACTCTTAAAGCTTCACCATCTTCAAGTGAAAAAATGAAAAAAGTAAATAAACGACAGTATTTATTGCCGCTGGGAAAAGCTGCAGACTTACCCATAAAAAGTAAATAAAAGATTCTTAATAACCTTTGATAGTATGATTTGAGCAATAACAACAAAAGGCAAATGATAATAAAAAGCTACAATCAGAATTTATTATAATATAGAGATAAGACTGCAGAAATAATAACCTCTTTTAAGTATATTTTTGGTGGCAGCTTTGAAGCTTTATTGTTATAGGACAGTAGTGAGAAGACAAAGCTGAGGAGAGAGAACATTAAATGGCTCAGGGTGGATTCGAACCAGAGCTACTAAATGTACACTGACCACGTCCATCTCTTTATGACCACAGGTTATCCATCTTCCGATGGCTGCTTCCAGCAGCTTAATGCGCTATTTCACAAAACTCAAATCATGTCAAACTTTAATATCACAGTGAGGTCTCAGTACTAAAATAGCCTCCACAGTCACCGGATCTCAATCCAGTAGAGCACCTTTGGGATGTAGCTGAGAATCAGATCATAAATGTGCAGCCAACAAATCTGCAAAAACTGTGAGATCTTATCATCTCATCGCGGACCACAATCTCTGAGGAATGTTTCAGGCACCTTGTTGAATCTATGCCACAAAGAATTACGTTATGATGCAATTTAGATCTAGTAAAAATGTTATATGACATTTGCATATCATTTAAATGCTAGCTAATAATAATAGTTAGATGTCCTCTGAAATATTATAATATGAGGTCGTGCTAAAAGTTTGTTTGATACACTTAAAATCCAACTAGTAAAAGTGGGTAAGAAAAACTCGCGGACTGTCACGACCACCGAAATCCGCCGCGTTTTCCTGCTTTTAAGAGCAGCAGATTCATAGAAATCTGTTTTTCCTCAGAAGGCAGTGAGTACCTCTGTGTTCCTCCCTCATTGGTTTTCATGCACTCTATCTGAACATCTGAACATTACACAAACCAGACTAGCCGGACTGGCTGTAAAAGTCCAATCTGCACCCAATCTTTCCCATAACAAAAGGAACAGAACTAGATGTTCTCAGAGACACGCTTCAAGACTAAAAGGCCCTAATAAACAGGCCGACCATAAACAAAAGATTAGCCAAAGTAAGAAGTTTGCCAAACTGGCTAAAACACATAACACAACACTTCTATAATACACAAACACAAAATGAAGCAGTGCAAGCATCCATACGTTCTAACCTTTAAGGCTGCATGTTTGCTGTGGCTTTAAACTTGTGTTTTTCAGCTCTTCCCGCTGATAGCTAAAGTTAGACTGTAACTTGTTATCATAAACACTGACTTTACAAGCCTTCGACTCCCATGAGCCTCCAGTGTTGCTGACAGTGATAGAAGGCAGCAATTACCAAAGGAACTTAGAGGTTCGGGTTACCAATAACACCCATTAAAAAATGAGACCCAGTGGTCAAAGCTAAAACTGGTCAGCCAATAACCCTGAAATCTGAGTGAAACTCATGATAAAATTAAAGTGATAAGAAATCTATAAATTCAAACCGAACGTGTTTGAGATGAAACTGGGAAGTCAAGCAATACCACTTACTGCTTTGGCAAAGACACCCATTAGTTCAGGAAACTGATGTGTGAGCATGGCCAGCATGGCAGTGAAAGAGCAAAGGCCTGCTGTGAAGAGGATGAAGAAGGGAAGCTCTTTCTTTGGGTACACAGACACCTCGTGGAAAGCTGGAGAAAATCGAGACGAAAAGAGAAACAGTATCACAAGCAGGGCAGATGAACTTTTGTTTTAAAGAGACGAGGTTTTGAGTAGATTTAATGTACTTACAGGGCAGTAGTTCCCTATCTGCTGTTTCTGTGCATCCTGGGTACGGGTAAAAGAGGTGACCCTTCTCCAGTGGGTAGGGAATTATTCGGAAAGCTGCAGAATACAGTCGAAGGGGAAAAGCAGGACATTAAATCTGGATGAATAACACACCACAAACTATGCTTGAGTGCAGCTATTTAAAACACAAATACGGAGCAATTTTCGGTAAACCATTTAAGTTGGATACAAGATACTGACATCCGGATAAAATATAACAATAATATTCTTCTTGTGATGATCTCATCCACTTATAGTAATGCGTATTTGTGGGTGTACTGTGAATACATGATTTATGAGACAATGATAAAAAAAAAAAAGACAGGGCAGCTGACTAGTAAAGCTTTACACCTGCAAGGCTGTAGGTTCAAAACCAAAAAGAGAAGTAGCTTTTCTAGTATAGTGTTTGCAAAGTACAGGCTAGGTTGGGTGACAGCTTACTAACATGAAAGAAAGCAAATGAGAACCTAAAACATTTATATCTGAAAAAATAACCGTAAAAAGAAAGGTACATACTGCCCTCCCAGGTGCAGTGTAGTAGGTTTAAGGCTCCTTCTGCCCTCTTCCAGTGCTGCAGATGGAAGAAAGCGTATGCTACTGCCTCACTGTCACCCCTCTTCAAGATGTGCTCTGGAGGCAGGATCAAGCTCTTCATCTCTAATAAGTACTACGAATAGGAAGTGGAAAAAATACAGGACTTCTGTTCAGTATCTGGTCTTTTTGGTACCTTTATATCGTCATTTCTCATCCTTCACTCAGCTGTACTGTTTAGTTTTAATTGATTGTCATACTGGGATCAGTTGCACAAACAACATGAACTCAAACGAACACATTATGTTTAGTCAGTGATTCAGATTTCCACCTTTTTTTACATTAGGATTTACTCAGGCATAACGAATGAAAACGTGTTTTTCAAATAGCTTTAAATGACAAAAAATTGCATAGATTTCTGATCCACAATGTAAGACTGACACTTCTTTTCTTTTATGGGGACTAACTGCACATAGTCACGCTCATAAAATCATAAAAGACCATTCTGAGCAAAAAAACATCCTGAATTTGTTCAGTGTTACCGACTTCTTTCAGTATATTTTTGAATAATAGCAAGAATAATAAAGCAGTTAAAACAATTTCTATTCTGATAGATGGTAAGATAATGACAAATGACAAATTAGCAGACAACTGTTTACTGAATCGCAGTCTGGGTGTTGTCTGAGGAAGGCAGTGTGGACATTGGACAACATTTTGGGACTTTCGATGCAGCCGGCACATATGTCTATGACAGCAGACGCAGCAGGTTTATGACCTTAGATGTAAGCTGATGGTTCTGAGATTGCATTTAGACAAATGGACTGTTAACAACATGCAACCAAAGTCTGCTCAAAAGTACAACTACTGGAAACAGAAACCAGGAAAATTAAAGTAACCAAAATCTTATCCAGCGCCCACAAACCCACGTGCCCATATCCATTATTAGAGATCAGCTGACTCAACTGTACTGATGAGTGTTTGTGTTAAGATTCCTTGTGGTCCCAAATAACTTCATGCAGCTTCAATGTTGTCATTCATATTTTGTCAATGAGTACTTTTTGCTCTATTGTGCAAATCCCCCAGGCTAACTCCCTGTGGAATGTAATCATATTCTGTACATGTGAGGTATTTATCTAGAACCTCATTTTGCAATTGTTCAAGGTGGAAGGGAAAAGTTTTCCAAAGGTCTCGGTCTCTCTCTATATACGCGAGTCAGTGTGTGTGTGTTATTGTTACAGTACAGTAATATCATTCCATGAATGTGTAACATGCCCAACTTGCTTCTATTCTCTTGGCCTACTGCACAAGTTTGTCCCAGTGAGTCAGTTGGTTCACTGAGCTGACAAATCCCAGAGTTACAACCTATAGAACTTCCTCTCTCACTCTGAAATAGAAGAAATCTAGCTTTTAGAGTACATACATCAATATATTGTGTAGAGCTTTTTTTTTTTTTGGGGGGGGGGGGGGGGGGGGGGGGGGGCAAATAAATGTTTTTAAAGGTCTATATCCGTCAGCATAGAAGTCCTTAATGTATACCCATTGACGCCGATGAATGTGACGATCTATGCATTTCATGTCTGTGGTGCCCAGTGTGGCAGGGGTCTGTTTTAAACAAAATCCTAGTGCAGTGCTGGGGCCCCCCGGGCCGGATTCCCGAGCGGCCAGCTTTGCAGTGCTTTGGATCTCAAACTGACACTTTGGGAAGGTTACCCCACAGCTAATCCTGTCTAATCCCTTCCATGGTCACAGGTTCAGTCATCCATCCATCCATCTAGCCAGTCAGACCATGCAGCTTCACCATCCCTGACCCTGTCCCCTACCCCCATCCCCATAATCACCTACTACCAAGGCTCATCGTTGTCTTTCTCCAATTTGTCTTTACATATGTTCCAGGCCCTATAACTGCTACCTGTGTCACCCATTTTTCCTGCTGCCTGTAGCTGCACATCATTTTCTCTCTTTCTCAGTTGACACGCAGATTCTTACATTTTTCATCACATGTTATTTTTAGACACCTACATAGCTGTACAAAAAATCTCTCATACCTCTCAGCTTCACGGATAAAGGCTCAATTAAGCAGGTTACCATCATAAAGCAGTCATTAAGTAATCATCTGTATTTCACAGGATTTTAGTGGACTGTACTGTCTTGCAGTTTTTCTCCATCCACCCTGACATTTTCTGTAACAGCAATCGGCAGCCAAGAGACAACCAGAAGGTGCTTGTTTGCCCTTCTCACTTATCCTGTCTGACTTACTTACATCAGCTCTACTCGGTTCAGCCAAGGCACTTGACTGTCTTCATCTTCTTCCTTCCTTTATTCTCAGCACAAACATTTCACCATGCTCTATTCCCTCTCAGAGGAGAGGCAGCAAGCCAGCTCGACCACCACAGACGAAACCTATCACTGGTTTATTGTGGTGGATTATAAAACCTCCCTAACTGCTATAATAATTCACATGAATTTTATGCAACACAACAAAGGATAGCATAAAACAGAAGAAAGAACTTAGTGAGTATGGAAGCAAGCTTTAATTCAGATCATTTATCAGCAAGAAAGCCAAGTCGTTCATTCAGTAAAACAGAGGTTGTTTTTTCGATTATTATTATTTCCTGTATTTCAATATATTTGAGCTTAAAACATCAGCTGATTTTATACAAAATCAGACACTAAGAACCCTATAAAATATACAGGGATATTATACTTAAAATGTATTAATTGAGGACAGGCATTCAATTTTCTTTAGGTGTAGGTGGCATCAATAATCCTAAAGGTGAACTTTTAAGGAAAAGCAGCTCATGCAGCAATACAATGACATAATCATAGATGTTCTTCTACAAAAGAACAGTAAAGAAGAACAAAGGTGGGGATTTAGAAGAGTTAAGTCAAAATCCTGACTAATAATCATGCTGGAAGGAACTAAAACAAGCAGTTCATGTAAGAAACACCACCAACATCCCACAGTACCTCGTAATGTTGCTATAGTAAAGATTCACAAGCTTTTAATGATCATGTTCCTTGTAAATATTTCTGTCTAATTTTTTAACTGGGTTAACCGCAAGTACTTTTTATGTATTCCGAGAAAATCTGATGATATTTTGGTCGATATTCATCCAGAAATTAGGACAATTCTAAAGGATTCACAAACTTTCAAGCACCACTGTATCTACACATATTTTTTAGTAAAACCTGAATATTTTCGCATGCATTTTTATCTCTGTTGTTAATAATGAGTGGACAGCACATGGCACACATATGTCTGGGTGTTTCTATGTTTTAAGACTAACCATTTAGAGCGGCTGGCTGCTCAGCTGTCCTTCCTTGCATGCCATGGCATTAGAACTGGTGACACCTCAGTCACACCCCCACCTCCCTGTTCTGCAGCCTTCCTCTGCACTCCCTGTCGCCTCTTTGATGAAGGGATTGAATTTCATGTGTTCTCCTTTCATCCCTGGGCAGTCATAAGCTCAGAGCATAACTCATAAGCTTCCTTTTGATTCTAATCTGCGGCACTTTGCCGCACACAATGAAGCACGGAGGCAACATTGCCATCAACCCTGTAGTTGTTTATCATTTTTGGCCAAACATATGAACAATGGAAAAACACAAAGAAGTTTTTTAAAAAATGTAAAATATATCATTTTAACAAACATTGACACTAGCTACTTCATCTTGTGCCACAGGTAAGGGAACTTATATTTGTCCCCAAGTGGGCGAAACTTAAGCCACAGTCCAATTCCTGTAACAACCCCATTTTTGTCATCTGGATGAAACCTCGTCCATCTTAATTCAGAACAAACACAAACGCTCCTATTCCGTCTCAATTTACAAACCAAACAGCCAATTTCAGTGATACACTAAGAAAAAAACTCTGGTTTTCTGAGCCTTGACAGGCAATCTAGAGGAGAGAATGTCATTGAGAATTGGGGGAGATAAAAAACTGCCATTTAAAGTGGGGTAAACTAGCAAAGTAAATAGGCCCGGGTCGCTTTGAGCGCTTCAGATTGAATGCATGTTAGCAAAAATGGTAGTAAAAATAAATGTAAAGCAGATTTAGCAAGCAGGGACATTCGATCAGTTATCCAAGCATCTGGGAAACTGTCAGTTTCTTAACCACTGGCTGCTGGAGAGGATAACTGGAATGGACAGGCAGATGTAGAAATGAGTGGAGGATAAATAGAAGAGGACAAGAAGATGAGGAGGAGAAGAAAATAGAAGGGAGCAAAAGAGAAGAGGAGGAAATTAGATGGATGAAAAGCTGGTGAGGAGAAGGGGCTGAGCGAGAGCACTGAAGCAGCTGTGCAAATCAAGTGTGTGTGTCTGTATATGTAGATTTTTGTGTGTGCATAGCCTTTTAAGCAGTCTGAATGAACTCATGTGATGTAGCCTAGTATTATATTCATATATAATCTGCTTGGCATGCTTGATAACACACTCGCCACTTAATGCTTGGCCCAACAATGCTCCTTCAGTATTCCAAATCTGTGTGTGTACCACAGGCTACTGCACTGTTTTTATTGTTCGACTGTACGGATGGTAACGACAGTCTGACTAAAGTCAGTTTGGACTGAAATGAAAGCATGATCATAACGTTTGTCACGTCTTCTCATTATACAGAGAATAAATTCTGCTGACTTTGACTTCTTCGAGGAGTTCAATGTTTATTACATTTGTTTTTGAGAAGTAGCGGACTGCAATGGTGGTGATCTCATCTATCAACCTAGGATGATGACCTTTTGGCTGCAGTGAGAAATACTAAAGTATGCTATATCAAGAACTTCACAAATATATTTTAAGTCCTCAAAGCACAAGTTCTTCACCTACTGCCATTAATTGTTTTCCAGTGCTCCGGAAAAAAGAATTTATGGCTGGCACCCTTAATCAATTGTAGCCTCACAAAGTCACAAGCATGACTGTAAACTATGAATTAGTTTGGTTTGTTGCTACTACTTGAGGTTTAACACATCACTCAGCTGCTCAGCACCTCAGGTGTTGCTGTTATTTTTTTTTCTTATGTAGATTTAACCTGCAAATTGGAAATTGGTTACTTATTCTTTTGCCCAATGATTTCTCTAAACTTTGGATCACAACAGCCAAAGCCCCTCTACTCTGCTTGCACCGGTTGAGTGCAATACAATCTGTTCTGGAGTCTTTACAGTAACAAAAACATACTCCCCTTCTCTTATCAAGCCAACTATAATGCATCTTCTGTGGTCTCGCGTACATGCTTTAGTTTATTGCTTATTTTTTTAGTGCGTTTAATGTTGTCTGAAGTTTATCTGAAATGTGTAGATGCTTTGGTAGGACATTAAATCTGTACTGAAACCAATTACTATAAAAAATGAGAAATGACTCTGATAGCCATAAAATCACTTTCAGTTCAAATGGGCAGATGTTGATTGTTTTGAGACTTTGTCTTTTTAACAGTTCTGACGTTTTCATCAGCTGATGGAAACACGATGGTGTGATCTGGCCTGTATAGTTCTTGTATTAGAAACTTTGCCAAAGCAACAGTAGTCCTACAGCTGAGGAAACTAAACTCAGATGTTCTTTTTTTTTTTAAAGCCTCATGCACCAAATCTGCTTTTGGTGACAACAAGCCCGCCCATTTAAAGAGGCCAAAGGAGTCGCAGGTGCACTCATCTCTTAGACATGCCAGACAACACAAAGCAACACCCCCTCCTTCCCTACTGTTGCATTTCCATACCCAGTGCTCTGCTATGAGAGCACTGAGTATGCACCAGATTCCACAGTCAAACGCTGAAAGACGAGCTGTCCAATAATCCTCCATGAAAGGTGTGTTAAAATTTCATAATGTCATTTAGCCATTCACCTAAATTCAAAGAAGTCATTTTGACAAAGTTGGCAGTGTGACATTCAGACTGTCTGTTTGCCTCAAACAAGGGATGAGGGGATAAGGGAACATGAGAGGATAAGAAACAGGATGAGGGTATGTGATGAGAGGAAAGAGGACGGCTGCCTCTGGGCAGAATGGGAAGGGAGCAGTTGGAGAGATATTGAAGATGAGGGCCCTCACTTTAAAATCAAAGGCTGGATCAAAGTGCTGGCTGATGTTTCCCCCTCCATGCATGCAAACACACGGCTTCTCTTTCTCTCGCTCAGAATAGGAGTCTGTGAAATGAAATAACACCACACTACAAAGGCTGAACTGGGACAAAACTCTGCTGCATCTGGTTGTGTATCAATCTGTGTGCATGTGGACGTGTGACATCTAAACCTGTGGGAACTGATGTGAAAAGAGATATGCAGCCAGAGTCCCATATTCTCCTGGTCCAGCTGTAGACAGAGCTGTGATAATATGACCAACTGATCACCAAGTTAAACAATATTCTGTGCACTAAAACACTGGTAAAAACAATATAGACTTGATACCAAAAACAGTGTTCTGATCAAATTTGTATACATTGTATAACAACTACAACAATAATAAAGATATATAAATATTAATATAATAACAATCAAAGTGAATTGTATACTGTAGAATTTTAAATGTGGATAAAATCCACGATCTAGAGATGACACTACCAGTGAGAAAATAACCTTTACTGACATCTCCTGGTGATCCAGCAGCACAGAACGAATGGAATGAAAGCTGCTGTAGTTGCACCACCTATTACAGTCAAAATAACTCACTTTTGATTGACTGACTGCTTACTTTACTGTCTGCTTTTCATGTTTGTCCTGAATGGGACCTTTACGAATGGCAGCCATGTGAGTATTGCGTGATTAGACCAGATAGAGGCAGTAATATTGAAAGTAACGTCAAGCTAAATTTCTGCCTTTTGTTTGTATGCCTCCCCTTACAGGTAAAGTTGCAGTTTACGTTATGTTTGTGCAGACTCATGTAATATATGAACTCAAGACTCTGAAATAATTTAATAAAATGGTAAATGGCCTGTATTTGTATAGCGCTTTACTAGTCCCTAATGACCCCAAAGCGCTTTACATATCCAGTCATCCACCCATTCACACACACATCCACACACTGGTGATGGCAGCTACATTGTAGCCACAGCCGCCCTGGGGTGCACTGACAGAGGCGAGGCTGCCGGACACTGGCGCCACCGGGCCCTCTGACCACCACCAGTAGGCAACGGGTGAAGTGTCTTGCCCAAGGACACAACGACCGAGACTGTCCGAGCCGGGGCTCGAATTGGCAACCTTCCGATTACAAGGCGAACTCCCAACTCTTGAGCCACGATCGCCCACGACTAATATCTGGGCAACAAACACTAGTATCATAAACTGAGTATCCATTCAATTGTGAAATCTGGTCAGAATTTCCTCTTTAGTTCATTAGCTGTCAAAGTGAGGCTGTCCTTTGACCTTTTGCCTCTAAAATGCCAGTTTTTCATCATTTTCATCTACATAAGGCAATGGTGAAATTTTGCAATAGAAAGCGCATTCTTGAGTGACCAAAAAACATTTTTGTGAGGTTAGAGTGACTTTTGACTTTCATCACATACTCATACTTCCAATTCCAAATGATGTTGCGTCCAGTAAAACGTGATGGATAAACAGAACTATCCATCCAATAAAAGAAGAAGAAAAAAAAACAATCCACCAAACCACTTGTGGCACACGGATGAAGGACGTGAACTGACAGTGTTACAATGACACAAGACCGTTTGTTCAAAAACAAACGTTTTCTCAGTGTAAAGATGCTTATTATTATTTTAACAGTACATCTCAGTTTTTATATATGATAAGAAATGTTGCTGTAGTACAGAGAACTCTATCAGCACCAAAAATGTCTAAAATCACAATATTTAACATACCCCCCTCAGCCCGATCCAAAGAAATTTCCATAGTAGATCGTGAAAGAGAGTTGGGGAAAAAAAACATACAAGAAATGTTTTGTTTTAGGTGTTATTGTTTATCTAATTAGGGTGGCGATCTTTATCAGTAGAAAAGCTGTAAAACCAATGAAAATACAGTGAAAAGTGGGCACCACTTTATCTCAGTAGGTGAGCAGGCGACCACATGTCGCACGGCAGCAGCCCAGGTTTGAGTCGTACCTGCGACCCTCTGCTGAGTGTCTTCCCCTTCTCTTTCTACCCAAATTCCTGTCCTGTCTAAACTATCCAATAAAAGCCGGAAATGTAAAACAAATGCAAAAAAACCCCAAAACAGTTAAAAATGCAAAATATGCCCTCCTTCAGATTTTCCAAAGCCGTCCAGTGGGTTGGAATGGAGTCTCTGGTGGGGCCATTCTGGCCCCGGGCTTTGTGTTTGACAGCCTGGTTTAAAGATCATCTGGTCACTAATGTATGTTTGCTGTCAGATAAATAACTGACCTTTGGCACGTGGGGATTGAACTCAACGGCTCTGTGTATGGCCTCCACAGCATTCATCTCTGCTGTGCTCAGCCCCCGCCTGGATGCTGCCTCTGGTGAAAACCTAAGAAATCACATCTCACATTCATGACAAAGTTAGGGCAAACACATACAACAACTGAAGCTAACAGAAAAGACAACTTACTTATCTGAGACAGCCCGTGCTTTCAGCAGCGCAGATGTATAGCATATAGTAGCTGATTTTGGCAAACTGATGTCTAAAGTAGAAGCAGAAGTTGTGTTTATGTGACTGGGCATGCAACTCAAATGACTGACCTACTTTGTGCAAAATCATGGTATGTTGATATTCAAAAGTAATTAAATATTTGTTGAGTTTAGTCTTACCGTCATATTTTGCAAGGACTGCTTGCACATCAGCATATGCCTGAAGCTCTAAAAGAGCCTCAAGGAGGTTTTCGTGTATATTTAACATTCCCAACAATGGGAACTCCTTCATTAACTGTAAAGAGATAAAACATATTAAGGTTCACAGTTTTAGGTACAGTAAACATGTCGACTTAGTAACATACTTTCTGCAGTAAACATGTTTCAAGGTGATACTCACATCTCTCATCATTTTTACTGCTTCTTTAATTCGCCCCAACTTGCGTGCACACATTGCCAATCTGCGTTTAATATATACTAGTAGGTTGATATCTTTTCCTGCTGTATTGCAAAGAGAAAATATTTCACTGCAAAGCAAAATAACCATGAGTTTAAAAAACAAAACAAATTAAACTGCATTGTATATGAATATCACGCTACATTTTGTGGTCCAGTGTAGAGCACTCATGTTATCTTGGAGCTGTAATTCTTCCATCATGAGAGGGAGTGTAAAAAAATAAAACACTTTGCTGTATTATATCTATCTGTGGCATATTGAGAGGTCCATACTGAAGTACTAAACTGCACAACGTGGGTAAGGGCATGCAGCACAAGCAGGATAAATACACAGTGTTGAGTTACTTTCTTTGTACTACTATGCCCTAGAGTACTTTATTGTACTGCATTAAAAACCATCCTTACCAATACTTAGAGCTTTTTTAAAAAGGCGTTCGGCTTCTGTGATAGTTGTTGCTTCTTCCTCTGCTAGAAGCACATAGGCTGCAGCGCATCTACACAAATGTACACAAGAAATTAATGCATTTATAAATAGCAATCCAAGCTGTTTTTTTATATTGCACAAGAAAATATTTATATTTACTCACAAATAAAAAATAAGAGATGATGTCATAACAAAGACAAAACTTGAGAATGGTAGCACCCTTAAAGAGGCTAATATACTGTATATTAGAGGTGGGAATCACCATACATCCCACAATACGATATTATTGCAATTTTTTAAAATATTTTGCGATATTCCGATTCTGTACATAAAGGTAAACTTTATCAATATTCATTTTATCTAATATCAAAGTCTCACACTTTCTTTCTCTCATTTCAGTTTTATTGTTGACAAACTGAACGGTTTGTATTACAGTCTAGTCCAACTTAACTGAACGCAACCATCTGGTACAATTATAGCTATTCTGAACTATGCAATTTATGAAAACTATGCAGCCCCTTCAGCAACTGAAGAATTTGAAAGTAAATTAAAAAATATATATAATTTTACTTAATTAAAGTAAAACATGTTTATTGCTGCCAAAAAAAAAGTTAAACACATTTGGACAGTGAAGGAATGTCAGGATTCTTGCTCAGAAAAGAGCATGTTCCAGTCCACAAAAACGTTTTTTGTAACAAAATATCGATTTCTGCTGTCCCTGTATCGATACATTATTAGCAAACAAAATATCACGATACTACACAGTATCGATTTTTTCCCCCACCCCTACTGTATATACACATTATAATTGAAATATATTAATGCAGTTAAACAAAAGTCAGCACAATAAAGACTCTTCAAAGATTATTTAATTATTACAAGTACCATATAAAGCTGTCTGAATTTACTTGTACTCTAAACTCTAAGTTCTCTAAATTTAAGATTCTAAACAGCAGCACCAACCTCAAAAAATAAAAAAAAAACACTTTCTTTTTCTCATTAATGTGATGGCAATATAACTGTAATACAGTCTCACTTTAATGAAGCCTAACACTGAGCATTTTGAGGTGCAAGGCGTCTAGAAATATGTATGGAGAGGTTCACTGTGTACGAGTAGAACTCACTGGTGGTTGATCTCTATGGCCTGATAAGCTGCTCTGATCCTGGCTTGAGGATTTCTCTCTCTCCAGGCCTTCTGCATCACTGTAAGAAGATGATCATCTAGGCTTACTGCAATATAGATGTGAGTTTATGGTACTGGTATACAAACCCGTAGTGCTTCACATCATAAAAAAAGGAATTTCTGGCATGTATTGCATGTATGCATTGATTGCATAGATTTGAGCAATTTTCCTCATCTTTGTATAACTCACCAGCATCCTCTGGCCTTAACTGCTGAGTGTCTCCTGTGAAGAAGGTCTGATGATCTTGAGCAGATAGGTTCATATCATAATATGTTAAGGGTTCCTTCCCAGTCACCCAGGTGTACCTGTAGTACACAGAGTAAAAACAATAGCTTCCATTTTATGGTTCAGTGAATCAAATGAAAAAATAATACTTCTGCACTAAAGACAAAAAGTAGGTTTAAATCATTACAAATCTTTAGAAAAATTCTGATATTATGAATTACTCATTTTAAAAGGTTATTTAACAGAAAAAATAATAATGTTCATATACATAGCAGCAGGCACTGGTTCGTGAAAGCCGCCATGTTGCCTCCTTGTCTTGAATACAGTGGCTAACATGGACATTTGCATTGTTCCTGATAAGTTTTATATATTTAGCTAAAAATTGGCCACATATGCAGTAGATCTTATAACATTCTTTTGATCTAAAAATCACAAATAGCTCTTTCAAACTATAAATGTCCATTTAATATTTGTATATTTTTCTCCTCCTCCACTGCTCCATCAATTAAGCTGACTGCAATCTGCAATCTACTGACATCAAGTGGTGAGATTTCACACACTTAACCTTTATGAAATTTAAATGTGTTTGAACCACATAATTATCTAAATAAAATCTTAAACAAACACATACCTGTTATATTCAGCTCCTCTAAAAAGATTCAAAGGATTTCGCCAGACCTTGCACTCTACAAACAGAGGTTGTTGTTACTGTTTACATAAATATGAATAACAATGCTATGATCGCCTGCATCATGTATATATTTTTTTTTACCTGAAACACTGGGCCTAGGCTCTGCATCTCCATTAACTGATGAGAACAGACCAGTTGTGGAGCTGCTTTCCACTCCGCCCAGCAAAGGACGCAGGTGGCTCACCGATACTTGTTCAATAAACGAAGTCCCATATTTACGAAAATACCACCATTCAAATATCTGTAATAAAAACATAAACAGTTAATATGCTTTTATTAATATGTGCCATTATACAACCTGAACATTTGCATTGGTATTTGTCGCTGATTTTGTGCTAAATGAATCTTTAAATTGAGAGTGATGAAGAGCTAAAACACTTAAAAAGCTAAAAATAATAATAATAATAATTAAAGGGTTTATGATGATTTTTTTTTTTGGTTCCTTCTGAACATAAGAAGGAATGAAAAATTATATATATATTTTTTAAAACATCTGAAAGGAATTATTGCTATCTGCATCATATAGCATAATGCACTCTAAACCAAAACATACGTTACAACTGAATGTATTAAAATGTGTTACGGTTAAAACGTGATTTATGGTGATAAAGAATTTAACTCACAAGGATGAGTCCAGAGATAAGAGAGGAGGTTCCAGTGAGAGCCACGTAAAATTTGGGTGTCAGTGTGTTTAAAAACACTGAAGCTGAAAGAAGAAAATAAAGGAGACACTTACGCCCAACAGTAGTTTTAATAAAAACCTTGAAAATATTCAACTTCGATGATCTTTATCAGGTGACATTTAGCTCACAGTAGCAAACTTGGTAACACAAATCATCAACTACTTAATTTCGACTGCATTCAGTGTGATCTACGGTAGGAGAAAAAGCAAAATGCGTCTGCCAATTAATATCTAAACAGAAGCTTTACTTTTAACCAGACAGTCGCCACTGTTCGTGTCTCGATAACTCAGACAGCGAGCTGTCAAACCAACAGCTTTCGCTAAAGCTATACACCCGTAGGCTAACAATAGCTAGCTAGCATCTGCCTTAATTCACCTGAGGTAAGAGTTTCCTGCAGTTTCAGCGGACTCCACAGGACGTATATCATTATCAGCACCATCCCGAACCAAAGGAAGCACACATAAGTCCATGACCAAGAGAGCCAAGACTTCAGTTTCTCTGTGAATCCGGGAGACTGGGGATTACTGCCAGTGCTGTCCTCCATGTTTCTCCGGATGTCTGTAAACAGAGGAGTCACGTGACTACGGAGCAACAAGACTTCTACTTTGAAATCGTTGCAAGAAAAATGTTTCCGGAGGCTACAGAAAAACGTGTATGTATTTTCTTTCCACACATATACACGCTATTTACTCCTCATCTAAACCAAAGAAACTATTATCACGTATACTTTGCATACAAACGTCTTGCGACTGAATTTATTAATACTTACTATAAACAGCTTTATATTTTAAATACCAAAATACTGAAACTATTAATAAGCACTTCAAGAGCGCAAACCTCACCTGAGCCCACTCTGGCCAGTATTTAACTGTTAGAGAAAAGTGTTGTATTTTGTATATATTCATTTAAAAAAAAATGTTTTGGTTCTTTTTAAACGTACTCGAAGAAGTATATATAAAGAAGTGTATAGTGCAGTAAAAAATCAGATAAGGGTAGCATGACAAATGTGTACTTTGATTACACAAACATTATGTAGGAGCAGGTGGTATTGATTTGTAAATAACTGGATACAAATATTTTCAGCTTTTAAAAAACTTTTTTTTTAATCTTGTCTTGTCTGGCAGCGTTAGCAAACAGAATTATGATCTGAATGCACTCGCAATTCTCAGAATCGTAATTCTGATTGCAAAAGCTACTACAGTATATTTGTAACTAACTATACACAGAAAGCAATGTGATTAGGAATGCGATATTTAGAATCCCCAAATATCATTACCTATGTTGTCAATACAGTAATTAGGCAGTAAGAAACATAGTTTTATCACTTTCAGATCAATCAATTAACCTTGAAGGGAAGGTCAGAGGTCAAATGTTAATATAGCTTATGAGTTCTGTATGTGGGCAATGCACACCACACTTCCAAAAAAATCATAGTTATAAGGCTTTATAGTTACAGAGAGAATGACACACACACAAACTAAGCCAGCTTCCTTACTGGAGGTAAAACTATGGATAAACAAAAAGGATACATTACATAACTACTAGAGCTTTAGCTAACAAACATTTACATAAGTATTTGTTTATTTTACTCAGATTGTAAAAGCAATGGGCTATTGTAATGATGATTTCTTTTGCTAACTAATAATGAGGCCATTAATTATTATTTTATGGAGATATGCTTAGCAGTTATTTTGTTAATAAAACTCCTGTAGACCTTAATAAACCACTTTCTTGGTAGCTACGGTGCTTAAGCCGTTATGAATATTTGCTGACGATAATTATCTTGGCCATTAAATGTAGCAAAACTGCAGGCAATCATTCCCCAGTTAATTTCCCTGCCCATACTGTCTGTTCCTATTTGTGGTCAGCAAGTGGGGCTATTACACCACCAACCCATTGACTTTTGTTTCCATCATTGTACTGCAGGTGGAGACAACTTTCCGTTTTGCTGGGCTCCTTTCAGTCTCTGGTTTCACTACAATGTTTTAGAAATTCATGTCGTCCTGCATGAAGGTGTTCTTTTTCATCTCTTTCACCTAATATATTCTGTAAATTAGTTTCCAACCATTTTTGCACTCCTTATTTCTGGTGAAGAGTTGGATTCAAATGCTGACAGTCACTGTCAGTTAGTATCCTATTCATTTACATAACCAAAAATACATAACTCAAAGAGATTATTGGCACAAGAAAGAAATATATTTTTGGATACATACTTTCAGCACCACTTCCCACCTTGTGTGATTGATTCACATCTCCTAACCGGGCAGGAATAAATGCGATTTGTTGGAGTTCATTCTAGTTGGAGGTTACAGGTACTGAATGGCAGAGAACCCGATTTGGTCCTACTCACACATGCCCTTGGGTGTTTTTCTGCCTGATGCTGATGGACAAGAACACGCAGGGTTAAAGGCCTGTCATATAAATCAGGTACAATCACTTTAGAGGTGAAAACATGCATGATGCTACTGACAGGGAGAAATAGAGGGGGAAATGAAAAAGAGACTAAGAGGAAGGAAAGAGGAGCAAGACAGGCTTGCAGAAGTTATCTGGAGTGTATAGTATGACCTACATGTCTGAATGTATTTTCAGATGAAATGATATTTCCAAATGACCTCGTCTCAGTGAGTCATTCGCTGATTAGACATGCATGAAGCCTCCAAGACAGCATAAAACAGTGCAGTTACACTGATGCACTTTTAATAGATATCAACAGGAGAATATGTATAATGTCATGTCTTACATGTAGTTGCGTTATCAGAACAAGGATCATTTCAGAATTGTCACAAAAATGCACAAAGTAATCAATTTGAAATGCTCAAATAAAATATTGATTTTAGGGAAAAACAACTTGTATAGTAAACTCGAAATATAAAACACAAACAGTGACTCAAAAATTGCAATCCAGTTTTTGTGTCCTTACTACCTTGGTACTGAGGTAGCATAACCTGTGCACAGTTCAGTCCATCCATGCAGAAGCAATATCTCTCATCATTCTGCAGTCACCTGTATACTTAAGGTTCATTTACAATTTCACATCTGGTATCCATCCAGCCATTCTGGACTTCGTGTTCTGTTTATGTACTTTCTTTCTTTTCTCTGCCCAAAGCTTTTAAGAGTCTTCTAATCATACATAATTAATTGAGGTTTTCACTTAAACGCACTGCATTTCTCACTCTCATTATTAGTTAAGAGGCTGCTCTTTAGGACTTAAAAATACCTGGCATTCTCTCGATCAGATTGTTCACGAAGCTTGCTGTTAAAACAAATGAATACATATCGGGTATATGAGTGATAGAGTAAAAAAAAAAAAGCCTTTGCATACTGTCATGCGCTGTAAATGTACAAGCTCTTTGACTGATCGTCTGTCAAGTCTGCCTTTGGTGGTCCCTCCTGATGGAAACTTCAAACTTTGTGAAACTGGTTCTTGTCTCCCACTCTGCTTTCTCTCTGTGAGTTTACATTACTTGTCTCCATTAAGGGACTCTCCCTCCCTCACTCATTTCTCTCAAAACACTTCATTTTCTGAAAATGTCTGTTCTTTTTTTTTGCATCAGGAGACCATGCAGTTTGACCACATCTGAAGGCAATGGTGCCGCAGAAAAATGACTTCCTCCATGACAGGCTTGGAGGCCACTGAGCTGCATTTCACAATGTTACTTTGTAAATATATGAGGGCAAGTGAATACCTACCAATCAAGCTGCAGCAGGGAAGATGCATGACATGTACTGTTGGGCTTTTGATTAACCTGATGTGGCCTCTTTTTAGTAGAATGATCCTTTTTAATGCTTTTTTATGTTTAGTATATGTTACGGCTCGCTCTTTTTAACACAAAGGAATCCAATTAATCTGTGTTGTTTGCTTCAAAGTCAAATAAAGCCTACAAAAAGCGCAAACAGCATGGAAATGAAAACATAAAGCATGCAGTAACAGCATGAGTGCAGCACATTCTCATCCAGCGTATAGCCTACAACTCTGGCCAACTGTAAGTTCAAATGGAAGAGGCAGAAATGAATAATACATAGCGACTACATTTATGCAGTCAGGGTGTTCATTTTTAGTAAATTCAAAGGCAAGGTGCACAGATAAAACTGCAGCAATTAAGAGTAAATACTGTAAAATATCTGAAGAAACATGTGCTACATTATGAAAAACAAACAAGCAAACAAAGTAATAGCGCAGTTTTGCACCAAAGAATAAAGCTGCACAAACAGAGCCTTATTCATATTAACAAGGTTGCTTGTGTTTGTATCGTGAGAATACATGTCGGATACTGTATCATCGTAAGTTGCTAGAAAAGTGTTGACATTCTTTCTTTTGTTTCCAGTATTTTCTGTCAAAAGGAGATTTGTCAGTGTTGAGAAAGTAGATATGGGCCAGTAATGAAAGCTGCAGTCCATGATTACAATAAAAACAAAGCAAAGCAGAAATACACAAATCAAAAGCAAAACATAATAGATACATTTTTACCCATATTGAATTATGCTGTGTTATTGGTCACTGTGTTAATGTAAAACATTCTGATAGCAAAATTTAAAAAGAGACCTTTGTAATGAGTCTGTAGACGTTACACACAACTGTAATGTTGATGGAAAAAAAAAACAGGTGAGACTTTTATGAGTCATTTTGAAACCATTTTGATAACACCATACAAATCCAGCAAGATTGCATACCAGATTTAAATATGAATCATATCACAATAGTGGTTGCACTTTGCTGAACTTAGTAATGTTTCTGTAAGCTACAAAAGAAATAAGCAACCATAAAAATCAGAAAAATATAGACCGATGGTGGTTAGTGTGTAGCACTCCATGCTAAATGCTAAGAAGTGCAGTGCAATGTGCATTGCTAGCATGCTGATGTTTTGGGTGGTAGTCAGCCATGTTAGCACAGAAACACAGCCCAGTTATGCTAGTAACGTATTGCATGTCTTTTAACCAAAACAATGGAGAATTTACATTTTTGCTCCAATAATTGCCAAATGTTAATAATTAAGGAATCGTCATATTTTGATTGCAATTTGACTTTAAGGGATACACATGAAATTTCATGGTAATCAGTCCAACGGTCTTGTTACTCTGTAATGACACTCAAAACCACAAATGTCATTGTGGCATAAGACGAAAAGTCATCGCATTAAAAGTCATCGCCTGCAAGACCAAGCATGCATATAAATGTCAAAGCAAACCACTGAATAGTTGTGAAGATATTTTACTCAAGACCACCAGCCGTGTGATACAATAATAATGCCATGCAAAGAGCTATGCCATTAGCTTTGTTAAAAGGAATATTTATTTGTGTTTATGTATGATTTAGTAGACATAAAAAAAGTACCAAAGGAGGATGGTTATATTAGGTCTCTGACTAACAAACCTTCATTACAAATCACCATTTTATTGAAAACACAACCTGGTGAGGTTTGACTGAAAGCATGTGAAAGAACAAGACAGCACTTGGGTCTCTGTGGTTTAAGTCCTCCACCATAGCCAACAGGCCTCGATTGCAGCTACATCCTTTGAGAATCATGCAACCTTTATGGGATGGTTTCAAAGATGACTCACAAACAAGCTAATTTTAGAGAGCTTTGTGCTTTAGATTGACCTTGCAGTATATAATTATAAAACATGAAACAAAGTGACACAGATAGAGAAAGAGGCACTCTCAGCTGGCGCACACAATACTTGCGTGTTCAGTCTCCGTGGTAAAAATGAAGAGAAAATCAGCCCATGAATATAGAAATGTGGTTTTAATATTCAGATTTGCTTGATGTGATTTAAAAACAGCCACAGTTCTTTAGTTTTCAGGGGTTCTACATCATTTTTTGTACAAAGCTTATGCAAAATTTGGAGTTCTGTGATTTTGGTAGATGTGTGTGGGCAGGAGTGACAGTAAATTTAAGAGAGATGTGTACTGCCCGGTTGCACGTGGCAAGCAGAAGGGAACTGAAATGAAACAGCAATATGGAAACTGAAGTGAACACCCCCCTCACCACCCCCCCAATCCAAAAAGAAAAAAAAAAAGCTTTGAATAATCCAAATTTACTAATGTCATTAACTAACGACCTCTGTTTAACAAGCATGACCGGTTGCTCCGCTTCTGTATATATATTTCTGAACTTTATCTTGTCTTTGTTGGGATTTTTGATCCGTTTGCCAAATTTATTAGCAGCACATCCTCCCAGATCACAAGACAGCACTTTACCAAACCTGAAGACTAAACTCAGGTGCAGGACATGGAATAAAATGTGAGCTTGAACTGAGTCAAATAATTCAAATAACGTTTTAAAAGAAATGTCTTAAAGTGACGGTATTATTTTTGTTGTTTTGACCCTGCTCTGTAAAATCAAATTTTAAGGCTAACAGTCTAAAATGTGAAATGAACTTTGGATTCAAGCTATCATTACATTGTTGTATTATACACTCAAAAAAGTAAAATTTGGTGTTTATTGAATTTATATGACTCTAACATGTAATTTGAACACAATGAATTTATGTTTCTAAGGTGAACGTAATAAAATCATATAAGATCTACATGAAATTTACCAACTTAGCACCTCTTAAATTTATTCTTGTTGATATGACATGATAAAATCTAACAAGAGTGGTTAGCTGCCTTAAAGACTCGCGATATCACAAGATCACGTGAGATTTTAAACAACAGGAGGCAGGAAAGCACATGGTTTGCTTCGCGGTCATCTTGGAAAGGTAAGAGTGAATCTGTCTTCATCCATCAAGATGAAAATACTTTTTGCACAAAGATATCATTAGTTTGTCTATTCTTTTCAGTGATATTTATTCACATTTGGGTTTTTTTTTTTTTTTTTTTTTTAAATCTGTCTGTTTATGCCATTTTCGCTAGCTAACACGTTAGTACAACAATATAGCACAATGTCAAGCTAGCACAAGTCTAAAAGCCTAATATGAAAGACATAGCTACTTCAAATGTAGGTATTGTTTATAACTTAACCTTTGCAAATAAGCTAGTTGGGCTCTACCACAGAAACTGTTGTGATAAATACAAATTTTATGTGTGGGTTGATTAAATGTGTAAGTTTGTAAGTTGCAATTGTTGCACAGTAGTTTACTTAACAATTGATGTATGTTTTTAGTACACTGAGGAGGAAAGACCAAACATGAACTGATATTTTTTCTGTTTTTTTAATTTTTTTGAAATAAAATATTTGTCTACTTAATAAACTTAGAGACTTGCAGTGCCCTCCTGTTAAGATAACACATGTTTAATTGTGAAATGGTATTTTAGGTAAGGTGATCTTTTTTAATTTGAAATTTGTGGGACTGATTTATGTAATCTGTTTCAGGACGCAGCTGCCATCCAACCCCATAAGTGACCGTTGACGAAAGGGATCATTGGCCATCATCAAGTTTGTGATTTGAATGTAGTTGGGCTAAAAACATTGAAAGGGTCTTAGTGATTGAGTCCAGTCAATAATTACTTAGGGTTCACTTAAATGAAGATTAGCCTGTTGTTTATTTATTTAACCTTTGAGTGAAGGATGTGGCATTGTAAGGTGTGTAGTGGATCTCTATCTAGTAGATATGAGCTACTAAAACATTTTAGACTTCAGCACTGGCACATGCCACGTTACCCATGTCCACACATAAACTGCCCATGTACTTTTAAGACATTTAATGCTTTGTACATTCATTTAAGTAGAGTCCATGCTCAACAGAACACCCAGAGGTTGCAGCAATTATCAACATACAGTTGTCATTTGTGCACCTGTAGCAATCTTCCAACAGAGAAGTCTTATTTTTTACACATTGGCACTCATCTGAAAAGTAGTGAAACTGTTACTTGTATGTTTGAAAGTTGTACTTTTCACACAAATATATATGGAACATTTCATTCTCACAAGAACAGGAAACACACCCCACATACATTCAAAGATTTCAAGCCCGGTGTAGTTAAAATCACACAAGTTTCACAAGGATCCTCTTATAATCCTGAGGAAGATTCAGGTAATCAAGTTAACTCTGCAGTTTCAGCAGACAGTGCATGTACAAGAAGCAATTCAGATGTAGCTAAGAACTTGTCTGAAGTAATTGAGAAAAATTTTGCCGCAGTGTTGCTCAAGTTGGAGCATTTTGCACATGTGCCAGGCACAAAAATTGATGAGTTCTTAGAAGAACTGCACTACTTAAGTTCAGCAACACTGCCCCTCTCTATTGAAATTCTAGAAAGGGTGTTTCAGAAACACAGTGTCACAATTGAAAGGTCCATGTTAGAAGAGGTAGCCACTGCTATCTGCGCATCTAACCCGTTGCTCAAAGCGATTGAGAAGGGGGGACCCCTGAGCTCAACTTACATCCGCAACCAGTATTATAAAGAAAGCTTTAACATTGTAGAACCCATTGAGTACATTCTTGATGCCAAGGAAAAAAGGAGTTTTCAGTACGTGCCTGTACTTAAGTCTTTGCAGCAGCTCTTTGTCAGGAAAGGTGTTGTGGACAGGTTAGTTGAAAATCACAAGGCCCAGAATAGGGGGACTAGCGAACACCATACTTACAACTCTTCTCAGGATGGTTCATACTTCGAGCAAAACTGTTTTTTGTCAGGGGATGAGATGAGAATTTTATTGTGTTTATACATAGATGATTTTGAGATTTGCAATCCTTTGGGTACCTCTCGCAGGAAACATAAGCTTTGTGGCATCTACTGGACTGTGAGTAATTTGCCTATAGGCTCACATTCATCACTATCATCAATTTACTTGGCAGTCTTGTGTAAAACTGATGATGTGAAGAAATTTGGTTATTACCGTGTCATGCAACCTCTTCTTCAAGATGTGAAGACTCTGGAGCAAGAGGGAATTTTCATTCCATTACTAGGCAGATGTCTTAAAGGCACAATTCAGGTTGTTGTAGCAGATAATCTGGGGGCTCACAGTATCGCTGGTTTTACTGAGAGCTTTTCTAGTGGGTACATTTGCCGATTTTGCACAGGAACCAGAACAGAAATCCAAACAAAAGAGGTAAAATCAGGTGCATTTACACTCAGGACTAAAGAACTCCATGACTCTCATGTAAAATTAGCTCATGAGACTGGTACGAGCTGTTTTGGAGTGAAAAAGCCTTGTGTTATCAGTGAAAATATTGCCCACTTCAATGTTTACACAGGTTATCCTCCAGATATTATGCATGATCTTTTTGAGGGCATAGTGCCGGTGGAGCTTGGACGCTGTTTGGCATCGCTGATATCCAATAAATATTTTAATCTTGAAACCCTCAACAAATCCATCCTGCATTTTCCATACAAATGGGCTGACAAGACAAATAGGCCACATGTGATCCCACACACATTTTCAACTAAGCCGACAATAGGTGGGAATGCCCATGAAAACTGGGCTCTGTTAAGACTGCTCCCATTCATAATTGGGCATCTGGTTCCAGAGGGTGAAAAGGCATGGCAAATACTGATGGACTTGAAAGACATTGTCGAGCTTGTGGTTGCTCCAACACACACAGATGAGTCCATTGCTTATCGTCAGGCAAAAATTTCAGAGCACAGACAAAAGCACCAAGAACTCTTCCCTGGTGTGCATCTGCTCCCAAAACATCATTACTTAGAGCACTATCCTCATCTGATAAGGATGTTTGGGCCTCTTGTAGGATTCTGGACAATGCGTTTTGAAGCCAAGCACAGTTATTTTAAGCAGGTTGTGCGCCACACCAATTGCTTTAAAAATGTGCCCCTTTCGCTAGCCACTAAGCATCAGCTCATGATTTCATATCACTTGAGGTCATCTAGTATTGAAAAAAATCCTCTACAGGTCACAAATGTCTCAACAGTTCCTGTTGATGTTTTGAAAGAAGAAATGGCTCAGACTATTGCACAGAAATTCCCTGGTACATCTGAAGTCCACATTGCAAAGTGTGTGTCAAGCAAAGGTGTAACTTTTAGAAATGGGATGATAGTTGCTCATGGGTCTACAAGTGGACTGCCTGATTTTGGAGAGATTGTTCAGATTTGTATTGTTCAGGAGAGCTTGTGTTTCATAGTGAGAAGGCTTTCTGGCTGGTACAGGGAACATTTCAGAGCCTTTGAGCTGACTGCATGTCCAAGCAGAGAGACTGTGTTGATTGAACTTGGTGAACTTGCCGATGAATACCCTTTGGCAGACTACTTTGTTGGGCCTCTAAGACTGGTGACATTAAAAAGACACATAGCTGTAATATAAGGTTTGTTATCCTTTGCATTTATAATAATGTATATGTCAGTTTAGTCACTATTAGTTTGTCATAATATCTTCTCTTTCTCCCTGTCTTTGTGTGTGTCTCTCTCTCTCACACACACATAACATAGTTATTAAATCATCAGCCAATATTCGGTGTAGGCCATAGCTGTATAATCTGATAATCTAAATATTTTTATTGCTATAGTACAATTAATGTTGTTATGCATTTAATTTTCAATATATTATCTTACAGAACTAGAACTAGAAATAAATGGTAAAGCAAATTATTATTAAGATGCCAAGTTACAATTATTTATTTTAATTTCTGAAGAGAATGTTATGCTTTATTAATTTTACTCCTGAGAGAATTCCAGTTTAAATTTGATTATAAAAATGTGAATAATTCATTTTGAAATTCTTCATCCCTGTTCAACATGGTAAAATGTTGAACTCACTCAAAAGGAAAGAGTCCAAATTACAGGAATTAACTCATTTTTATGACAGGCAGTCTAATAAATCTAAAATGTATTGAAAATTAATGTGGCATTATTTTATTTACATCAGTTTTAATGGACATAGCCTGCCACACCTTTATCGAATTGCTTTGTTGAAATCAGATTTACCCTTGTTGAAACGGTTAACGTTGTCTTAATTTCCTCTTTTAGGCTGTTGTGAAATGGCTGCAATGGTGAAACTCAGAATCATTTTCTCTGAAAATGATTCCCGGAGATTGATCCTTCCAAATGGGATGCCAGAGTCTGTCAGTGAGCTAGTTCAGCAGATAAAAGGACAGTGTGGAGTTAATGGGGACTTCAGGCTTCAGTTCATGGATGCAGAATTTGGGAATGAATTCACCAACTTGGAGTCAATGTCGGACATCCAGGACAAAAGTACCATCAAGATCATCTTTAGCTCAGTTGCACCTGTCGAGCCTGGTGAGCCACTGCTCCCTCTTTACTCATCTGCTGCCACTTCCCGCACTCTAGATGACTCCTCATCCCTTTCATCTCCTGGGAACTCATTTGATACAGACATATTGTCTTCTCCTGAATCTACGTCCTCAAGAGCCACTGCATGGCCCGATGTCTTCCCCATTCCCCGGTTCTCTTATGATACTCAACTACAGCTGGACAGGGCCAATGCTACTTTCAAAGAAACTGGAGCTTTGTTGAATCCTGATCATAAAATTAAGTCTGCCATTCTTGATGGTTTAGCTGAAACAATTGTTCAGTACAAGGTCTACCTCTCTGACAGGGAGTTTGATGAGGTCGCAGAAGCTCTTGTAACAACCCATCCATGTTTGAAAGAGCCTGGTTCAGTCACTGGATATGGCGGATGGAAAACAAGCTTGAAGTATAAACTTGCTAACTACCGAACTAAGCTTAGACGGCTTGGATGCCCTGAAGTTACTGTGAATTCCTTAAAACATAAACCTGATGGCAAATGTACTCCTGCATATGGCGTAAAGAAGCCAAAAAAAGCTGAAGTGAATTACTGCCCCACTTATCCAGCTGGTGAAACTGCAGAGACACTAGAAGAAATCAGAGTGGACCTCCTGTCAGAAGTTAAGAAAAAAAACAATGACCACAGGGTGGCTGCAATGATGGAGAAGACCTTTGCTCTCAGAAGGCAAGAGGTAGTACGTGAAGCACCGATGATCGCTGATTTCAAAATGAGGTGGCCAGCTCTCTTCCATGTGTGTGAGGTAATTGAATGGGTTTAAAGCAACAGCAATATTTTGCTTCCATTGGATTATTATATAAAAGTAACTTGTGACCACATGGGATTTACTGAAGGTCAGCTAAAGCAGCCTGTGTTAGCACAGCTACAAATATGAATGCAGGAACCTAATATACAAGAAATTAATGGATTATGCATTCATATATATTGAACAGACTTGACTCACTTTTAAGTGGACTGAATAATGACAACACAATCCTCTGTTAATTATTTGTGGTTGTATTTTCCTCTGTTAAGTATCCTGGTGCTGTGTAAATCTCAGTTATAAATGTATTCTTATTATTAGTCAAACTGAGTTTTGTCTGTTGGATTATTATTCTGCCTTTTGCAGGTGAGTGCAGAATTCAAGAGGATTACAACAATCCATTTGCAGTCCAAGTTCTTCTCCCAGCTGGATAATTATTCTGCAAACTTTATGAAGATATATGCCAAGAAGGGTGGAGTGCAAGGGAGAAAAATTAAGACCATCATGGCACCTGCAACCCAGGTATGACAAGATATATTTATACAAGCCCAATTGAAGAAAGTTTGGATACTGTGTAAAGTGTAACTAAACCCAAAATGCAGTGATTTGCATTTCAAAACCATCTTTTACTTACAAATAAACATAGAAATTTGGTGAGTTAGAAACATTTGTAAATGTTTTTGTACTTGATTCTAATCTGCTGCTGAGTCATTTTTATTCTCCTTAAACTGCAGCTGAACTAACCAGTTAAATTTGTAATTCACCTAAAATATCTCTTCAGTGACATTGATTTCACTTTGATATGGAGACAAGCTAATGTGATTTCCATGTTTCCTTTATCAGGCTGCGTGATGGTAACCTTTAGTGTTCAAGTGAGCCCAGTTTAAATTGTCAGACTCTAATGTGCTGATATCACCTTACAAATAAACAACAGCACTTTAAGCAAATAATTTACTGGAACTACAATGTTTATTTTACTGCTCTGTTTATTAAAACATCAGATTCAACATTTGCTGCACCATTCATCACTAGTCCCTAAACAGCATGGGTGTTTTTTACTGTTATATTTTAGTCTTCTTTATAGATTGTTAATCCCTATCTGATAACGTCCCTAGAGTACACTTATAGGAATTATTTCATGGAAGAAGAGTCATATGACCTGTGAAACGCTCCTTTAGATTGGTTAGGATATTGCTAACACCACCCTTTTTATGGAAACAAGCCGGGGAAATCTCAGGTTAAGTTAATGAGTTCATAACCAACTTCGTGTAAGTGCATATCCTGATCACCAGTGTTAATCCAGATAAGGGAAAGATACCCTGGGTATGTTGAACTCGCTTCATAGTATAGGCCTCTGTTGCTCGACTTTTGGGAGAAGAATGTTGTCTCATTCTTGTCTGATACACGATTCTAGCTGCTCTACAGAGGCCTATACTAGGAAATGGGTTCAACAGCGAGTTTGAGAGTAAATACAGCAGAAAAAGAAGGCAAACATAGGCTTAAACTACATACAAATTTGATATGAGGACAGCATGTACAGCATATATATATATATATATATATATATATATATATATATATATATATATATATATATATGTGTGTATATGTGTGTATATGTGTGTGTGTGGAGAGTGAGAGAGTATATTTGTGTAATTTATGTATTTTTCCTCTGTGTATTAAGACTGCTGCTGTTGAAGTCAGAAGAGAATGCATCCTCAAAGGTCTTTGCGTGTACCTGAATGAAGATCCAGAGAAGCTGGTGAAGGATTACCTGGTATGTTAATTTGCAGTTATCCTTATCTAAGGAGATGATCAAAGATAGGCTCAAACTACATATAAAAAGCTACATGCAAGAAGTTTGTGGCTTTAAAAATTACCTTTTAAAAATAGGAAAAGTAAGGGCTTTATTTTTCTCACTAGATACTGCACGCACCATTCTTGAGTGTTTTATACAAACTTCATAAAATAATATCATCACAGAACTAATATCATATAATGATTCACCCATTCACGCACACATTCATACAAGTATTTCTATGTAGCATTCACACTTTGATGAATGTATCAGGAGCAACTGGGGGTTCAGTAACTTACCCATGGTTAGTTCTGGTATTCAGACTGGAGAACCCAAGGATTAATCCAGTACACAACTTGCTCTACCTCCTAAGCCACAGCCACCCCTAACTCAATAATTTAAAAGACAGGACTTTGTTGAGGTATTGAATTAGATTGTCTTGAGTCAGAAAAAATATCAGGCAGTCATTTTTGATTACATTTACATTATTATAACGTTTGAATGAATAAAGCTTTTAGGTATTTTACATTAATTATCTCTCTCTCTCTCTCTCTCTCTCTTTTTTTTTTAATTGTCACAGGACGTTGATAAAAGCATCGCCACTGCCATAGCAGAGACAGTCTTTGGAATCTGTGTCATTCGATCAGAGGGTGCGGAGCCTGGCGATGACCCTCAGGATGTTATGATTGTTCTAGAGGGGGTGGAAGTGATGGGTGAGTTGGGGAGTGTAGCTTTTGCAGTGGCAATGTTGCTTGGTCTGGTCTACTCACTAAACCTGAGCTACCCTCCGGAACTCAGGTACACCTTTGAGGTTCTGCAGAAGATTCTTATGGAGTTGGATGCACACAAACTATCCAACAAAGTACAGGTTCTCAAAACTCTTCTTTCTCGTTGAGAAATGTTGCCAATACAACAGCTACACCGTGTATCTAGAACATGAACCAGAAAGAACTGCAGACAAATGATACAATGCATGTTTTTTTTTCATTTTGAGATACACAAAATTGGTGATATTTGTTTTTTTGAAAGTGCATCTCTTTAACCTTCAAAATCACTTGATTCAGCCGTTCATTGTGGTTAAAAAAATGGTTTGAACAGGTTAAGTTTCCACCATCTCCACTACTTTTTTTTTCTGTGATATAACTTGCATTAGATGTATTTTTCAGACGTTATGTGAAATTTGCTATAAATACAATAAATTCGAGAAAACAAAAAGATCTGTATGACAATTTTTTTAATTTAAGTTTTAGATATTGTAATAGTGCAATGCATGTTATCCAGACTCTACACTTTGTTAAATACTCCAAAAAAATTACTCTTTAAATGAACTTAAAATAATCATGGAAAGAATTTCCACATTATTAAATGGCTTTCTATTAGCATTAAACACTTGTGTTGGACTAACATAATTTGTATGAGTTGGTTCAACTCAATTAACTTAAGTTGGAACCAAATTTAGTACATTAGTTGGAGAAAACCTACTGAATTGAGTTGGAACAAAACCCTTAAAGTTGGATCAACACTATTATCTTATATTGGATTCAAATGCAGTAAATACGTTGATTCATCAATCATTAATTAAGTTGGTCCAACTTGAGTACATTAAGTTGGAGTAACAGAATTGCATAATGCTAAAATAAAGCAATTTAATCACGTGGAAATTCTTTCCATGATTTTTTTATGTTCATTTAAAGAGTTATTTTTTTGAGTGTACTGGGCTGACCTTTATTAAAGTGCCAATTAATGTGACATTGTCTGTGGGCTGCAATAACTCCTCTATTCTAGAAACAAAGAAGAAGGAAGACAGGAATTATTGGATTGCTAATAATATTTTCAAATTATATCTAGAGCTATATGAGCTTAAGTTAAGTCGCTACAGTTACATTAAAACCCAATCTTCTCTGACACTCCATTTCCAGCCCAGCGGACATGAGAAAAAAGGCATTACAATACTGCCGGAAAACAAAATACCAAATTGAACCACAGCTAGTTCCACTACTGTGTGCCTGACCTTTAGAGCAAAATGAGACAAGTTAGTGTCACGGGAAAAAAGACTGCTGATTAACACGGCTATTCCCCTGTTCCTGACGTCACTACAAATCAGCATTACCTGGCCACTGGTATTTGTGGTCGAAGCGTAAAACGAGCGTCAGGAACAACCAGATTCAGAAAGACAGCAGGAGGGAGAGTGGTTGCCTTTCATATTTGTGGGAGTCTTTTTTACTTGAAATTAAAATCTGGGTCACAGCAAAGATCACGCTCTTTAAGTTCAGCGATAAAATCTTTGTGAAGTGTGTGTGAACTTATTGTGTTTTGTTTTTTCTTCTCCTGCTTGCTGCCAATTGACACGTGCAGACCACAATGAAAAGCGTTCCTTCTTAAGATGTTTGCCATAAAGTAACAACACATTTTTGTGTTTGTTTTTTTAAACTAAGATGTCTCTTCTTAGCCAGTAGTGCAAGTATATGAATGAGAATTGCAATTGTCCTAGAATGGTCTCTAGAACCTCCAATATAATGTAATCTCTGGTCACGACTGCTGACAATACTGATCAGATAAATTGAGCTTCATAAAGTTGCAGCCCATTAAAAAAATACAAATGATAAAGAACATATTCCTGTTCAAGAAAAAAAATCCATAGATTCTGCGTTTGAAGTTTTTTTCTTCTCCTGTGCACACTTTGTGGTTCAAAGAAGCTGTACATTTCTGAATTCTTTGCCATCTGTGTAAATGTGATACCTCTCCTTAGTACAATGAACTGGAAATGGAAGCTGTGTTTCATATAATCCCCAAATCCATCCAACTCTCACATCCTATCATGCAAATTTGGTGCAGTTTGAAGAGAATCCGGTCTCCCAACCATATGCCTGAGCTGCGTAAAAGATACAACAATTTATTATGCATGCATTGCACCAGGCTTATGGTAATAAGGTATTAAATTAGTGCTGGACATTATTGCTCTTCTACATCACTTGTGCTCAAAAGACTTTCATATAAGTCATAAAATACAGAGAAAGGAGGTGATTTTAAATCAGATTTCTGTACAATCAATACTTGGTTTGAATATGATTTGATCATCTAGATAAAATTTGCTTAAGGTTCCCAATTAGATAGTTGTCCACATATGCCAGTGTTTATTTTTTTTACGCAGTGATTTAGAAAAAAAACCCCATAAATGTGCAGAAATGAGTCAGGAATGTAAGGAGTACTATATGCTTTTTTCCATTCAGAGAATAAACTGTACGTGCACTAAACATATTTCATGCTTCTATAACATTAACTGAAGAAAGGAGAGACCAGATGACAGATAGTTGACCTGTTCAGGGTGTTCCCCTGCCAAAGTCAGCTGGGATGGGCTCCAGCTTGCATTAGCTGCAACAACCTCATACAGCACTACAACGGAAATAAATAACGGAAACACATAAGGCCGCTCCCTCGCTAATGATGATTGAACAGAATATTAACTTCATTATGTTAAGCGGCAGTAAAAACGAACAGATGCATATTAAAACACACAATAATCTTTGCCTTGAATAGTAATTAATGCCTGGATGTGTACTGATATAAAAAGTACAGTATAACGTAATAAAATATGAACAGAAAGCCACCTTCATGACAGCTTCATGATGTCTGAAGAATGCTCACCCTCTTACTCTGAAACTGTGCTGATATGCTTATAATTGTGTTTTTCACTTTATCTGAAAATTTGAGTGAACTTTAAACAGCATTATTAACTTCATCTTTGAATTAGCTTGATGGGGTAAATTGCTTCACACTTCTTTCTGCGCTCGTGTGGAAGGGAAGCTTCAAGGTATAGATTTACTGTAAATTGCAAAACCTTTGCAGATGCGATATGTTTAAACATATAGCATTGCACACACAGGTTTTCCGTTACATACTGTAAATCTGCAAGCCAAATATCATCAAAACCTGTCAGTGTGGGAAAACATTTCCTCTGCCATATAGAAAAGTGGCAAAAAAAACCCTGTTGATATATTTGGGTTTAAGCCACCAAACATCCACAATACTGAAACTGTTATACCGTGTTTACTGAAGTGTGATTTTTCAAAGTTTCACAATTCGCCTCTAACTCTCAGTTTTTCATTGGGCTTGCTTATTGGGGTGTTTCCCCTGGAACAAAGCAACAAGCTTGTAACTCTTAAATCAGAGAGAGAGAAAGAATTGGAGGGGTGTTCGAAAGAAAAACATACACGAGATTAAAAAGCATTTTTTGAGCTACGTCGAAAATATAGTCGCAAACCTTGATCTGCAACAGAGTGATATGGTGCTGTGATCGGCCCTGAACAACTATTTATACATGCGTGCCTGCAGATTTTTTTTTACAGGCCAAGGTGTTGCTCGATGTGAAGCCACTCTGTGTTATTTTATTGCATCAGTGTGCAAAATGTGAGGAAACACCCACACGCTCCTCACTGCCCATAACGTACCTGCTTGTTTTCTCATCAGCATAAACAACTGCCCTGCAGCTGTCATTTCCCATGGTTTACATAGCATGTGAAGTACTGTCACGCAATGCTGTTATTACATATGCCATATACCATTATAAATGCTGCCACAGCTAAATCGCCATTAGTTGCTGGTGCTGCAACTGTTGGTACTGTTGTTGATTCTTTTATTGCAAATTTCTTTTCTTTTTTCTTTTTTTTCTCTAATGCATCATCTTCAGGCCATAAATCTTATACAGGATTACTGTGTATAAGTCGCTTGTATGGTCTTGACTCATCAATCAGAGTGGGAATGTTTGTGTTACAACTGCCACTTTGTATGACGGATGAAGATGGGTGTTTTCCAACAGTACAATAGCTTTGGTAAGAGAGGGAGGTTGTCTGTGTGCGCGTGTTTGAGCGAGCGCAGCGTAAGCAGTGACATTCATTATTTCATCTGCAGCTAAGAGTGATTGAACACGCTACTTATTAACTGTCTTTTTCTCCTAATCCCATTGTGTTCTGCTAGATTAAATTTGAACACTAATAAACGTTTTTTTATGACTAATTAATGTTTCGCACCTTGCCAAGAATCATCTCCTTCCTCTACTAATTCTAATTGGTCCAATTAATCATGCAAAAGGTAATTAGCATAGTTTGATGTGCAGTAAAGCCACTCCAGAGCCCATGGGGAGATTCGAAGAGCTTTTGTTTCTTGATACGAACAGAAAATTAGTCAAGGGTGGTATTCGCTTGATGCTGAAGCACAATGCAATACAACAATAATGAGTGTGCTCTATTGTGATGGTCTTCATGGGACTGACAGTCATATTCATACCAAAGGCAGATGTGTTTGAAAGTGAATGAAGACCACTGGCTGTGGCTGAGAGATCTATGCAATATGTTGAAGATTTGTATTACGAAACACAGAGACGCATTAAAGAACACATTTATGTATATGCAGATTTTTCAAAGGTCTCCTACTGTAGTATTCAATATAACAGACAAGTGGTGATCCAGCGTAGATATTCTTTCTAAATGCATAATGCTGTTCACTTAAAACCCTTTTCTGTGTTAGGAATTTCAGAACTGACTAACCTTTAGAAGATTTTAGAGATTTACTTTTATTATAAAGTACTGTGACAATATTATTTGCAGTAAACGGATGTTTTCATCTTTGTAAAAGCCTAAAAGTTTTGATAAATGAAGTGCACATGACTGAAGTTAGGAAAAAAAAAAGATCTGTGTATGGTGCAGCAGATACTGTCATAGTGAGAGAAATTTTGGAATAATGCTACTAAAGATACAACTTCCAAATGTGTCAACCTAACACCAAAACTCCAAACTCAAATCTGGAACCTAGTACCACTGCCAAACTGACTGACATTTTGTATACATAACAAATGTGCAAACTGGAACTGAAAGTGGTTCTTCACAGTGAAGCTTTAGAAAAAAAAAAACACTTCAAAAAAGTGTCTGGGAGAATTTTAGTGATGTGAAAAATAAAAGTTTTCACAGGGTTCTATGCAACTCTTGTAAAAAACTAAGTGCACACTTACTGCTTCCACAGGAATTAAAAGAGTAAGTAGCAGCCAGATGCTGCTAATTGTAAACACAGGATTAAATGATCATCAGTATAGTGTGAGCGCCTCTATAAAAGCAAATGTTTTGGCACTTTGTTGGTCAGGAGTATTCAGGAGTGTATTAGCACAGTCTTCCTGGGAGTGAACATCCCATCAAATGCACCCTAAGTTCAGGCCATGCAATGCTCAAAGAAATTGCAAAACATCTAAGGCCTACATCTCAGACTCCGCAGGCCTCAGTTAGCATGTTAAAGGTCAAAGTTAGGAAGGTAGAAAAAAAGACTAAATGGGTATGGATTGTTTTTAAGGATTGCCAGGAGAAAACCTCTTCGCTTAAAAATAAACATGGCAGCATTGCGGTCTGCAACGCTAAATCTGAACAAACTACAACACATCTGGAACAATGTCCTTTAAACAGAAGAGACCACAGCTGAGATGTTTGGAGATAATTCACAGTGCCCCGTTTGAAAAATAACAAATTAAGCATATCAGATAAAAAAAAACACCTCACAGCAACACAGAGGTGGATTGGTGTTGATTGTGGTTCATTTTGCAGCCACATTGCAGTGAGTTGACCATAAACTTCTCTGTATCCCAAAGTATTCTATAGTCAGATGTCAGGCCATCTGTTCGACGGCTAAAGTTAAGCTGAAATTGTTTTGTGCAACAACAACCAGATCTACAACAGAATGGCTAAAAAAAGGGATGATCTGATATCCTCGTGTTGGTGTTGTTCCCAGATCATCATGAAAATGTTGTTCCAGGTTCAACATTGCAAGTGACCAATCACATTATTGTGACATTATTCTTTTGCGCACCAACCCATTCGTGCATTTATGAAATTCCAATGTTGCAAGGACAATATCAATTCTGCTTAGCGTTTATTAAAGGGTCAGGGTTAGGGTCAGGGTTAGGGTTAGGGTCCGTTGATCGGCGGACAAAGGCGGTTTCTCGCAGCTTAAGTACAGTTTTTTGTTTTACGCCGGTTTTTCCCGAAGTCGCAAAAGTATGACATCACAACATTCTGATTGGTCACTTGCAATGTTGATCCTGGAACAACCTTTAGTATGATGATCTGGGAACAACACCAACATGAGGATATCAGATCGTGCAAAAAAAAGAATCAAGGTGTTGCAATGAAACAAAGCTCAGACCCTTTAAAAAGCTCTGTATAAATGAATGATTGCAAAATTCAATGAACCAAAGTAACGCTGTGTAGCAGAATGGACTAAAATCTTCCACAATGAAATGGGACAGGTAAAGTCATACAAAAAATTATTACTTAAAGTTATCATAGCTAAAGATGCTACAGGCTAAAGAATCATGGGGTTGGTACTTAGGTTGCAAAGAGTCCAGTATATAAATATATAACTGGTTCTTCACAGTACCTCCAATTGTACCAAATTGGTTAATAAAGAGGGAAGAAAGGGTGAAGTATATTATCTAAAACCTGAAATTTCTTTAAACAGCAAAACTTTCCCATAAACAAAGCCTACAATTAAAAGTACAACTGATAAAAATAAACATACATTCATTTAAATACATCCAGATGTGTATTGAAACATGTTGCATATGAAAATTAAATACATATAAAGAAACTCAACAACAGTCACAAAAATAACACCATCACAGAATTGCTTATAGTGGTCTCTGCACAGGGTATAAACATAGTGACCTACATTTTGAAAGGTCAGTTGAATGAAATCAAAGTCGTTGATGGCGTATGCCTATTTGCTTTTTGCATCTAGAACAAAGACAAAGTATTCATACAAAGTACGCAAAATCCTCAGGAATTAAAGAATTAACAAACCAAATGTTGGAGAAAGATATCTAGTAAATAATAAATCATGATAAATAACTTGGGAACAAGTTAATAATGAGTCGCTGTTAAATCAGAACAAAACTCATCTTCTTCTGCCCAATATAAGACGCAATTAGCACCAACCAAAATCTAATTAGTTACTACTTACTTTGTCTCCTCAGGTCAATGGGTGCTTTATTCTGATGTGGATTCAAGAATCTCATTATTTCCGTAAGTTCACCATTTATTTTTTGGGTATACTAAAAAAAATCAGGCCACTAGTCCACGTGTCATGTGACTAGCTACTGTAGTGGTGTACATAAATCAGATCCTGAGATAAAAGGTACTGCATGATGATGTTTTGGGGTTTTCTGATATGTCAGCCGCATGGCTTCGGGTAATTCTGAGAAATCAGTTCATCCTACAGTTCATCCTACAGCAATAAAAACAAAGTGAGAAATCATAAGCTGTACTTTACCTGCTATGATGTATTCATTTAAGCGCAGATTTGGTTTATAATAAGCCCCGCTTATAAAAAAAGAGACTGTTGCAGAAATCTAAAACCCTGTCACCTTCTTTGAAGCTTTCGATTCCCTTTTTGACATATGGCCAGTGAGACAGAAAACGTGGAGGTTTTAGCAAAGCAACCACATCTATTAAAAAGATCCACAGGAAGACCAAGACTTCTGTTGGTTCATTAACTTGAGTGTGGTTGTTGTGGTTGCATAATTATATTTTATAGGAGTATAAGAAGCATATCAACATGCTGAGACAACATTTCTTTTAGAGCGATAACCTTCTTGACAACATCTGGATTCAATTTGGCCTTGGTTAATGGGCGCCCTTTCAAACTTTAGTAGGACTCAGCTGATGGTTTGATGACAACTTATATTGTCAAGTCTTTTACTTGAGACACATATGCTTATGTAATGAAGTTCTTCACCATCAATCATTACCCAGGCATCAAGCTCGTAGCAGATATTTGTGAGTTCGAATCAACAGCTTCATTCTTTATTTTTTCTTTATTGCAGAATCTACAGTTCAGTCGCTGCATAATTCGTATCATCTTCCTTATCATCTGCGCCCAAAAAAGAAAAAGAAAAAAGGAGCAAAAGTGTCAGCGAAAATAGCCAGGCTTATAATATCACTCTATAAGCGGAGGCTGATTATGATAGTGAAATTGGCAGTAGAGCGTGGCATATCCCTCCGGTGGTTTTCCAACTCCAACTCATTTCACGGGCCATCTCTGGGTCCCGATCTCTGGGACTGGGTTCACTTGGCTCTGGCCTCTGTGCTACCGATGTCTTGATTGCTGTTTCATAGACTTTCACGTGTCAGTGCAGCAGTGCCGAAGGGACCTGTGAGAAGGAAGTGATGCAACCACAAAGATATGTAAGAGCGGCTTGAAAACACTAACACTGTGGTTCGCTGACCTCAAAGGAAGGAAAGAAACAAAGAGATAGAGAGAAAGGCAGAAACACGAGAGCAACTGTTTAATAGGTGGTCAGAGGGTCTAAATGTCAAGTGGTGACAGTTTAGAGCATGAATGTCAAACTAGCATTGAATATATCTTTGCACGTACGTAGTTTCGTTTCTCATGCATGCTGTCACATAACGTTGTACACAATGCTCTACTTCCAGAGGATAAAGGGTTTTTTTGTGTGTTTTTTAATGATTACAAACAAGATGAAGCATTAATCAGATTAATGGCAGCTTAAAGATTCGAACCTAAACAGTGACAATCTAATTGCTGCTGCCAAAATGTTTGATTTTAAGTAAATTAGATCAGTGGCTAAAAAAACAGTCTTGTTTAATGGAGCTTTATCTGTAAGTCAGGGCCATTAGCAGCCCTAGTTTGAGTTGCCTTGGGCTCTGTAATTAACTCCGCTCAAGCGCAGCTAAACATTTTTGACATTTTTCCTAGTCCAAAATTAACTGTCACAGCAGAGGGAGAAAGTAACCATCTTGTCACATTGAGTTTATCTGAGGATTGTGGAACATTGTCCTCTTCTGTTTCCAACACTCTCTCTGTGCCTTTCTCCTCTCATGTCTCATTCACGTTTTCTCTCCTGGATCTTATTTCAGTATTGTTTCTTGATAAATGAGATGATGGAAAGTGTGACTGCACCTAATGTTTCTGAATGTTTGGGTGACACCATCCTCAGGTTACATTACACTGCTAATTAGGAGGCAAAATGCATTCCTCTTACTTGTATATTTGCAAGACAGTTCTGGAGCTCATTTAGATGATGTTACATGACACAAATAAAAAATTTTTTTATGGAAACGTTCTATAAACTGTTATATCTATAAACCATCGCTAACTGGCTTTATATTGCCACACACACCCACACAAACACACACATGTGTGGTACAGAGGTTGTGTGGAGCAGCAGATCCACCTGATTGGTTTAGCTTAGAAACAGAGAAATGAGAGGGCTGATGCGAATGGAAAGGCCCAAAGTACCGTAAACATGTACCATGCAGTGTGTTAACTCCCAAGCCATCAAGGAACCGCCTGGTTTCCAGTAAATAATTATTTTTGTGTCGCCACAATGTGTTAGTGTCATCTACAGTTTATCATAAACAAGGCATTACTGTGTAGTGAAGGTAATCCCACACACATAAAGTTTCATAACATTTTGTTTATTGTAATTAACTAAGAAAAAAATAGGTAAGCGCTTAGTCTTATGCTTTACATTTTAAAAAGAAGAAAACGGAAAAGATAAATATGAAAAAATATATTTGTATAGATATGAAGAACTTTGTAAATGTAAGTCTAATGTAAGCTATCAGAGAAAACATAAAATGTATTTTATTTTTAAATATGAGGCTTGCCTAAACTACCCTACCAATAGGTAAATAAATAAAATATATACTAGCCATTAATCAGTTGTCTTGTGCTTTGTTCATTTAAATGCTCCAATTTAAATATTGGCCGTAAACTTTGCCACAAAAAAAGGTGTCATCAAATTTCGCGTCAAGCAGACGGTGAAATGAAAGTATCTATTCAAATAACACGTCGCATAAGTGGGTTTTCAGATTATTCTGGAGCTTTATGCTGATGGTCGAGTTAATCTCAGACATCACCCACACATCTTACTCATTTTTTCACATTATTTTTCACTCAGATTTCTGCTAAGTTTCACTTATTAAGAAGCCAAAGTTTTTCACCGTTCCAAAGTCTGAGATGAGTAGATGGGCGCTTAGGAAAGCCACACCGTAATGTCTGACTAGTCCAAATGAAATACCACCAAGGAAAGTCACAAGTCAATATGGTGCAAATTCCCCCTGATGAACACACATTAAACCAATCGCTATGCGTTAGCATTTCAGTCATCCTCAGACCATTACCGGTGCTGTAATTATACCACATATTCCATATATTACTTTGAATGAAAGAATGCCAATTACAGATCTTTCACTCTGTCTTTCAATGTGCTGCCTGATGCCTCCATAAAAGTCTGTGATTAAATTACTCAGGGGGAAAGCACTTACATTTTATATGACAACCCCTGACGCATCGCTCGGCTACAAATTCCCCAACCAGTAGCAAATCTTCTAAGAGGCTGTGATTGTGGACAGGTTGGTCCAGATGACTGAGAGAGACAGACAGACAAGTCCTTCCAGCTTTGCTCTTCATGCTATTATTCTCTGTCAGTTTCTATTGATGTAACGCTAACTTACACGCCATACATTTTAGAACATATGACAGGAACATTAGTAGGAGGATCACTTCATTTTTTGACCTGCCTTCACATCCTGAATTGTGTTTTTTCTTAGCTGTCAAAATGTTTAGAATGTCTGCACAGCGCTACATGTATGCTAGTGAAGCAGGGGTGCTAGCTTTGAATGTACTAGGGGCTCTCCAGACAAAATCATATCTAAACAGGGTTATTCAAAATCCTTTGTCTGAAGTTGTTTTACAAGTGGTGATACCCACCACCAACAGCCCTTCTTTCAATTCAGTCAAATACAGTCAAAGGCTTAAAATAAATATACAGTAAATATGTACTCCCACATGTTTCACTGGGGCTGAAAATTCCCTCATCTGAGACGATGACTGCAGTAGACTGTAGATGTTTGCTGCACTGATGAGCAGTGGACATGCAATGTGAGAAAACCTGGTTCAAAGCGTACAAACAGCAGTGTGAGAACTTTAAATAAGACTTATTCATTATTCAATGTAAAGGCTTTTTTTTAAGGTGTGAATAGAGTAGCTTCAGGTTCACTTGTAGCTATTTCACAATGAAGAAATTTAGAAATTGTTCAAGTCACGGTGGAATGTGAAATGTGAGTTCTGGGAAGAAATGGGCAAGAGACAAACACAAAGGCCCTTCTGACGAGGAAGGAAACCTTAACTTGTCAATCACGGCACTTCTCTGTCATTAGCTGTTTAATCCTCTGCTGAAAGCTGGTAGGTGCTGGATCTATACACAGCCACGAGGTTAAAGGTGAGGCGAATGACACCCCTCCCACTGGAAGATCTTTTTCCATCACTGTTGCATAGTTGGCTGAAAGGTAAGAACTATAATCATTCATTGTTTTCTCACAAAACTGTGATTTTAATATCAAAGCTGTAGCTCTGCTTGTGACAGTGATGCAGATAAAAGTGATACTGAGGGAAAATACAAAATGTCAGTTATCAACTTTTGCAGATGGTATAAAATGGCTTTGACTGAGAGCAGATCCCTTACGCCTTACTAGCCATCCAGAAAAACAACAACAACAACAACAAAAAAGAGGAAAAAAACATTCATTTTTAAGTGTATCTCTTTGCATTGCTGTGCCTGGCTGGAAAAGACAGAGACTGTTGAATCAATTTGCCATTATATGTGTGCGTATAAACAAATCATAATGAAATGAGCCCAGTAAAGACAATACACTTGTATTGAGCAAAAATACATTTGAGCTTATATAAGCCTCATCATCTCCATGACAACGACTTTGCTGGTAACAGGGAAGTGTATTATTTGTGTATAACCAGAGCAACATCTTCCAATTGAATTAAGCTGCACCTGTGCGCATTATAGATGGAAATAAAAGGCTGAAAGCATAGTTACAGTGACCTTGTTGCTGACTAGATATGAGCATTAGACTTTAATTTGCTGTAATCAGTATATATTTTTGTCTTATAGATGAGAGAAATTATTCATTATTGTATAGCAATACAAGCTTAGCTATCTGATTAACAAACAGTTTGTTATTTAACAATAAGTAATGAAAAAAAATCTTTCATATTTAAAATGCAACTGACTTTACTTACTTATCCTGTGCGATCCATTTGCCGCATTTAAGTTCCTTTGTTTGGATATGTCAGAGAAATCCGAGGAAGCTTTCTTCTCGGTGTGCAATTTGAAATGCCGGATGAACCAAGTAAAAAAAAAAATGCTGTCACACCTCGTCATAAACTACTGTGCCACAAATGTGAGCGGGTACATACATAAACAAAACACTGGACTTGTGGAAAAAGTATCAGAGCTGAAATAGAGCACACAGAGAATCATACCACAACCATTAGTAACACTTTAGATGTGGTAAAAAAGGGGCTTCTGGATGCTGCTGGATGCTCTGTCACTTTAAAAGATGACTTTTAACAAGGTTTGCCAAAGCATTTTCTAGGTGGCTAGCAGCTCAGTGGCAATAAATATTTATTCTTCAATGTGTTATTATTATATTTATTTATTTGACATACATTTAGGATGTTTCCTTATTTGACAACTAGTTTAAGTAGAATAAAGAAAAGTTTGAGAGGAAATCATACAGGGTTGATTTATACTTATCTCCATAGTTATCATAAATGAGCTCCAACTTAGCACTGTTTACTATGTTCAGATACATTTTGGACAAATCTATTAATTGTACTTTGTACCTCGTGTATCCAGTAATTCTTACAGATGTCCAGTTCACTGCTGAGCCACAACAATGAACATGTACTGTATGTCATTCTGGGAGATCTTGAAGTATTTCTGATTCATGAGCCCCTTGTAAAGTTTAAAACAATACTCTGGTGTAGAAAGTGTTAAAATAGGATGTGTAGGTACAGACCTGTACGCTCATCTAAAATATTAATGTAATTAAAGCTGAAGGCATTTTAAACATATCTGTGTTTTCTCTTTCAACAAAGACAAAATACTAAATGTTTACATACTTGCAACAAACATCTTTGTCTTATTTCAACAACAAGACTATAACAAGCACTGTGTCCTCTAATGTGTGCCTTTCTATTATGTGCCCTTTTCCTGTTTTGTATATACTCCTCTTGTCTGTTATTTATTCCAGCCGTCCTACTATTTATATTTTTATTCCATGCTCAGTTGGTGCAGAGCACCTGCAATTTTGTCGTACATGAACAGTGTTGGGGAGTAACGGAATACATGTACCGCCGTTACGTATTTAAAATACAAAATATGAGTAACTGTATTCCGTTACAGTTACCGTTTAAAAAGGTGGTATTTAGAGTACAGTTACTTTGTTGAAATAAATGGATTACACGGCGGTACTTCCCTGTTTCATATTGTGGCGGGTCAGGACTGTTTGGGTTTTGTTTGACAGCTACGTTCTGTTGTTCCAGGCGGCAGCGTTACGGTTGCCATGGTTACAGGGTGACTCTCTCTCTCTCTGCATGTTTCCTGGGTGAGAGAGGCCTTTTTGTTGTTGTTGTGCTAAGCTAATAGGCAGAATGCTACCGATATAGCTCTAAAGAATGTAGCATCATAGGCAGTGTAGTCCGTGCTGCAGGGAGAATGGACTGCCATACACGTTATGTGTCTGTGAGCGTGAGGAGGGAGAAAAAGGAAAAGTACGAGCTGTCATCGAGCAAAAACGGGAGCTGGAAGCATGTAAATATAATAATAACCACTGCAGCCAAGAAGAGTGCCTGAGGAGCCCAGTTGTAAGTAAGCTAATAAGACTCGACTGTACACCGTGTTCGTGTTCTCCTCCAAAAACAATAAGTTCCGTTGGAGCAGCCTTTCAACGCCTCTCTCTGTCTCTCGCTAGCAAAGTTGACCCAGACAACAAAGTAAAGCTAGTTTTTGGCTACGAGCCCGACACAGTATCACAGCCAGGTCCCTTTACTACGGTTCGGAGCCGCGGACCTTCAGTAACAGTAATAAATCACAGCAATAGTACATTCATGTAGTTGTAAACAGCATGATAATATATTAAGTAATCCAAAGTATTCAGAATACGTTACTCTCATTGAGTAACGTAACGGAATACGTTACAGAATACATTTTGGGGCATGTATTCTGTATTCTGTAATGGAATACATTTTAAAAGTAACCTTCCCAACACTGTACATGAATAATAACAATAAAAAGCTATTCTATTCTAGCATTGCAACAGTTATTGTTATAATTGCCACTTTCTGGAAGCAAACCAACCAGAAGTTAGTTTAAGGTCTATTGAAATAACCACATTTCTTTTGAAATAATGTCCTTACATGTCTTCTGGGCAGCCAATCACAGTGAGGAAGCATTTCTTTAGCCTCTGTGTATTTAAAGCATATGTCTGGTTTATCTTTATAATAACAGTTTAACTTTGCAGGACTTATGTTCACATTCATCAGTTAAAGTGTGCTATTCTAATCTGTGTATTCACCGGTGGCACAAGCTCGTTTGCAATGAGCTTTTAATGGAGACTTCCAATTTCAGTTTCCAAATCTCTATTTCAAGTATTTTCCTTATAATATAAACTTTTTAGTGAATGGGAAGTAAACAGATACAATTGTAATATAAAACCCTTAATTCCCAGTCCTTTGTCATTATCATCATATCAGATCATATTTTTTGTGCTCTGGTAAGTGAATTATGTGGTTTTATATATAAAAACGATTGTATCTATTCATGTAAAATTTATACCTCGGTTCATCCGAAGACTTGATGACGTGACTTGTATGAATATAGCATTCGTTCTTCCAGGAGCAAAATATGTCTGTTTCATTTGAATCTTTTCAGTAAGTGAATTTGGACATTTTAACTCTCCTGCATTAAAGTACAATGTTTTCTCAACGATCACACCACCCTGACTTCTTCCCTATACAGCCTTTGTGGCCATAACTATAACTGTGGCTATAATTTCCTGTTTTGTGCTGGTCACTTCTTTGGGAACTATGAAATATAGGGACACGTATAACATAAAAGACAACAGAGTCAAAGAGTCCTACAATCTCTTTCAGTGTAAGGTAAAGAATCTTAAATCACATCCCAGAAAGTTGATTCTGTTTATTTGTATATAATGTTTTCAGTGGGAGAAACATTACATACAGTGCACCAGGAGTGCAAGTTGTAGAAGTTTCTCCCCAGACTTTTCTCGAACTGAAAACATCCAGATAGTTGCAGTAGGAAGAAACTATAGAACTCTTTGTGATGAGTGATACAATGTTTCTCCCATTGAAAATGTTCCATACAGATAAACAGAATCTAGGATTTCTTTGCTTGTATGCCTGAGCATGCATCAAGACAGCATGTACACATTATAAATGATAATACTATTATAGATATTGTACTTTGGTAATGTATAGATACATCGTTTTTGGAATAAACCTGTGATGAAGATGCATCTATAGTTATATATTATGACACAGCTTACACTGTAGAATATAGGATTGCAGTTATGTGATCTTACGCAGAATAGATTCTACACCTCTTTTCATTTAAATATGCCTAATCAATTTTCCCAGTTAGTTACAGGAAAGTATGTTTCAATTTTTCTAAACCTTCCATTTTATTGCACATAATAATATCCATAGATTGCATGCACAGCCAAACGGGGTGTGTTTATTTTATGTCAGACATTAGAAATGGGAAGAAACCCTCTGATCTTTGTAAATCTGACACAGGTGAATGCAATTTGTTTTGTTTGTCTTGTTGACAAAATGAAGTGCTCTAATACAGTTTACATTATGGCGCATAGGTTTAGTGTGTTAGTGGAGATAGCATGTAGTGTATTAATCCAAATAGAAATGAGTTCTCATTGAGTTATTAGATGAGCTATTAGAAAACATGACCTTGGAATGTTATTCACACGGCTGCATCTGTCTTCAATATAACTGCCATGTTCGTCATATGTGAAGCGCGATATACAAATTATCACATGGTGCAATGATTAACTGACAGTACTTAAACAGTTGTTTGGAATAATTAAGGTGTATTGGTAAATGGTAGAGGAGGTGGGGTTTTTTTGCCTTTAAAAAGAAAAAACTATCAATTCATGATCTAAGAGGGAAGGAGCTGGATACATCGAGGTGTGTGGCTGATGCGGTAACATAGCCAAGCAAGATAAAAGCAAAACCCTGTAATGCACTGTGACACAAGGTTCACATCAGTGCAGAGAAAAGAAATGGTAAAAATGTTCGTCTGATAAAAAAGCCATGTTTTCTGTCAAATATTAATGACTCGGTGAAAGGCTTTACTCATAACAGCCGCTATTCTGAATTTGTAAGCGGGCACGGTTACACACCATAGTGATAAATAACTTCTTCCAGCTCTTAAAACCCCACCCCTTTCTCCTTTAGTAGATGGGTACAACACGCAGCCAATCTGTCAGCGTCTCGCATAAACTTAACAGAAACATTGTGTGCACGTGTGCCTGTGCATGTGCGTGCTCTGTTTGTGCAGCTTTGACTTATTTTTCACTTTTCCCTTTAACTTCCTGTGAGTCATCAGCAGTGGGGGAAATACTTTACAGCTGTACCTTTATTTTTTTATGTGAAAACACAGCTTAATGCACACGGAGAACAAAAGCAGGAATCTGGTACAATGTTTTGCTTCACTTGTAAATTCCTGTGCACCTACTTAATTTGCTTTGCTATTCAATGGTAAAGTGCAGTTATAGAGCTGTTACATAACCTTGCTTATTTAAGTATGTCATGAGCCTAGAGTGGCTTATGTAACTTTACAAGATGGTATAAATCTGTAGATCCTCTCCTCTTTTCACTTATCTAAAATTCAAGATACATCTTTTGTGCAGATGGAAATTGCTCTCAGAGAATCTGTCAGAAAGTATACTTGATTATGCTGCATGAGATTAGCTTTTCTAAAGCGATGGTGTCTCCACATTTAAGCTTCTGTACTGCAGGTAGAAATGTTGCCTGTCGCAAGTAAGATGCAGAAAGAAATAAAGACATTCTTTATTTCAGATGTTCATAATTAATGTTTCCAAGTTACCACAAAAGGGAATAAAAAGTCCTTTGATGACTTAAGAGCTTGATGGCTGTTTCATTTGTCACTCGCAGAACTACAGGAAGCAATTAAATGTCTGCAGAATGTCAAATATTAATTTGAAAAACGCTTCCAAAAAAGCACCATTGAAATAAACTGCGGTACTTCACTAAGGCTGCCTGCGAATGCTTCGGTGGTTGAAATTATGTTTTGATTTTACATAACCAAAAGAAATTGACTTAGATACATGAAACTAAAAGTATGGTGGAAGGGGGATTTACCTCTCCCCAGCACAGTCTGTGAGGTGAAATCTTTGTTATCTCTCAGTTGCTTTTACAGACAGCACTTTTGACAGCTGTACATTTGTGGTCAGAGCCTGACTGCGGATAGAAGCAAAATGGCAGCACAACTCCTCACAGTTTCAGCTTTAGTCCTAAATGATGAATTTAGGGTGGTGATAATATTGGTGAGAAACGGTCGCATAATTGAACTTGAAAAGAGAAGGGGGGAGAGAAAGCAATGAGTAAAAGCCTCCCGTGTAGGTGTTTCAGATCAGTGTGAGGCTGTGTCTACTTCGATAAAATGAAACAGTGAAAAATTAGATTCTTTTCCTTGTCGACTTAAGGCGGATATTCTTTTTGTGGCCTGTAGTGACATATCTGTTTTGCCCCTGACTATTTTTCATTTTGTTGTTTTTTTTTAGCAAAGTAAAGAAAAAAATATGTGAATGGATAATTACTAGAAGGTGTGGTTAACCAAGGTTAATGCCATGGTCACAGCTCTAAATGGGTGACTGAACTGGAAAAACCATTCACAGCAACCTCTTGGTTGTAATTCAGAAGATGCGATAATGGGAATTTCTGTGGCCAACCCATTTTGTAAAAAGAACTATTGAAATGTGTCAGTGTAGCTACAAAACTACTGCTGCTATCCAAATACAGCCCAAATAAACAGTACACGCTACGTCCAGAGGAACAGTAAAAATGTAAAAAACGTAAAATTTTGTAAGTTGCAAAAAATTGCATCAACAAAAAATATAATATTACTTGAATTAAAATCCTACAAACCCAGTAAAATGAAAACTTGCAAGAGTCAATATTATAAATTTGGAGGAACCTTAAATTTACTGTGTTATCAGTAGATTTTTTTTTGCTGTTTGCATCTCAGTGCCTTAAAAAAATCTTAAAATGTATTGACCTCAAATGTGAAATGTGCATAAAATAGCATGTGTCATCTTATCCCATCATATCAAGTTGTAGGTACCAAAATACAAAATATGTTAGAAGCATGTTAGGAAACTGTATCCTTCTACGTCATAACAATATGAGGAAATGAATGTGCCAGCAACAAGTCAATTTTTATGTTATTGTTGGTTTTCTCTACCCCCAATAAAATAAAATAACAATGCAACTGTAAATTGCCATGTTTTAAATTAAAGCAGTCATTGAAATTTCTGTACAAGCAGCAACTTAACCCTTTACAATATGCACTCTAAGTAAGGTGTGCTAGCAGAGCTTATGCTTATGTCTTTAGCTTTATGTACAAAATACTCATTTTAAATGCTATAAGATGGCTTTTTGGTTATGTTTGCCAGTTTGTAGGTTGGCTCTGAAGTGTGAACAGCGTGCTATATAGGAAGTTAATGTTAACAGCAGTAACACTTGTTGCACTGATGGCATTTCTCGTTCCTCCTTCTATACGGCGATAAATAGTTTTCTTGCACTTCTAACTGAATATTTTTTCACATTCTATGTCTTAATTTCTTTCCTCATATTTCAGCCTCCCACCCCTGTCCCTCTCTAGCTGTCAGATCAAGCTACAGTCTGGGACGTTTTAAAATCTTTTTGTATCAGCCTTGCTTGGCTTGCTGCCTGACCCACAGGTCGACTAGCCACCAGGAAAACTCCAAGCTCTCCAGATGGCCAATCCGTTTATGAAAGCAAGTTACCAAGCCCTTCCGAACATCAGTGAATGCTGCAATTTCAAATCATATTTCTTAGGTTTAATATTCGGAACATTGGAAACTCAAAATATGCTGCATGCAAGCTTCAGTACTGATGGCATTTTAATCAATCCATCTGTGCCTACCACTGTTCATCCTTAACACTTTTCATGCAATAATTAAAAAAAGATGAGACAAACAAAAGAGATATATTCAAGAAAGGCCTTTATGTCAAGGACAAGAGATACTGTTAAGCAGGAGGTCACAGGAGTCCTTTGCTTTCTCTGGTCTTCTGATTGTTATAATGGAAATTATGAAACCATCACCACACAGCTCCAGTCCGTCAGCATCTAGTCCACATACAACAGTATGTCAACCAGTACCATCCTATTGTATAGACGTAAGATGAATGCAGCTTTCTTATTGTTTGACATTGTTATATGTTGTATTTTCATTCTTTGTATTGTGAAGCATTTTGTGATTTTTGTCTGTGAAAAGTGCTACATAAATAATTTTACTTACTAACTTACTTCTTTTGCTCAAATTCAGACCAAACTAGTCCTCACTATCCTCACTTTATCACTTTAATATGCTATATTTAGACTGTCTATTGTTGCAGATTTTTATCACATTGTTACATGACCAGCACAAAATGTAAATAATGGAAACCCAACATAAACACCATGGTTTTTAAGAACAGTGTAAACATGATGAGCTGTACCATAGAAGCTGAGGGTTGTTTATAGCACCATCATAACTTCTCCAGTAAACTTTGCTTTGTGACTCTTACCCCAGTGTTTGACAAGGCAAACAGCAATAAGTAACTTAGAAATGCTTGGAATTTATGGGTCATTTTGACTGATGCTAACATGTTATTTGTGGATTAGCTGCAGATTTGACATGTGATCTTCAAAAATTGGGACGCAGCTCAAGAGTTTCTGAGGAGAAATTGAAGTGCTTTAATCTCATTTGGAGCAAAGGCTTTTGCTATGGATGTTTAATGTCGTAGTACACGATGTTATTCTTTAATGAAAACCATTTGGTAGTTTTTCTGTTTTCTGCTCTCACTGTCATTAATTCATAACATTGTGACTTTCTCAGTGGTAATATTTGTGTGAGAGAAGAAAACTGTTCAATCTCAGAATGAAGTAGATGGATAATCAAAGAAAAATAAAAAATAAAAAACAAAAACAAAAGCGCTCCCTTGGTGATTTGAATGAAGGGACTTGGAGTATGTCAAAAAGAGCATCTAATTTTTCAAAACAATTTCTCTGTTTTCAAACATGCAAATGCTTTAATAAGAAAAATGGATTTGGATTAGATTTGTGGGTTTGAAAGAAACGTTGCCTTTTACTAATGCGAAACCTCAATAAAATGAATTACTATGTTTTTAAGTTCAAATGTAATTTAAAAGCAATATAATATAAAAAAAAATAATAACACCCAAGTAAAACTCAGTCCCAAGCTGACAGGCATTCTTTTCTGTGAGGGAAAGAAATGCGTATAAATTCTATGTGATTATAGTCAATGTGTTGATTTACATTTAAAGATCCAGAATTTACGTTAATATTAGATGATGTGTTAACATAGCTACAGATGTCTGGCTCTCATCAAACTTATTGTACAGTAATTTATTCTGAGTGAAAAGCAGCTGCTTGCATAAAGGGAAATAATTTTGTTTTGTTTGGAGACTACATGCATTCAGCGATGAGCAGAGTGATTGGCAGCTAAATAGCTGACTCCGTTTTCAGAAGGACATTTGAATTATAAAACTGAGCCTTAATTACACTGAACAGAATTCAATTGTACAGTTGTTATTGAGGAGTTTGTATTATTTAGTTTAAGGGGGGGAGAAAAAAATACCGCAAATTATATTAAATTGCAATTTTTACGATTCAGGAAGTCGAGCAGATGTAACAGAAGCTTGCATGATTAATAGGATTATAAAAATGCAACTGCAGAGCAGCGTGCCTCATGTTCAACAACAGCGGAAGGACTGCTGAACTATGTATCTTTGCTTTCCTCTTGCTTCAACACCCTTCACATTCAAATGACCTCTGAAGGCAGCTCGGGGATTTGCCTGATAGATATTACAGTATTTTGTCTGTGTCTGCTATGTGCTAGACTTAACTTCCACCCTCCCCCAACCGTGGAAGCTGACCTTTCATATTTAATATACCATGTTGGGTAAAGGTCAGTACTGTTTTGGCTTCCCTCCACTGGTTTTGTTGTGTGATTGGAAATGCCTGTAGAGTCTTCGATATATAAATATTTTCATGTTGGTGTCAAAAACATGCAAAGGGCAAGTAATCATGGTATATTTTCGTTCAGAGAGTTTTGAGATTCATACCTCAGCTTACACCTGAGCCTACAGAGCTATCATGTTATGAGTCTGTCCTCACATTAATTTCCATTACTTCTGTTCAGCCATGATCAGCTTTGTGTTCCCGTGGCCTCGGGTCGTGGGCATGGAAGGCTGGAAATTACTGTAAGGCTTTATGTATCATGTGTCAAAAATAAATAGTGTTACTGGGGAAAGCATCACCTGTTCAAAGCACTAAATTATCAAGATATGAAAGTATATTTTCCTTCTTTACTTTAGATTTGATGTCAGTGACATGTTTTTTAATTTTTTTTTTATCAGTCTTCACTTTCAATGAAAAGGCAGTGGATTTCTTACATTAGATTTTGCAATCATATAGAGTGCCTGCTGCTGCCCGGCTGGATGACAGGTGCAGAAACCTAAACAGCCTCTTTGAAAACTGAATACCTCGCTAAAAACACGTACATTATTTCATTACAAGGGGAGCTTATAGTATGGGGTAAGACACGACTATTTTTTTATCCCTCTATGTTCAGATTGAAACAACTTTGACCTTCAACATATTTTACTCATCTACTGGAATTTTACACTTTGTTTCATCACTCCGACTTTCATTCTGTCATCATCTCTCTTTGTGGTGGTTCTGTTTTAAGACTTGGGAATGTAAAAGGCTCCAGTTAAGCTTCAAATGCCCCCTGTCCCCCACCACAACCCCCCCCCCCCCCTCTTCTCAATGAGATGGAAACATTAATCAATTAGGTTGGCCCTTAAAGGATCTGAAGGAGATGAAGCTCTCCTCTCTCTGAAAATGAAATGCCACAGACTTTTAAATCCAGTCAAAGGGCATTTTCCCCAATCTTGCTCTCTTCTTGTTCCCCCCTCCCTTTCATTCCCCACTCCCTGTTTCATTCATCTTCCCTCCCATCCCCCTCTCATTTCTCATGTGCAACATAAGTAGAAGGTCGGGGAATGAGAGGATGATGAAGAAGAGGGTTTATTCAGAAGTGGAATGGGAGGATGAGGGGATGATTGAGCTGTAAAAACATGATTAAAAGTAATTTTTTTTGCAATTGTGCACAGATGTTTGGAGGAATCGTTTCCATTTTCTTGCATCAAAACAGAAAGAATTGCATGCACATTTTCGCACCTTAATTCAAAGCTAAATTTTAATTCTAGTAACAGTTTGACGTTTTAAAATTCATTTCTTTCGGGAAAATACAACCAAATCACAATGCACCAGTTATATGTCAGACTTGAGAGTGGTGTATCAAATGATAATCTAATAAACTGCCGTAGATATCCACATGAATAGTCAATATTGTACGTGGTTGCTTTGCATCTGGTAGAAATTCAACAGCAGCTAATTACTAGTATGAAAAAGGGTCACGCAGAGGGTGGAGCAAACTGCATGAATGGCAGTTGTTTCAATGGATGATTGTCCAAAGGAACAAGAGACAACATAGTCCCATTATTGAATGTCAGTGGCTAGAAAAGGTTAGCAAAGGTTCACCATTGAGCAGCCCTTTGTGCTGCGTATAATTGTTGTTATTCTGGAACTGACATACATAATAGTTTATTTGCACACTTTAATTCGCTTGAGCTCTGGCACAAAGTGTTTCTGCATCGGAAAAGTTTTTATGTGCTGCAGAAACACAGTCGGACAGGGAAGCAAATGAAAAGTACTGGTGGTCAAACCAACGTGCAGATATTTTCTGAGGCAAAAATCTATTCCTTTGTAACATTGTGGTCAGTGTTTCAATTTTACGCAACACGAAACGACTTGCTGTGTCTAGGAAGTCTAGCTGTAACCGTGCATCTGAGCAATAATGGTGCCTTGTTACCCAAAATGTCATGCCACCAAATCCTGTCATGTCATCATTTCCATTGTTTGCGTTGTTTCCTACTTGTCTGGATTTGCGTTGTCTTCTATGTAAGATCAGAGTAGAACAGTTTTGAAGAGAAACAGGAATTCATTTTCGGTATATGGTTGAGTTAGAACAACCAAACTTACTGACCTAAAGGGTTTTTTATTTAGGTAGCTTGACTTTAGTGGAAATATGAAAGCAGAAAATTAAGTACCTCAGTACCAGTCTGATGTAGCTTAAATTGACATAAAGTGAAATTTATTGCATGAGAGGCAATGTCAAAGGCAAAGTCATTCATAAAGGCATTTATAAAGGCATTTACAAAGCATTTTCACAAGCTGCTCTATAACAAAGTGCTTCGCAGAACACAAATGACACAAATCAAAGCAAAGGTGAGTCTTTTTAGCATAATCAGTTTCCATGGGTTTGACTTTTTTCCCCCTCCCCACACAAATATGCTGCTTCTGTGTAATAACTGCAAAACAGTTTTCTGTGTAGATTCAGGTCATTAATGAGTCATCTCTCTGCCTAATGGACCAACTGAACTCTTTCCTGTTTACCATTACTTTGCTGTTTGCTGTACTCGGGACAACCTTATATGGAATTGCTAACAGTGGACCAAGGCAATGTTGTTGCAATATTCACAAGGGTGCTAAATTAAATCAGGGAGGTAAGCAGCAACATTTAGGACTGCAAATTTCGGTTAAAAGCAATGTAAGTGGATGCAACGGAAAAGAAAAATCATAAAATAACCTTGCTCTGCTCAGATGATAGCAAAGATAGCACTTGACCTACAGAGGTCCTCGTGGTAATTCCTGAAACCAAAGCGCTGGTCTCTGTTTTACAGAAAAATAAGCATTAATATTTTGCATAAAATGACCAACAGCAAAAGTCTTGTGGTGTCTGATGAAACTCCACCTTGACAGCTTCACTTCCCATAACTAGTGGGGAACTGAAGCTCTTATTATAGTGACATTAAATAACACTTGCATAACTCTGCTTATTTGTTACAGATGAAAGAGTAGGCTAATGTGTGTTCTCTTGTGTAGGAGGAGGAGAAGGCCACTTAAGAAATGGTGAATTTAATGTACGGTACACCTCTGGAGGTACAGTGTCTAGAGGATTTTTTTGTTACAAACCAGGCATTTTTCATCTTATTCACTGATCTCCGTCCATTATCGTTAGTTTGGGTTTCATTTTGATGCATTAGGAGCCATGCAGTTTGAAAAAAGGTTTAATATTCAAAGTAATTATCATCTTTGGGTTGAAAAGAGCTTGTGTAAAACACACTACAGTCCACACTGAAACAAAAGCACTAATCACCGAATGGGTTGGTGACACACTGAACTTTAGCACTGGAGAGTTTGTTTCCCGTTTTAAATTGTTTGTCAGCAATGGAAAATGTTTCTTTAAATGGTAAAAAGCAATGCGTCGATAACATTGTTACTCAAGGAAAATACCATTCCACTAGTTTATATACAGTTGATGTTGAGTAACACACATCCAGCAGATGAGAGAAAATGAACTTCAAAGTCAGCTGTGGTGAAACTGTAGCAAATGTTATCTGTCACTTATCTACGTCACTGTCTAACACACGGGCACATTTTTGCCTAGAGGCTAGCTTGGCATACCCTCAAACAGAGAATGAACAGCTGCCTGCACTAAGTCCAGATAAGGCCAGCTGACTTGCTGTGGTTTTATTCCCCATTCTGTTAGCGAGAGGGTAAAAAGAGGTGATGCAGCAATGTACAGTATGAGAAGTGTTTTTTGGAAATGAAAGCATTTAAATTTAATCAAGTAGATCCTGAAAAGAGAAATTAGAGGCCTGCAAATACTTAAACAGTAAGAACGATGACCGAGGTGCCCTAACCTTAACAAAGTGATTATTTTAACTCAAACCGTTTCCTTTTGAGTGGTCTTGTGATTAAACCAGTCTATTTTTACATTGTAAATAAGTAAGGTATCTTTTTTTTTGTTGTTGTTTTCAGCAGTGACTTTTTAATAGGCTTGAATGGTTTATGTGTAACATATTTCCCGTTGCTGCTAAGCTGCTATAAATGCAAATAACCTAGCATATAGTCATTTAGGTTGCAGTCACTGGATAATGTCAATAAATAGCAACATTATGCGTCCTTGTTAGAACATTTCTCACTGACACACTGTCAAATTCTCCCTGTAGTTACAGAATCTAGCAAATTGACTCACATTTGGAACTGATGAATCACCTTTTGTTTCTGTACTTTGTTGTCTTTGTCTTTTTGCTTTCTCTCATACTGACAGTCTTAGATCTCTAACCAGGTCATTTAAAATTCAGTCACTGTCTTTGCCCTTTGAACTTGCAACTGATCTTTAAACATCATCAAAGAATATAGGTGAATTGTTATAGGAAAATCCCCACTTTTGATCACATTTTGTTTTGGTATTTTAGTAAGAATCCGCTTAGAACACGTCAGTCCAAAGTCAACAAATGACCCTGAAAAGCTGATGATGGTAAAACATGTGCTGCATCAACATAACTGATCATTTGTTTTTTTTTAGAGGTTTAATATTGCACAAGGTAGAAAGTTGCTACTTTTTGTGATATATTAGTAAGTCACAGTTAATTTTGAATCCACTTTTTGTGTTCTTTAGGGAATCTTGTGATATATGTGAGTTAAACATTTACTTAAAAAACAACAAAGCAGCAATTGTTGATAATCAGTGCACATTTCTATCTGGAAGAAAAATTAAAAGCTCACTTAAATGGAAGCGGAGAGATCTGAGGGGCAGAGTAGAAAAAGAAGAAAGTGTTTTTTCGTCTTTGTCTTCTGCCTCTTATCAGTAAGTGCTTTATTTTTAAGTGAAATTGTACGTCAATTACCGAAAAACGAATGTTTTCTCTCCAAAGTTGATTGCTTGCGTTTAGCACGAAGCCCTGCAAACATCACTGAGGTCTTTTGCTGCTTTATTTAAAAAGGAAAATTATTGAGGTCTTAAAGTCATTTACATCTAAATGTTATATTTCTGCATTGAAAAATTAGTTATCAATTCATGAAAAGTAAAACGACTACAGCTCAGATAAAGTTATTAAACCGGCGCTCCTGACATCATCGAAGTACAAGCAAGGTTATAACCCTTAATGGAAACTAATGTTTTATTTTTTTCCTCTCATTTCCTGATGCTAGCAGGAGCTCTTACCGTGGCAATAAAAATGTTTGTGCCACTATTGCGCTGAATGGATGAATAGAGGGTAAGCTGGATGACATGATTTGCATTTTACACTGGAAAGTTTTTGTCCTTGAATGTTAAAGTTTTCCTGACTATGCCTCAGTTGTGTGTCATCTCCCTTTTATTTACATGTTACGCCATTCTCTGTGCCCCTCCACCACACATTAATTTCTCCTCATCTCGATTTTTACCGGCATGCACTTTTTTCCACTTACCCAATTTCTTCCACCACTTATTTTTTTAATCACCCATTTTCCAAATATATGGCACGAGTCCTTCGCTGTTCTGTTTCACGTAAGGCTGTAATGCAAAAAAACTACACGCATTCTTTCCCAATGAAGGCATGAGTCCTCATGTGCCAGATAACCCTGTGTACTGTATCCTCTGCTGTAAAAGTAAGCGACTGAGCGAACGAGTAACGGTGAGAGAGAAAGTGAGAGACAGGCAGAGAGGAATCCAACACAGAGGTACAGAATTGGAAGAAATCAGTATCCTTGTGACAGTTAACCTTATGAGATTGGAGTCAGGACAGCCTGAGCTGGCAGCTGATGGCAGACTGCAACAGCAAGCCCATGGTGCAACCCATCTGTGCCTGGTATTAACGCAGGCTCAAACCCCAGGGCCAGAGCCACCACGCCGTGTGTTAGCAACATGGACATGGGCAGAGTCCTGAGGGGGCCAAAAAGTCACCCACTGGGATAACAATGGCAGCTTGGTTAACATAAACACACTCTCAAAGTGAGAGAAAAAAAATACACACTTTGCGCAAGAACGCAAGAATAAATTGCACATAGCCATAAGACTGAGCACACGACACCACTTCATCCCATTTGTAAAAATACACATTTGGCTGTGAGCAAGGTTATTTTTTCTTATCTGTACCTCGCTAAAGCTTTGGTTGTTCTGTGTGTGCATCATGCTGTGTTGACTGCTGTGTGAGCATGTTTTCTATTTGTCCAGCTGTGTGTGAATGTGATTATGTGTGCGAATTCAAGGGTCAAAATTAGAGCGACAATTTATATCGCCATAGTGAGAAAATCAGGTCAGGTGGAGGGGAAAACATTTATCCCTACACAATGCAACAGATGCCTGACACCAGTAAAATACCTTAAAGTGGCTACAAATGTTAGCTTTTGCTGTGTCAGAGAAGGATTGTAGCACTCTATCTCTACATAGCCATGACTCCATAGTTAGCCAGCTACTATAGTTAGCTAAGGCATCAAAAACCAACTCACAGATTTCTGAATGATCTACATTCCACTGTAACACAACCTAAATACTGTCAAACTTTCAACAGCTTTATTAAATTACAAAAACCAACACACCAGATAACCCTGGCATATTAAATTATCTGAAAACACAATAAGTGTCAAGATACAATAGTTTTCCAAGTCTCGATGATGCACAGTGTCTTATGACCTCTATCAAATTTTGTCCAATCCATCCATTCGCTTCCGCTTATCCTTTTTCAGGGTCGCGGGGGGCGCTGGAGCCTATCCCAGCTGTCATAGGGCGAAAGGCGGGGTACACCCTGGACAGGTCGCCAGTCTGTCGCAGGGCCAACACACAGGGACAGACAACCATTCGCACTCACATTCATTCGCACATTCACACCTAGTGACAATTTGGATTATCCAATTAACCTGTCCCCACAAGCTGCATGTCTTTGGACGGTGGGAGGAAGCCGGAGTACCCGGAGGGAACCCACGCAAACACGGGGAGAACATGCAAACTCCACACAGAAAGACCCCGGCCTGATGTTGGAATTGAACTCAGGACCTTCTTGCTGTGCGGCAACAGTGCTAACCACCGTGCCAAGTTTTGTCCCATAAAATGATCAATTTTACTGTTTGGTGGCTTATAAAGACGACAACAACAAAAAAACAACATATTGTCCCATTTCCCAGCTAAGGTTCCATCCCAGTAGATGGAAGCCTTTAGGCATTTATTTAATTTGCACCTTCAGACTATACAAAATCAGGTGAGAACTGTTTTCCCCTCAGCAAAGTTGGGACTTCTAGTCTTCTATTATCTGTTGTGCCACATCAGTGGTGATCTGGTTTCTTCACAGAAGGGAGATTTGTGACATCATATGTGAGGTCAAGTATTTTATAAATGAGACCACAATATGAGACCACTGACCATCCACATGGCTTCTGTGGTCCACCGAGATAAAACTCCCGAGTTTGAAATTGGACGGATGAACAGTTGTGAAATGCGAAGAAGATACACAGAGATACAGAGATTCCTTTATTTATAAGTGAGATGTATTCCACTGGCTGCCGACCCACTGAAATGCATATAACAATATTTTTTATTTATATGACAAAACTGCTGTAAACAACATTTAAATAATGAAGTGAAGTGAAAAAGTTAATGAGATTCACCGTGAACTTTATGGTCCAAATTATGCCAGCATTAGGCTGCACATCATACCAAGTACATCATTTAAATTCAGGGTCATATCAGGAATCTCAAAGCATAAATTCACGTTTTCATGAAAATATTACATAAGGCTTTAAATTCCTATTGAATTGAATGCATTTGTATTTTCTGTGTCTGTCAGATGTATTGTTATTACACTAAAATTAATTAAATAGTAAAGATTCGATGTTTATAGCCATTTTTTTAGAAAGATGAACAGAGCCTGTGTAAGAGCTGATTTGATCATTTCAAAGAGATTTCACAAAAAAACTAAACATTTCTACAGCTCTCACGACCACGCAAAGAGGCTGTCGTTGGCCCACTATCTGAGGGTCACTTAAACTCACTAATAAAGACTTATTCTTCACTATACCTCGTCAATCCTCCCAGCCCCACTGACCCTCTCCTCGCCTGTCCTCCTCTGACCGGTAGAGGTCGCAGCCTAGCAGTTGCTGAGTGGACGGGAACGCATGGATGGATCAGAGCGCTCCCACATGACAAAGCTACAGCGCGTCTGGAAACGAGGAACGGAGAGCGGGCGTTTTGGGAGAAACCGTAGACAAGATCATTTCTTCACCTGCAGCACGCCCGGCTTGTTTCGCTGTCAAACAACTACACTGTTTAGCTTCCTAGTTTCAGAGATTACTGAGGCGGGCAGCTGTCTTTTCTTTTTTCCCCTCTTTCCAAGTGAACTTTATAGGGATGTTATATATGAGAGCATCAGCGTGCAGTTAGGGCCGAAGTAACTGTAGGACGGATATAAAGACTGAACATCTTCTCGTACTACTTTTTTGTTCGGTTTGATACACAAAAGAAAAAAAAAGAGAGGGAGAGAGACGTGTGTGAGTGAGTGTGTGTGAGTGTGTGTGTGTGCAGGAGAGAGAGAAGTCGCACAGGTTTTTTTTTTGGGAGCTACGTTTTCATGCCGTCAGTCTTGCGGACTCTGAGATGGACGTCAGATTTTATCCAGCTCCCCCTTCAAGCGTGGGTTCATGTACGCTACCGACTGACTCCGGTTTGGACTATTACCATTCCAACAAGGTAAACGATTACGGTTACTTTAGTCGGTCGGATGTGCAGCCATAAGTTTCACGATGTATATTGAATACGCATGGTGGCAGACGGGTCGTATTTTTTCCAGGCACGCTGTTTGAAGACCTCTAGTGACAAGTGCTGCACTTTTGGTTCCCTCGGGATCAGTGAGTGACAGGCTGCGTTTCCCCGTCAACTTCGTTGTATTTCTTTCTTATTTCGTTGTATTTGGACTCATAAACTTTGCTAAAAAGGACACCTGCTTTGAGATCGTGCACGTGAGGTGGCGTTTAATTTCAAATCGCTTGTGTGTTAGTGTGAATAAACTGGGGCTGCGTTGTGCTGTGGATGTCCTGTGAGCAGAGTTGGAGCGCACCACTTTATCTGGCGCACCGGAGGAGCTGGTGATTGCTTTCAACAACCAAAACTGACAAATGGACAAAATGAACGTGTGCATTTTTTTTCTTGTCTTCTAATATATATAGACCGGCAGAATGTTTTCTATATGATCTAAATGCTTCAGAATTAACTGCGGAAATACACTTTCCAGCTACTTTACAGGGCCAGTGCACTATTACTCCGAAATACAATTATCAGCATTGCGTTGAAATATGAGAGCATGCTATGCGCATTGGTTAAGACTATACTTCTACATGTTGCAGCGTGATTTGGCATTTTCGTCTGTTTTATTTTGCATTATTGCTCAGTAAAATACTTTCCATTAGTACTAATCACTAGTATATTTTGGCATGCTTGGTTATCAACACCTGCATGGACAAAAATTCAACCACATCATTGTGCGCATAATAACTTTTTTAGAATTTATTATTCGCCTTTGCCTTTAAAAGAAGCCTTCCGTGTTTGGTTAAAGTTTGATTATTATATTAGCTTTTGTGTTTACATTAGCACTGATAAGAAGTGCTGGAAAAATTAACCGCGTTGTTCGCACGATTCAGTAGTAAAAGAAGCGTTTATTGAACAACTTGAAGTGCTAACACCTGTCATGGATTATCTATCTCTGAAAACATGCTCTTTGAAAGAAAGGAAAGAAAATGCTGTATCTGCAGTTGTGCGTTTTGGATTTTCCAATTCCTTCTTGAATTATGTGGTTATTGATATCCTGTTGATATTGGGCCTACTGTAAAGAGAGAATCTTTTTACTCTTGCACTCTGTCCATGGTGGACACCATTGCAGATTCTTTTCCTTGCAGAAAAATGTTTGGCATCTACAAGTGAGAAATGTACATAAAGACCTACTTAATAGTCCAAGGTTACAAGGTGCAAGTAATGAGCCAAGTTTCTTTTACTGCGGTGGTCAAGGTAAAACTTGTGTAAACATTTACCAGTAACTACTGAGCAGAACTAGAAGAAGGCAGTATACCGCCAGCCATTCACATTGGTTTGCTTGCCTTAGCACCTGGAAGAAAGCCAGCAGGCAGTTAGCTTTTGCTGATGACAAAGTGAAACATTATAGCTCAGTACAATATTTGAATTGTTAATCTATCCTGTTCGTGCACACAGTCACCTGTATGTATACATGTCCAACACATGCGGTTAGCTGCCCGTGGACACACTCTTCTACACCAACACTCACATACTTTGAATTACAATGCGCGAATGGTTTACAAGGATTGCAGTTATTCCTCAACTCCTGACTCACTGGGACATCAACGTCAGTCTTTAAAATCCAAATGAAGTGTTCGTAGTTATGGCTCGATTTTGTTTCACACGTTAATTTAGTCTATCGCTAGAAGCAGAATTCCGATAGAAGTACTTTTGTAGTCTTTTTGTGATTTTGAAAAAGTTGTATAATTGTGTGTGTGTGTGTGTGCGGTTAGCTAAACACATATACTGTAGGCAGACACAGAGTAGCTGCAGATGTGCTATCTACTGAAGATCACAGTAGGAACTTGTTGTTTCTGACTGAGGCTGCGTCCCAGCTCTTGTAGTATTAACACAATGAACTGTATTGGTTATCATGATTCAGCAAGCGTAGAGGCTGTTGGCCCGGCAAGGAGCAGGTTTGAGTTTCAAGGACAGAATCATATAACATTGTCATTACTAAAGTAACAGCTGTGACTATGATGTAAAGCGACACATTATCTGCACTGTACTCCTGCTTCTACACGTAACTGTTGAATAATGATACAGGATCTTTATTAGACATTTTTGGGCAATAGTTCATCTTACTGGCACCTTGAATTCACAAGTATGGAGTTGACCTGCTGGAGTGGCTCAGTATTAGAAGCACCGCAGCTGTTTAATGCCACTTCAATCAGCAAGTGAGGAAGCTGATTTCGTTTTTTCTTAAAGTCAGATTCACAAGACAGTTAGTCATTGCTGTTGATATATTTTTTTTAATTTTTCCATGGTAAATTGCAAACATAATTCTAAGCAATGTTAAGAGCTGCATGTTTTCAAATAGGCACAAAACTCCCAAACGTGGCCTCCTGAAGACATTCACACCGATATATATATATATATATATGTATGTATATATATGTATATATACATATATATATATGTATATATACATATATATACATGTATATGTATATATATATATATATATATATATATACAGCTTGTTTGACAATCACTCGTGTAATTATGCATTACAGTACAGTATTAAATACACCAACCAGGAAGTGCACATAATACAAAGTGGGACAGTTCACATATAAAAGAGTGTATGGCTTCCTGTTCTAGTGGTGTAAAGTCAAATCTATTTCTGAGGGTGACTGTTAAGCTTTGTGTGAATGACTGTAAATTGTGTGCACACACAATGATCAGATCTCTACTCTATTTTTCTACTTTTGTTTTTAGAAATCAGAAGCAGAGGAAGGAAAGCTTGTTAATGTAATGCTTTTATTCAGGGGCAGGTTGTTAAAACAGATGCAATAAAACATTCCTGCAGCACAGATTACCTTCGGGAAGGTTACAGTGCTCAGTTTTTGTTAAATTATGTTACACGAGCTAACTTCCAGGGACCTCATCATAGGTGTTTCCATTATTTGGCCTTTTCTTCTGCGTTATAAATGGGATGGGCAGAATACAGTGTAGTCAGTATATATAGCTAGCACTGCAAACTAAATAGTGTAGTCACTGTGTTAAATCAACACCTCTTTAAAACAACTGTAAGAACTGAGCACTGTAATCTGAAGGTAGGATTTATTGCATGACTGATGACTACATTAGTGCTAACAATCTGACAAGAGAATGTAAGCATCACCCAAATATTTAATCAGACGGTTATGCTTTAGTTTTCAGTCAAGTTAACGCTCAAAAACCAAAAGGATAAAGATATTCTTTAAAACTGTTATGATGATTCTCTGCAATTCATTGTAAAAACAACCTGTGCGCCCGTATTTCAGAACAATGCAAAGAACAACACATGAGAAAAGCATCGATTTGTGTTTTGTTAAGAACCCCACGGCTCTGTTGCTCTTCTCAACTCCATCCAACTTGCATTGTCCTGCACTTGCACAATCACTGTGAGTCATCTTTACTTTTCGCCCAAGATTTCTCCTAATCTTTTTGAAGCCTCTCTGTATCTTTCCTCGCTGAGTGGGAGGCTTGTTTGTTCAGCGTACACTCAGCTGTGTATACCAGCGCTGAAGGCCACTTCTTCGCAAATGCCTGTTTTAGTGGGAGACTATTTGTCAAATGCATTATGACTTGTGCATACCCCGAGGCAGAATCACTCCGGTGAAATGAAGTTGGATAGATTACTGTAGATGTTCCACTTTCCCCTCATCCCTTTTCCCTCTAACAACACAGTGCCCAAGAGGGAGCCTCTCGTGTAATTATACTGTAGTTACACTGTAGGTTTATAATTCGATGGTTTGCAGATGTTACTCTTTACATAGTTGCAGTCTGTTCCAACTCACTATCACTTATTTAGAGATTTTATTTAGAACTAAATGCACGTGTGCGTATATTTGCATGCGTGCAAAGTGCAAATCTAATTGCTAAAACACTTTGAGGTGAGCTGTATGTATGAAACAGGTTTTAAGGTGTACCTCATTTATACATTTATCCTATGTTTAATCTTATGCCCTATTTTATATCACTACACGAACACACATTACCATTAGCTGACATTCATCCACTCGAAAAGCAATGAGGCCAGCTTTTGCAGAGCACGTACCACCCCTTTTTTAAGTGGTCCGTTCCATTTCCAGCGCTATCCAAATCACTGTATTAGTCACAGGATACTTCAAAGTATGGACAGGCAAAAATATTTTCCATTTGAATTCTCAGAATGTGATTTTTTTTCCCCCTCTTGAAAACATGACAGTAATAGAAACAGAAATAAGAAGAGTTATTTCAGCAGTACCTCATTCTGTACACAGAGCGAAGTTAATTACATGGAGGCAAGCATTCTTGGGTCGACAGCATGGACTTGGGGTTTTTCATTGTGCCCATTCATAACATTCTGCTGACTGGCCAGTCCGAGTTGCAATATCCCAACTATTCTCACTGGGAAAATGTTAACCCATGCATGGCTCGCATGCACACTAGAGGGAAAAATGCAGTCTGTGCTGGAACTACCGTGGCGAGGTTGCTGTTAAAATGCAGTTACTGGCAGTTGGCACATGGAATTAAGTCTATGTTTTGGATTTATATATCACTAAAATGTCTTCATTGTAAAGTTCTCTTGTTTTATTTTTTATTTTTTTATTTTTTGGTCTAACCACTTCCTGGCTGTATTCATAATGAAGTCTTTCTGTCTCCCCACATCCCAACCCCCCACCCCCCTCGCTGTGTCTAACTTCTTCTCTCATTTACCTTCCCAGCAGCAATGTCAAAAGGTTATGGAGGGAAGCTGGATCGCCTGGGGCTGATTGTGTCTTTGAGTTAATGATAAGTAGCTACAGTGTTATTCTCTGGAGCAGTGGGGCTTAGATTGTGTTGTGTGCGCGGACTGTTACAGTAGGAGTGTGAGGGTTTTGTTTTGAAACACAATAAAGCGAGATAGGGGTACGACTGCATTTTTCATCTGACTTAAATCCAAAAGTGTGTTACACGCAGAACCCAAGCTTCCTCGTTTGGCTTCACGTCTGTTTAGCTATGTTTCTATGTTACAGTATCGTTGCATCACAAGAAAAAGCCCCAATCTCGCCACATCAGTGATACTGTAGTTTCTATTCTATAGCTGTATCTGCCTTGGATTTCATGGGGTAGTTTAAGGACAGCTATTGTCTGTGCAGAGAGCAAATAAGGGGATACAGCTATCCATTACAGGGATTTACCACGATGGACTCGAGTTTAACCTACAAGATAGAGAAGTCAACCAGACTCTACAGCACTCCAGTGCTCTGTACTTTATAATCTAGACCAGACATGACTCAGAGCTACTAGAGGTGTTAAGAGGGTCATAAGTCATGTATGGCTGAAAATAGATTCTATAGTTTATCCTGCCTCGTTATCTACTTAATCACCGAGGTCCATAGAAACAGGCTATTTATGTTGATGATTGATTATATTACCAAGAATTGAATCATGACAGTGTATTTTTTAAACTCCTCCCAATATACTTTAGAGATATACTATTGCATTTCGAGTAATTTCTGCGCTGTTATCAGCCTGTAATCTATCATTCAGTAAGTTTATCACCAGACTGCTTTCAGAGTCAGGCTGATATTAAGTTTTCAGCCCGGGTGATGTTCATGACAAGCTGTAAGTTACTGCGAAACACAGCCGCATCGTAAGGTGTCAGAGTAATTTCAATCTTGACGTTGATTAAGAAGTGAATCGGCCGAGCCCCGGTTCAACTCGTGCCCCTCATTAAATCACATTAACCCTAATTATCGTCACAGCCCCTTGGAACCAAAATACAACAGTCAGGCTTGACTCTTGGCTCCTCAGTTGGCTGTTGGGTGTGCGCATCATGCACTTGTGACTTGTGTAAAGTCAAGTCCAGTGTGGCAAGGCATTTTAAACTGTCTTCACCTCAGGAGGCCACTGGTTTCTCAGTAGCAATTGCCTTGACTGGCTGTCTCTCCCCCCCTATCACCTCCCTCCTGCAGCCCAGTTTCCTTGTGCTGTTTTATATTCACTTCTTGATTGGTTGGGGGATGGGTGGTGGAATAGCATTTGAGAGGTTAGCTGGTTAGTGAAGGGAGGGGGGAAGAAGGTTGGTGTGTGCATAAAGAAAGAGAAGGGTCTGTAGGTGGAGGGAAACTGGAGAGAGATTTTTAGGGGTACTTTATTTTTCAGCTCGCCATTGAGTCTGTAATGTCATTCAACGATGTGGAAACCAAAATGAGCCTTGCCACCAGATGTGTTCCAGTCCAGATAGCGACTTGAAAGACAGACGTTTATTGTTTTAGTGCATTTGGTGTGGTTCAAACCCAAACTGCATGAAATGCTGATTGATGGATTTCACTAAAGAATGTCTGTGCGTGTGTGTGCGTGCGTGTGTGAGAGAGGGAAGCAAAAAGAGGGAGAAAGATCTCCTTTATCTGATTTATTTAACTATTTCTGTGCCCTGTTCTTTGCTCACTGTGCTGACGGAAAGGGAAAGCTGACAGTATTTCAGTGTGCTACAGTAGCATTTCAGAGCAGATTCATCTGCTTTCCATCAGCACTGCAGAAAAAGAAATACAACTCTTGATTCATTCTTTGTTGAACTTGAAGGCTCATTCTTTAAGTCGAGTTGCACTTTTATGTCGGTTGAGTGAGGTCTCTGTATTTCTGTAGACAAAACAAATGTAACATGCTTCAGCAGAGATAAGTATGGCAAACATAGTAGTGAGTGTCATAAAAGCTGTTGCGTACAAGGCTTTTTTATTATAAAAATGAGCCAATAGTAACTTTTGATCTCTTGCTGTGCAAATGTATGTTTTTGGTTCGCCAATAGCAACAGCCAAACTTGTTGCTGACATTTAGCAGCATCCACATGCATGTGGTTTAGACTTCGGGTCAGGAAGTGCGTAGTTCAGTTTTTCGTTGCTACAGTTTTAGAATCCCAACTGTGAATAGCATGTTCCTAATTATCATACAATAAAATTTGGGTTGTTCCCATTGTTTTATGATTAAGGAATCAGCATGCCAACATGGATGCAACAAAGACAAAACATTTTCATTGTGCTGAAATGCTACAATTCCCCCAGCAAGAAAGCTGATCTTCATTAGGATAATTGCTTCATTTCATTCATAAACAAATAGACCACAAAGTGATTATTCTAGATGCTGGAGATTATGAGCACAGTTATTGGACTTGGCAGATTTGTGTAAAGCAGGCTTTTGGTACATAAATCAGCGTAACCATTGTACGAGAAAACCATATCAACATTTCAAATAAGCACAGACGGATCTCATCATCTCTCACTTTCACACTCGCCACTCTCCAAACGTCTTAGAGTTCATCCGCTAATTTGTTTTTCATTTCATCTCTATAGGAATGTTGTGTTATAGCATATGTTTTGGTGCTGTCGTGACGTTTTGCCAGTAAAGGCTGCAGCTGAAATGGTGGAAGACTAAGGTTGATGGGCAGGAAATGAAACACTAAGGAGAGGAAAGAGTGAAAGGAGAACAGGTAGGGGGATCTTGGGGGATTTTGAGAGGTCAGATTGTGCAAATTATGACAGAACAGGTCTAGATGTGGTGTTTCTAACATCCTTAGTTTAGTCTGTTAAGGCTCCAAATCGCTATTTAATGGATTGATTCGATTTTTTTTTCTTGCTTTTTGTGTTAGATGGTAAATTATCACTGTTGACTCAGTGCTGGTTTTAATAAAGGTTTGTTGTATTAATGGAGACAGGAACAGGAAAGTCAGGAAGAATGTTGTTAGAGTTGGCCAATGGTTTATTCGTTGGCGTTATAGCCCTCATTTCTCCTTCTGATGGGTGTTTCTTTAGAAAAGGTCAGCAAGGATGGCATGATCCAACAGATTCCATAGGCTAAATGTATAAAAACACTTATAAACAGAGTGTCAAAGAATGCAGCTGTCGGGTTCGCAAGCCTGGGCAAACACGAACAGTTGTCTTAGCTTCCTGAGGCATGTCCTGTGCAAACAGAACTAGAGACGGCTGGTTCAGGTCCACGCTCAAAGACCACAGGCCCACTGAGAGACACTCAAAGACATAAACTCTCTTGCAAGTAGACGTTCTTGCACGCAGTCACATCACACAAATAAACACAAGTGCAAATGTGAGCTCATAGACCACAGAAATGTGTTGTTATGTAGCAACATTTCAAGCCACAGATCACTGTAACTGATACTATGAGCAGCTTAGCATTAGCAGCTGATGTGCGATCACTGTTATTATTAATTTTAAATGATTTGTAGTAAAATGTATCCAAAAGACAGTTTTTTTAAAATTTGTTTTTAAAAACCTTTGACTTGTCAGTAAATCATTACCGAGTCACTTATGGGTTGCACCGGAAGTTAGTCGGCTGGTTAGACCACCAGCGATTGGTCGTCCACCATGTGCCATTTGTTTCTGTGCCTCCCTGAGCCAAGTGTGTGTGAGATTCCCCTCCCCGTCACTACAAACCCACAGTGCCCCCAAGGCCTCTTTTTGCCTCTGTCTTGTAAACCACCTCTGGCACTTTTGGGCTTTGTTCGTAATGTTTTCATTGTAGTATTGCCTCACTTTCCAGGAATTATATTCTCTGTGTGTTGATAGCCAGACTTTGCTACCCAATCATTTTCAGTGACAATTTTATGTAGTAAAAACACTTAATCTTACACAGGAGCCACCCTGTAGTAAAATGCAGATGCGAATGCATTTCTCAAGTAGTGCCAAGTCTTATTTGGCATTGCTTATACACTTGCTTTTAATATATGTACTATATAATAGATGAAATAAATAGATAACAGATTTACATTTATGAAAGTTTTTTTTTAACCTTAGCTTATTTGTGATCTACAGTAGCTGTTTATGTCTGAGTACTCTGATGTGTTGGTGCAGCTGAGACTGAGTGTGTTCACAGTGCAAACGCGGCATTGCTGGCACTCCTGGTTTCACTTAATCTTTGACACAAAGGCACTTGCTTGTGGCTGGGATCTCAGACAGATTTAGTGACAGAGAAAGCGAGCTAACGAGAGAGAGAGAGACCTCTGGTTAAGTGAGCGTAGATATCATTAAAAAAAATTGCTTAAATTACTTTATATTTATTATTTGAGTATCTCCATTCACAGCAAATGGAAAATATGTTTCTATTTGTTATTTATGTAATTCTTGAGGATTGCTGGCAATTATTTGACACACTAAGGAAAACATAGCATAGCAGGTCTGATACCATGCCAGGTACTTTGGTCACCTCAGGACCTTTTTCTCAGTTGTAGAGCACACAGACATCCGCAGATACCGCCAGTGTGAGGATTTATTTGCCTGGTATTTTGTAATTACCCAGGGGGTAGAATAGAAAACATCTCTGAGATTATAGTTTCTCTAAGCATTCAAAAAATATAAAAAAAACATGATAATAATAAAAAAATAATTCCCAAGAGACTTTAAATAATTTGCCAGTAAGCTCTTTTAAGGCATCTTTTGATGTTTAATCACGGGCTGAAACATTAATTGGAAATGTTTTCACCGTCAACAAAAACTATCTGAAACATTTTAAAAAGCAAAAAATATCTGAATCCAAATTGTCCTGTTATCTCGAGTTGTATTTGTAATTACTGTTGTTGTGTTGTTTTTGTTGTTGTTTAACTTTACCTCTTGGCACCGTAGGCTGTTGTTTACAAAAACTTGCATCCTTAGATGCAGAATTATTGCATCCTGATAAGTAATTAATGAAAAAAGAGTCTTTTTGAATCTGCCTGGAGGAATTTATCCAAAATGGAAATAGCCACCTCTCGTTGTACTTTCCCCAGGATATGCTGACACCATCCACGGGTTAATCACCGTGTTTTTGGCAGGAGGAAGGCGTCAGTTCTTTTAGGTATACACCATCTAGTGTTCTTTTAATTGACTTCAGGAGAAACTGTATCAAGACGTGCTGATGAAGTTACAAATTGGCTAAAGCGTCTGCTTCTGAGCGCCAGATCTCCTTGTTCCTTTCGGTTTGGTTTGTTGTACTTTCTGCTGCTCAGCATAATGACGAGGGTGGAAGAGTGGAAGATTTCAATTACTCCAAGAAAGTCAAGGAGGCTGTTGAAGTTTGAAAAATACAACACGAGCTGGTTGCTCTGTGGAGATTGTGCCCATTTGGAATGTAATTAAATTGGTTTGGCTGCTCGCCAGTGAAAAAATACATTTCTTTTTTTTTTTTTTTCTGTTTGCAAATGAAAATGTATAGAGTGTTTTGCTGAAAAATACCTGGAGGGAACAGTAAGCTGTTGAATATTTGTAATACAGCTTGCATTGTGCAGTTGAAATGAGTTTTGAGATGAGTTATCCGTTGTGGTTTCCCCTTTGACATTTCAAAGGTATGCAGCTTTTGAACCATGGATTTACTGTAATCTATTTTTTTCTATTATTGATGTGTGGTTGAGTTATAAAGTGTAGATTGGCTTCTCTGCCATTTCCCTGGCTTTGCCATATCAGAAACCACAAGGCCACTGAGCAGCAGCAGACTTTGTAATAATGTTTTATATATATGGTGACATGTGAAGCAGAGTTGTTGGTCCCAGTCAACACAGGACGCTGTGCAAAACCGGTGTTTACTTTACACAAACACTCCGAGTAGGCTTCACAAAGTAATCAGTCTGTGGTGAAAGAGATATTTCCGAATTGCATAATTTGAACACGATAAGCACATAAATATGCTGTGAAATTGAGGAACTGCAATTTTTGGCAAATATAATAAACCATAAATGTTATGATAGCAAATGTTCTCACATAATTTATTGCCCCAGTCTACACTAGACATTACTCCGTTTGTGAAAAACAAGTTTTTAGGTTTTTAATAATTTGAATCTTTAACGAGTAACTGAGTGAAAAAGAGAAACTGCGATAACCGTGTTATCATTTCTCCTCCTTTAGTGTTACGAAGAGCAAAAGCAATTGACATTCGAGATTGTTTTAGCACTCGCGGTGTGCAACATGATCTTCCACCTCTTCAAATGACCGCAAAAGCAGCATAAACCTCAAAGATAAAAATAAAAAAATGATTGGTACGTGCGCTGTTAACGTTCAAGAGGAAAAGAGAGAGAGGAAGGGAGGGAGCGTCAGAGCGAAGAGCCACAAGGAGAGTGTGAGCTGTTAGGTTTGTTAGGTTGTTGTGTGTTTGTTGTGGAGTATTATAAAAATCCAGCCGCTTCTGATCCACTGTTCCCTGATCTGCAAATGGATCGAGCTGCCCAGCGGAGCCATTCTTACAAAATCAGCCTGACATGGCGTTATAATAGCTTTTTCTTGTACGTGTTCTGTCAAATCAACTTAGCTTCTTTGGGTGCTATTTTAGTGGTCACAGAGTCCTTTTTTTTTTTTTGTCTGTGTTGCAGCTTATCCCCAGAGAGCCCATGGAAATATACTCATATGTCCAATGCCATAATGCCATCGTTTTAGCACTATGACACTTTTGGAAAGTGTACTTTGAAACCAGATCTGTGAAGCGAGGCAGAGAGGTGCTGAGCTGATGAGCTAATTAGTGGGGTCTACCACTGTTGTGCTAATGGCTCTTGCTCATGCATGTGTGTATGTGCTCAGGCTGTTTTTTTTAAGGCTTAATCCAGCATGCACACGACAAAGCCTGCTAAGTGAATCAAACGGCTGGGTATCAGTGGAAACAAGGCTCCTCAATGGAACTGCAAAGATAGAGCAAATGGGCACAGATATGCCAATACACCTTCAGGGCATTGACTCTTTGCCATAATGCTTTCATATGCCTCTGAATGCAAAGGCTTTTTGTTGTTGTTGTTGTCTTAGATACATTTCTGGGAAAACATGTATTTGTGTGTGTGTGTTTGAGAAAATCTGGACTCGGGAACATACTGTAAGCTATAAAATGTAGGTTTCTACTGTTGCAGCCCTGCGATTGTGCAATCAACTACAAAACAAACACGTTCTAGAGAGGAAGCGATTGAAAGATAAATCTTTATCTGGCAGGCAGAGAAAAAAAGAGCTCGTTGAGCAATTTTGTAAACTTACACTGAATAAAAATAATAAAATAAGTGGACCTGGGCAGCACATTGTCACATATAAACATGCGAGCAAGAGGAGGCAGTTCCTTTTCCCATGCATGCACGTGCTGACGTGACACCAGCTCTCACTTTCATTTGTGCTTATGCACCTGCTGACACTCACTGTTATTTTCATGATAGTCGTTGTTCTGCATGTTCTTACCACAGTGTGATTGCACACTAAGCAACATGTTTCTAAAACTATATAAAAAAGCACTTGTCAAGACAGCTCAGAGTGAGAATTTCTGGGGATTTGTTTGCTTTTCAAACGCTAAAATTCACTTTGTTAAAAGGAAAAGCTGCAGGTAAAGTTGTTATTTATGTTACTGCATTGTTCAATACTCAAAGCTGGACAATGGATAGGAGACCACACAGCATCTGTAGCTATAAATACATTTGTTTTATATAACTAAAGGGAAACTAAAGATAGCCCTCGCAAAACAAAACCAACAGAGGCCAGGAAGGCTGACTGCCACCAAGTAATGTCGCACAGTTCAACTGAGTGAACTCCACCCACCACCTTGCTTAAGCAATCGCACAATCAACAGATAACAAACGGCTAATACTTCTGAGGACTGAGTAGTAGTTACATTGCTGGATTTATCCTCTTAAATCTGAGGTTTTGGTGATTTTCTTAGTTATCTCACTGTGTTTTAGTTTCCCAAAACCAAAAGTAAAAGTACAAATGAGCATTTTAATATAAAACGCTAAATCAATAACAAAGTTAATTAAGTGTAATGTTGTATTGTTGATATGGTTATATAATATTGGTGCATTTAATATAATCTTTTATAAATAAAAGCCCTCTTGCAAAGGTTTCTAACTGAATGAAAAAGACAACTGAATTGCACTGGAAGCAGGATTAGAATCACATGCAAAAAATTCACAAACTATCCAGTAATCTGTCAGAAACACTAGATTCAAGCCTGCTTGTGTGCTGTTTGCATTTAGATGATCCCCCATTCCTGACATCCTTTCATAATTAAATGAAATTTTCCCTAGTCCTTCAGCTTTATTTAGTGTATTTGGCAACTGCAGCCATTAAGCTGCACAAACATACCAAAGCAACAAAGCAACACGAAGAGTAAGCGGGTGTCATGTATGGCATAGAGGCGACAAATAAGCTAATTGGGGATTAACGGTTAATGACTGAACGAGGGAAGACAAGTGCCGAACCCCGTTTTGTGCCAAAGTCTGCAGTGATGTTTTTTTCTTCCTGGCTCTGTTCACCTCACCTGCCATGCTTTTGTTCCCATTCCTCTGCATTATCATCCTCTCAGTCCCACTTAGCCGGATTTCTTTTCTCTCCACTCTCTCATTTTGGTCTCTCTCTGTCTCTCTCGAGCCGATTCTCGTCCTGTATTAGTTGCAAATGCAGAACTAAGTAGCTGTGACAACATTCTCAGATGCTCCAGCTGTCACAGATTTATTGAGTTATTAAAGTAATGTACTGTGATTAAAAATGCTAATTTCCCCTGAATCGTATGCCAGCTTACATATTTTTTTTTCAATAGCTGATTTAATTACATGGAAAATGAAACAAGGGTTGATGATTCAATCTTTGCAGCCAATTGCCTCGCCGTACAAAAATGAATTACCTCATGATACAGAATTATTGTTTGAGCTACAAAAAGTGAAATGACAGTGGAATTGTATACATAATCAGAGCTTTTTGGCGTTGCGTTGTGCATGCTGTGGCGAGCAAATGCTCATATTATGCTCATATTTGAACCATCAAATATATTAGGTTAGCTAGCATTTTGCTTATACAGTATATAATCTCAGCAATCTTACCTCAGGCCACAATATGAAAGCAAAGCTTTGAAATGAGTTAAAAAAAAACTGATCCATTAAAATCCTTATCTCAATGCTCAAGTGCGCTCAGTGCATGTAGGATAGTTCTGGTTTTTATATTTAAAGCATGGATTTTAAATAACGAGAGAAAAAAGTTTCTCCGACCAATATTATTTGAATTGTGTCCTCGTCTATTCGGAATAATTTCCTTTCCCCTGGGGGGTTTGTTCAGAGTGCTTTCCTTGGCTCATTTTGGCCTCTCATTATGCATTCATGTATTCGTTTATATAATGCGGCACGCTGCAGCTTCATTGGACAAATCTCAGTTGTTTTGGACACCATCGTGTATGATACACGAATAGTAACATTTCTTTTTAACTGGGTGTTCTTTAGTTTTACTTCCCACAGTCTATTTCTCCTGCTTAAGTGATTTTGCAAATTATGCAAGACCTCTTTTAAACATCACCAGATTGAATCAGCTACTGAAAAAGTAATTTTCATTTAAATAATGAGATAGAACTTCTCCCTTGATCGCCTGATCTTTGCAGAAAACTTTTGCTGAGCAGCGGATCGCACTGTGCCCTTATTCCAGTCTTGGAAAATCTTTGCGAGATGGGCCAAACAGCATCATAATTTTTTTTTTGAATCGCTTCCAAAATTTTCAGGGTCCCGTAACAGATCGTCATCTGTGTCATTACCGCTTCATATCCCCTCGCCTCTGAATAGTACCTACTGTATAGGTGAGCTTGTCAAATATCCATGATCATGTCACATGTCTTTTCCACTCTGGAAAGGATTGGGTTGTATGTGGAGTTCAGTGGAGTGAGTGGCTCCAGCCCTCCAGATGTCCTAGACATAACAGAAGCTTGTCAGCTCTGTAGCTGGGCTCTAAATGGGTCACTCTCCTTGATATCACACAGCTACTTCACAATGACCCCACTGTTCGCCTGATATTACAGCACACCAGGTGGCTCACTACGAAAGTCATGGCTAGACAAATATGGACTGCATATGCTTGTAAAAAAATCCTAATATCTGACTGCTGATTTCCGAATTAAGGTATAAACATGACCTTTATTCTTGCACCAACTTCAGATGATAGAAACCTCTATGCATGTTTCTTTTCATTTCCCCGTCTTCCAGCATTGTGTGCATGGCTGTATATAAGATTACATACAGGGAGCTCTGCAGAGCAGAGGAGGCAGTAACTAAACTGAGGGTGAAAGAGAGAGGGTTGGGTGCATGGCAGTTCAGTGATTTCTGATTTATGGTTTGATTTCAGTCTTTCCATCCTGCTGAAGACTGGCTGTATTTGCCTGCATCACGTGAACTTTTTCCTCACATGGCCTAGTCATGCAGCAAGCTCTGGCTCATTCTGCTTCTTGTCAAAATGAAACATACATATGCACGTATAGACTCACATCTGTGGGATGGCATTAAGCCGCACGCAGACGCGCACACGCACATTCACACACAATGATGGCGAGATAAAAATGGAGAATTGCTCTTTTAGTCAGCTGTGCAGTCTTCCCTCCTGCAGCCTGGCAACCATTCAATACAATTTATCTCTTACTGGGAAATAATATTGGTATTCACAAATGCAGCCAGTAAAGGGACAAAAAACAAGCAGCACAATAAGACGGTGTGATTTGAGCACAGGTGTCCACCGTCTTGGATTCATGATATCCCACTCAACTGAATGAAAATCAGCATATTTATTGCTGCAGATATGAATGAGGAGCCAAACTCTCTTCATCTAGAATGTCAGCGCCACTGTTTGTAAGGAGAGTAGCCTTGAAAATCAGACAATGGGCCTTTTTTTTCACCTGTAGCTGGCTGGATATTCTTTACAGAGAGCTGCATTCCATTAATAGTAGTGATCAGACCTTGGTGAGAAAGAAACACAGTAGCTAAGTGTGCTCCCTTTAGGTGCCATTAGTGTTTTTAACCAGCATCGATCCACCTGCATTTCCACTATGTTGGTGTATGAATAGGATGAAAGCTCCTGTGAAAGAGCCAGCCACTGATATCATGTCTCCCCGGGCGTTCATTAAACTGCCATTCATTCTTGTATTTTAGGTCATCTTACTTTGAATTCTCTTCCACTTCGCATTTTGTTCCATGGGCTGAAGTAGACCGTTTGACTTCGTCTTGTCACGGTTATGAAACACTTCAATAAAGTGGGGAGCCACTATAAAACCTGTCTTGATTTATAGCTTTGGCAGGACAGTTTGATCTGTCACAATGTAGCATTGTCGTAGTGAAAGGTTAATAGCTGATCAGAGTTTCAATAAATAAGTTCTTTCGATAAAAGAGTCAGGAGAATGTGGAAATTTGCTGTGCACTTTTATGTTATTGCAAAGAACAGATAGGCTCACCTTATCTGGTCTGTAGGGGTTTTTTTCTGTCTTATTGTAGGGTCTATACTTTATAGAGGTGGGAATCACCATACATCCCACGATACAATATTATCACAATACTTAACGCACGATACGATATTATTGCAATTTTTTAAAATATTTTGCGATATTCAGATTCTGTACATCAAGGTAAACTTTATCAATATTCATTTTATCTAATAACAAAGTCTCACACTCAGTCTTTCTCTCATTTCCGTTTTATTGTTGACAAACTGAACGGTTTGTATTACAGTCTAGTCCAACTTAACTGAACGCAACCATCTGGTACAATTATAGCTATTCTGAACTATGCAGTTTATGAAAACTATGCAGCCCCTTCAGCAACTGAAGAATTTGAAAGTAAATTAAAACAAAATATAATTTTACATTAAATAAAAAAGTTTTAAACTTAATTAAAATAAAACATGTCTTAAATGAAAATAAGTAAACTGTCATGTTTATTGCTGCCAAAAAAACAAGTTAAACACATTTGGACAGTGAAGGAATGTCAGGATTCTTGCTCAGAAAAAAAACAACTTTTTTTGTAACAAAATATCGATTTCTGCTGTCCCTGTATCGATACATTATTAGCAAACAAAATATCACAATACTACACAGTATCGATTTTTCCCCCCACCCCTAATACTTTACAGTATAAAGTGCCTTGAGGCAACTATTGTTGGGATTTGGCACTAAAATCGAATTGAACTGAACTGAATTGAATCGAGAGACAACAGTTTGACTTTATTTATCAAAAGTCTAAAGCACCAAAGCTCCCGTGCGTTCGCCTTGGTATGCTACAGACAGCCTGACAGCAGAGTGGAACTGATTGTCTCTGGCAGCACTCAGAAAGATGTGAAATTAACACCTACTTAAAACAGGAAAAAAAAAAGACCTATCAGAATGATGGTTGAGCGTGCAGCAGCTCCGGCTTCAGCAGGTACATTTGAATATGAACATCCCTGAATGAAAGGTTATGACCCATAAAGAGGGGGAACGATTTGAGCGAAGCGTGCTGAGGGGAGAAATGTCAGAGTGAGAATGGCAGGAAATATGTTAGTGACAAGGAAAAAGCTGCCCCTGGTATTCTAGAGCCCCAATGAGTAAAAATAGGGCATTGGGCAAGAAGGCAGGAAACCAGCAGAGCGAGGCCTCTAGTTGGAATTTCTTCTGGGGAGGAGAGATAAGAGACTTAACTCCCTCCTGTCTGGGCTGGCTGAGTTTAACATGCGACATTTGATCACTGATCACTTATGTAGAGATGGACAGAGGAAGAAGAGATTGAAGAATTGAATAAATGATTCGAGTGCTGAGAGTGCTGTGAGCACTGTTTCGGTGCGCTTTCTGATGACTTGTCAGTTATTGAGCATTGACATGACATTTTAATTAGGTCAAGGCTCGTGATGGAAACCAAAGACCACGCTCACACTTTCACGAGAGCTCTCTCACGCAAATGCACATTTATGTGTGCATGTATACTTCACACACTCTCCTGCGCTCATAAACACACTTTGAGGTAATGGCTGAGGGGTGGAAAGTACCCTGTGCGAGAGGCTTGGGTTCCTCAGGTTGGAGAGTGGAAGTTAGACAATAAACAGTGGCCTTATCGTGCTTCGGGCAGAGCTTCCAACCTGATAGTTCCACATATGACTTCCAGCTATTAGAAACAAATATGACCTCTATACCACTTGTCTCAGCCCACTCACTCCCATGAATAAGCAATTATTTTAGGACCCTCGGTGGTAACTTTGTCTCGGCGTTGAGATTTTAGACTGCCGCGTGCATTAGCCTCGGCCCCCGTGCTTCTTCACTGTCACTTAACCACACTGATCAGGCTGTTTTATTAGATTTCCCTGTAGTTACGTGACATCACTGACACAAGATTTATTAGGGTTTTTTTACAAATCAAATTCCCAGGCCTAGTGGAATGCGAGATTGATGGCCCAGAAAAGGCGAGACAACAAGGTCATTATCATATCATTGATTACAGTAATTTGTACATGGTGTGGCAGTTGTTCATCTGATAGGGCGTTCACTGACAACTACACAGTTGACAATGTGGCCACTTCTTATAAACTGTGGGTGGTTCAGGAGTTCCTGATCTCGTGCAGAAAGAAAAAAAAAAGCCAGAACGTGGCAGGCATCTACGCAAGAAACTAATTATAGTGTACAACAGCTCAACACTGAACATCAACAATGGAGGTCGTCTACATTTATTATTTGCTTTCGACTGTTTTATTCCTGTTCTGAGAGCCAAGAAACATAATTGTGGATAGAAGTGATCAACCTTGCATCGCTTATTTCCTCATGAAGTGTGTCTATTGAATTTGTATCTGTGAGGAGAAAAGGCAAATACATTTATCGAGCGTTTGATTTTCTCCCAGCCAACTGCTTTGACTTATTTTAGCTACTGATTAAAAAAAAAATTGAAATACTCATTGAGGATATTAGTTCCCTTAGAAGACATGCGGCCGGAAATCCCGACCTTTAAGACGGTGGGAAAACAGAAGAAGAGTCGCTCTGTTTGAAACATGGCGTGGCATAATTAGAGTTTAAAGACACAAGTGGTTTCGTGTAAAAGAGAAAATGTGTTACATATGCGCCCTTATGTGTCCTTGTTGTGTCCAGTTACTGTCATATTGAGGACACAGCCTTCCTCCCAGCAAGCCTGCAGTGTGAGACAATAACCTAAATACCTGGCGGATTTCAGACTTTCATTCTTTCTTTTTCTTTACTTGACTCTATCTTTGTGATCCCTTTTTATTCTCACATTTTCTCCCCCCACACACCTCCATCTCTCTCTCTTTCTCTCTCGCCGTCTCTCTCTCTCTCACTGTCTTCCTCCTTTTTTTTATGCACCCGCTTACCCACACTCCCTCATGGTCACTCTCTTAAGTGATTGCTACATTTCATCTCATGGTAAATCGGCCATCAGCCCAGTGAGCTATCATTATGCAAATGATGGGCAATTCAATTTCAGCTGGTCGGAGGGGGAATTTCTAATTAGGGTGAGGCACAGCACTCAAGATAGAGAGAAAGATGTAAAAGCAGAGGGAGACAGTGAGGTGGAGAGGTGCTGTAAATGGATCTCAAAGGTAAAGTGAGAGGTAGAAGAGAAAACCTAGAAATGAAGGAGCATCCATCCACAAAATCAACGCCTGCACTGCACATATAATCTTTAGTCAGCTATTAGTTGCTAGCATCTTTCTCCTCCTATTGTTTTTTCCCCTTTCTTTGATCATTTCTCACCAGTTAATTTTAAAGTACTGGCTTCTCAGGTTAGAACATGTTTTCACTGTGGGATCCTCTCCAAACCTCATAATTGAAAAAAACACGATCTCTTAAATTTAGTTTAATCGCACTGATACTAAACTTTTTACGATTTCACATGGCGAAAGGGGGAAGGACAGTTAGTGCAAACTATAAATACTTATATTGACTGACTCATTTGCCACTTAGGTCATTGTAGTTGTCTCATACCTCATTTGTAGTCACACTTACGAAGCATTTAAGAGGTTTTTATACTCTAAAATATGAATCATGTTCCCTTCCCTGATGCATTACAAGAATTTCTTCTCGTTGTGTGAAGTCAGGTTTCAAGTTCTGTCAGCGTGTGGTGTTGCCTCATGTGACTGATGCGGAGACTCATTCAGTTGATAGCGGGGGCAACCCTGCACTGCAATTAACAGACGTGAACTCTGTCTGTAACATCGCATTCAGACTATCAGTCGATGTGACAGTTTACTCAAATGCTTCACATGCAGACTGTTGGTTGACGTTACAACAAATGTATGTTTCCTAATCGACTAAAATGCAGGCTTTTGGTAGAGATTGCAATTTTCCAGTGTAGTAGTTCTACAAAACAAAGCCTTGACAACTCTTCCGAAGCAAGTTCAGACCGAATACTATATTTCATTTAGTCCAATAAATGCGAACTGGATGAGACAAACAGTTGTCAAGAAAAGCACAGAAAACACAAAAAGATGTACAGAGATTCTTTGATGCATTAGTGAGTAATAAGACTTAGGTATCTCCAGACTTAACGTGATGACGACAATTAATGCATCTGCAGCATCTGCAACTCGGTTTGTTACATTTGACAAATAATGTTTCTTGATGTTGTGCTGCTGTCAGAGCGGACTGGTACTGTGCAGCGGATTTATTTTGATGGAGTGTCTCTTTTTCTTCCTATTGTTGTAATGAAGCATTGGGCTTGTCTGTTTTTGTTATTTATTCAGCAGCCCAGAGGGACAGCACGTTTCCTGCAGGGAGAAGAAGAAGAGAGAGAGAGAGGAAAAAACAGCCGGTCACAACTTTTTCATCACGATTAATTGAACGTGCTCAATTTACCTGCGTATGAGAGTTGTTTGCATTCTTTAGTAGTTTGTGTTTGCGCGTTAGAGCTAAGCAAACTGTCACTTCTGATTTGATAAATCTGCCGGATCAGTTTCTGTTTTGGCGCGTCGACATATATCTGAACATGTGTAGGTGTGCGCGTGTGTTGGTTGTGACACGCACGCTCGCGCGCGCACACGCACACACACAGAACAGAGGATTCAGCTGAGATCAGCAGCTCACCCCGGGCTGTCAAATATTCTGTCAGCACAGCCCAAGAATCACAATTGGACTCTTTGGGAGGCATTAATTCAAAGCACCGTAACAATGCTCTCTGAAACCAAATCAACTGCCTGTAGTCAGCATATCAACTCCCAACTAACTCTCTCTCTGTATCTCTCTATCTCCATCTCTCTCTCTTCTGGCTTGCGTTGCACTAACTTTCCCAGCTCTGTCTTTACAGCGACGCCTGTTTTATCCCCCAACCCTGCCCCAGTCGTTCTACGATGTGTGATTGAACTTCTAAATATGTTTCGGAAACCGAGTTTCCTACCGCAGATATTGTACTGTAACTACCTCTTGAGCTCAGACTATGTGAAAATTATGTTTCTAGATAAGAATGAGCAAAAAAAACCCCAAAACACTAATTAATTAATAACTCTGTGTTTAAAGCTTTCTATCATTTCGAGCAGTGCTCTGCACTGTAATTGCTGAGGTCATGGTTTGCAATAAACACATGTCGTTGTTGCTTTAGCCAGGTCAGTTACCACTCAACAAGGGCTTGCTATGTTTACATACATGAGAACAAAGCTTGATGCAAATAAAAGACTGCAAGGTCTGACTACAGTAGTATTAACTACGAATGCTTTTAGTGTTTGAAGGGTGAAATGACAGTTAGAGTAAGTAGAATTTAAAGTGTTTTTTGCATAAAATCCCCAAATATCCCTTTTAAAATCATATTATGCAAGTCACCCTACATTTGAGAAGCTGGAACTTTGAGATTTTCTTTAAAAAAACAAAACAGGTTTAATAGAATAGAATTCAACTTTATTGTCATTGCACATGCACAGGTACAGGGCAACAAAATGCAGTTTGCATCCATCCAGAAGTGCTTTAGCCGTGATATAGATATATTACAATATATATTAGCAATAATATAGATATGTAAGTATATTACAGAAATGGGTCTATTATGGTATGTTATAATGTACACGGTATGAAGTATGTTATGAATATTCTATAACTATAAGTATGTACAGGCTGTAGTGAGTACAAGCTATGTACAGGCTATGAACAGGATAGAAATATGAAATGAAAAAAACTATACAGAAATCTGAGATATACAGTTATACAGAAATGTGAACTATGCAAGTTATAAACAGTTGTAGGATTAAAAATTATCGTATGTACAGAATGATTATTTACACAGAACTATACAGTAGTGCAGTTAAGATAAGTGAGATATGAAGAATTGTTTAAAGAATTTTTGAGCCAGTGCCACAGAGTTCAGTATTTATAGCCATAACTAACATAATATAGTTGGAAAATGATTGTGGGTTACTGTATTTCTTACAGTCTAATTGTTTAATCATGTCAGCACTACCTTTCATGACTTATTACAGCTATTGTAACAACATGCAGTATGTTTATAGTGGCAGTGCTGACAGCTCAGTATTGTTAATGGAAACTTTTTACAGTATATCACATTTTTTCCCTTTGAGTTTAGTGACCTTTAAAGCCTGAGATTCGGGAGTATTTGCTCTCCTCAGCAATCCTAATTTATTAAAGAATCATTCTGCCCAGTGTCTGTTTGCACTAAAGTAATCGAGCCTTTGCATGTTTCATTTGTAGAAAAAAAGAGAAATGACAAAATCCCTGTTTTTGTATTAGCTAAAGCTTCTCCCAGCCATCTGTTTTCCGCCTGTAACACACTAGTTGTGTCCAGTGCACAGCAGAGGTGCTGCTTCTGCTTGTCATCTGTTGGTTGTAACTTGTATCGTTGTAACACTGTGTTTTTTTTTTTGTCCTCAGGAAACAGCCTTATAAAGATGAAGGGTTTTGGAAATAATCAAAAACAGAGGATAAAGGAAAATGAAAAGTTCCTTTTCTTCTCTCTGAATCAGAGAGGGCAAGGGCTCTGACTGCACTTTATTAATGCACTCCATCTCGCTCACTTCTGTGTCAGGCATAATACAAAGGGCAGGTGTGTGCGTGTGTGTGCGATACCGTGAGAGACAAAATGACGGTCGAGAGAGTGAGCTAATTTTTCTATCATTAAGACTTATTGCAGTAGTTATCCTTTGCAAAGGGTGTAGTGTTATAACGTTTCTTTTGGCATCTTTGTAATTGCCTTTGATGTAAATGAGAGATATATATAGTTTAATGATGGCTTGTCCTGATTACCTTCACTTTAATTTTGAACGTAAGCTTTTTAGTCTTTTTAGACGATCCTTAACAAAAAGAAAACCCCCCAAAAAAAACAATCCTTGATCTCTGACTGAAGACTAAATTCTAAAACTTTTCTTTCTGCTGTGTGAAGAGTTAACTATGGCTTTAATCCACTCTGTAATCCAGTCAGTGGACTGTATGCAGTATCTAAGCTTGGGTACAATTTTAGATGCCTCTGTCGTATCTCCTATCTCACTTGAAAACATGCAGCCAAGCTCTACATTGTTGTTTCAGTAGATACAGAATCTACTTTCTGTCACGGCCCTCTATGCCTTGAGGTAGACACAAGAAGTCAGGAAAGCATGAGAAATGCGAACAGAAAAAAACAATACAAGAAAGAAACACAGTGTCATAAAAGTTTGAGAGAAGAGGGAAAAGCCAAATGCATAACCACAACTTTCGCAATTAGTTATAGTTCTCGCAACATTTTCAACTGCTCACCGGGCGAAACGGCGTGGCTGCAGTCACTCTGATCAAGGCCCAGGTTGGATTACAGTGAATTACCACGTTATTGAGAAACTGTGTGATTTCTGTCACCAGCAGCAGACGGCGTCTTGGCTTGAGCGTAGCTAGAAAACAGATACAAACATTACCTCCTCGTTGTCACTTTGCGCTAAACTTTTTCCGTGTTTAAAATCAGGAGCGTGCAGTTGCAAATTAACACGGCACGTGAATTTCGTAAAATGCTTGCAAACTGACTTGAAAATCAATGGAAGGAACATGGAGAGCTAAACGAATATACAGATTAATAGAGAGTTGAGAGATACACACACACGCACACACACTACAACCTGTAGATTATGATCTGTGTTGACTAGTGGAACAAAAACTATCGGAGAAACGTAAACACAAGATGAGGCAACAAGACAAGACAAAGGGTGGAGGCAAAGTGAGGGGTGTAGGAGATCGGAAAGTGCAAAGCTATACTATCTATACTTGGCTTTTACTGGAAAGTACAAAGCAAGTATAGATATAATATGAAGGAAAAACTGTGTTAATTTTACTTATAATAATTATTTGGTCGAATTGTTATAACGCCATTTCTTCCCAGCGCAGCCTTAATCATATAAACTGACATGTTTACAGTAGGAATGAACATGTAGTCGCTGGAAAAGCTGCGGTCAGCTATAAACAGCCACAGCTTAAATGCTGCCGTTGGCTGGATATTCCCAATGGTGTGATCAGTAGTTTGAGAGGCAGCGCTGGCCTGAGGCAGGTAGCCCCTGGCTTCATGTCCTGGTTATGGTCGAGCTGTTTAAGCCTTAGTCGACATTAAAACATAAATGTCTTTCTGAGCGCAACTCTTGGAAAGATATAACAGTACTTAAATACAGCTAAATGGAGTTCAATGTTTACTGAAATATCTAAACCAAATTTATATTACACGTTTATTCGATTTGAAACGGCTTTAAGCACAAGAAACATATAAATGCATTTTCTTTCAGCACATTATTATTATTATTATTATTTTTTGATATAGTTTTGTACACCCTTCTCTTTGAAATAAACAGCACTTACATGTCAGTGTTTTCAAGGTCTGCAGGCTGGAACTCACAGATGGTAGCAGAGAGACTGTGGATAAATTAACATCAAAAGATGTCAGTTAATCCTTTTCAAGTTCCCTGCAAAGAAAACTTAGTTACATAAAGTTGAGGAGTGGGAAGAAAAAAATCAAAGCAAGCTGTAATAATATTCTAGTAGGATTACAGAACATACAACCCATCCAAATATAGATGTACTTTCAGCTTTTCCTTAAAAACGTAACACAAACACTAGTAAGTGTTAGAATCACGGATCACGAACAAATGAGAAAAACCTGTAACATCTGTCCTCAAAATTATATCCCATACTGTGAAAAGTGTATGAAAGACAATGATTCATCACAATGCAATATGCAAACCGATGTTGCATCCTGCAGCTGGTTTTCTCTCAGACTCTTAAAAAAACCACTGAAAAAGTGATTCATACTCTGTTACTGAGTGTTCGACCACCACATCTATAAATCCGACTGATATTATGTTTATGCAACACAGCTGACAAGTTTTTAGTAGAGCATAAGAAATAGCCATTTTAAGGGTGTAAAGACTGATCGACTGTTTTGAACGAGTGTAATGTTTTCTATTATTGATCTTCTGATGTCAGTGTGCACCCATTGTTGAGTGCTTACTATACAAAGTGCTGTGTACGAGATATATCAGTAGAGAATGTGTGTACAGGCATGACAGTGTGTGTGTGTGTGCGCACATACATTGCAAGTATTTTAAACCATAGATGAGTGATAGTGTTTCCTCATAAGCCTGTCTCGGCCTTGCATTCCTCTCATTGGTAGAGTCTGGTGTGTGCCGGCTTTCAACTAATCTGGGAAGAATGTCGGTTTCAGATGCACATGTGTTCCATTAAGTCCAGATCTGCGTAAATAATATAACATGCAACAGCTAGCATTACAGGTAACCATACCCCCACAGCTGCTCCTTCGGCTTTACAGTCCCCCAGTGGTGCAGCCTATAAAAAGGGAAGGCCAGTGTTGATTTCTAATGAGAAAATCTATTGCAGTGCTCACTGTGTTTTAAACGAGCTAATATGGCTTTGCAAAAAAAAACCAGAGAGATTATTTGGCAGTTCAAAAATATGACTCGAGAAATTAAATTGTATTGGATAATAATTGGATACCTCTATATTAGATAAGAAAACATGGAAATGTGCATCGATGGTGCATTAATATATGTTAGAAATCAAATCAAAATGAAGACATGAATGTTTGTTGCATGGCTGGAGTCTTGCAACCATGCATGCTTCCCAAGTTATTAATAATTCTATATGCAGACCACTGCCATTAGACCTTTGTGTTTATTGTCAGCCTGCTCTGCTTGTAGTGATTGGCTTGGCCCTGCCAAGTGGCAGGCCAGTGTTTGCTTGTGCTGTCTGCCTGGGGAAACCCCTTTTGTCCCCAAACAGACACTGTATATAATACAAAGTTCAGAGGATGCCAGCGTCTTCCTGGTGTGGTGCAGCGTCTTCCTGTGGCAGATAAACAAAGTTAGTTAGAAGTTCCGAGTCATTTATTTAGTTATGTATTCGTTTGTGTTCCTTTTACTTTTTTCGGCAAAGATTACAATAGCACGAACAAACAAGTGAATCTTGCCTGCTCTATTTTGGTCAGCAGTAGAGAGTGGGTGGGCAGGATTTAAAAAAAATATATATAGAGAGAGAGAATAAGAGGTTAGATTCAACCCGAGGTCAAGTAGACATGGTACGGCATCTGGTTTGGCAAAAAATATCACAGAAACCCAAACCTGACCAAAAAAGTCAAAGAGAGAGGCGAGAGCCTCTGAAGTGAGTAGAAAACAAAAGAAAGGTGTCAGAGAACAAGTGTAAAGAACAATGCTTCTTGCACTTGCAGACTGTTGTGAGCCAGCAAGGAAATGTGAGGAGTTTGGCTTTTGCTGTTCTGGGTGCCAGCACTCCTAATGAGTCTGTCAGGGCCAGTTAGCACAGCCAGGCCTGCTTGTGTCCCCTCCGGGCCGTAGACAGCTGTTATTAGCCCCGTAATGGCATGCCACAGGGCCAGATTAGCCTGGCACAGTGGAGAAATATCAAACATTCACTTACTGTGGCTCCTTCGCTGGTTAAAGAAGCTGTTTGGCAAGGAATTCATTTAGCTGTGATGCTGGCAAGCTACCTAACAAGCCCCAAAAGAAAAAAAGGTCTTCAGTGAGAGATGGAGTTAGTGTACAGTAGCTCCTCTGGAAGAAAATGTTTTAGTTCAAGCAGATCAGGTCAGATTCCTGATCCCCATTAAGAAACACGAGTCACATCTCACATGGAATCATGCTTTTGCTTTATGATTAAGTAGACATGGCTCGCTGTTTTCTTTTTGCCCGGCGATGATTGTCAAAACAGCACATTCTTATCTTTACTAATGCTGTATCATCATTATGCAAAGCTCATCGACAAGATGGCCACTGCTGTCTATTCATCTGTTTTTACCTTTCATAATGAGCACAGGAAATCAAAACCTTACACAGCAAGTGCTCTCACTCTGCCTTGGGGAATAGCATGCACTATGCACTGTCTGTGATCAGCCCACAACATCTGATCAGCATACTGGTAACAGTTACTGATCTATAAAGTACGCATCTTACATAGTACACTGTAAATCATACTCTTGTTTCGAGTCTGCATATGAATATGCAACCTTTTGCATATCTGGCTTTGCAGCTTGCATCCCGTGGCAATCACTCTGCATGTAGATCCATAAACACAATATACTAAAGGGTGTTTATGGTGTTTTCCTATAAGAGCCGGGGCCGAGTCACTATTTTACACCTATATGTGTTTTCCTGTCTATAAGCTCTTACACATGTTTTCCTTGAAGTAAAAGGCCAGCTGTGGTTAGTTCGTGCCATTTAAAAAAAATATTGTTAAGTACTGCATGTCTCACTGCAAAACACTCTCAGGCTAATGCCCTTGAATGTATTTATGTCTTTCTGGGTGTTCTACATATGCACCCTGTCTGTGTGTTAAAGGAAGAAGAGAAGCGATCCGAGGGAAAGATAATGTGATATTTATTAATTACTGCATTGTGTGTTTTCTTTCAACAATTTGCATCATATCCTCATTAGCAGACCATATGGATTGAGTGTGGCAAAGTCATTATGTGCTATACAAAGCAAGCAGCTGCTGTAGTTATTTCCAAATATAAAACTATGTCTTGTCCTCTTATTTATGAGGGGGCAGTTTTCTACATCACTGATGGCAGCTTTTAGTTTCACAACAGGCAGAATACAAAGCTAAAAGCGGGTCGAGGGAGAAAAAATAGACGTAGCCCACTTTATCAATGAACACGCACAAAGCACGCGTTCTCACTATTCTAAAAATCAGATGACTGAAACAACACAAAACCTATTGAACACATGTTACCGAAGAGTGATGCTAATGTGCAAACAACAGGATATCGAGAGAATAACAGATACGCAGTGCTGTGTGTACTAGCTGAGAGTGAAGTGAGGAGATTGATAAAGACAAAGAGATTAAGAGCATTAGATTTGAAGTAAATCCTGTGAGGTACCCATGCTGTGGCTGTGGGCCACAGTGTGAACCCCACTGAGCTACACTCTCTCTTTCCCTGGCAGAGATCACTTTGTGCGAATCATTAGCTTCCCAAGTACTGAGGGCTTTTCCGCAACTCTCGTAGGTGCATCTGAAATCCACACGGGGCAGTACGGGGAGGAGCTGGCTGGCTTAAGACCCAGTACCTACACTCTGATTATCAGTTGTGTAATGTACAAAAAGATGGAGCCAGTAGTAAACCAGTGCATAGGAACACTGGCTACCAAACACAACAGCTTAGCACCATTAGTGCCGCTCCATGAGCCAATTTTATCCAGTTATTATGTGTAGTACATCACCATGAAGTGATGTGATTAACTTGGCAGCCAATGTGCAGGTTTGTGACTTGGTAGAAATTTATGGAACTAACACTGGTAAACAAAAGGAGAACCATCAAAAAAACATGTTTATTGACTGAATGATCTCTGTACTTTGGCTGAGACAGTAAAAGTAGAGAAACTTTGAAACTAAATTACTTTAAAATTAATTTTATTAAAATGTGTATATTTTCATTACCGTTTTAAAAAAAAAAAACGTACTGAATGTCTTTCTGTTTCTCTCCCCCCCTCCAGAGCAGATACGGTGCTCCAGATCGAGGTGTAAGGCTCTACAGTTCCCTGCCCATGCGCCCAAACCCTGACGGCAAGAGACTGCCCTCTACTGGGGTAAGACTCATCTCTCCCAGCCTCCCCTCCACCCACACACCCAATGGTCTCACCCACACCTATATGTCACTTTTAAACCATAGAGCAAGCCTCTGAACTTCCCTTAGTTGCACAACAAGAGTACCTAGACATCAGATGAGAAAGACGTATCGAGTTTTTGCCGAGTCTTACAAGTGAAAACAATTGAAATATGCAGTCAGCAATGTCTGGACTGAAATCGCTTCCAGGAAACAACTTAACCAAACAATTAACAATTCCTCAAACTTTATTCCTAACCTAAACCTCTTCCCCATTCTTTGACTATGCGTTGCACCCTCCACCCCTGACTAATACCAAGCCTATAATTTTTCCCACACTCACTCTAATAGTGATAGTAAGAGTCTCCTATCCCCACCCCATTATTGACCAAAAAATAACACCCATCCGGCATGGTGGTTGGTGTGGTATTTCTTTGGTAGCTTCTCAAAGTAGCGTAGGTTGTGCAAATGATCGGTCAACCAATCGACTCCTACTGCATTTGTTTTTGACACAGAACGAAAGCCAAGTTGTGCCTTTCTGGAAATAATACTTCTACCTGTTTCACGTGAAAAAGAATAATCTGATTATGTATGAAAATTAAACATTTTTCCCTTTTTCTATATCTTTTGCTGTGTTTGGACATCAAAGTCTCATTCTTTCTGTTATTTTATTATACAAATGTTCATGGGCATGGTTGGGAAAACAAAACAAAACAAAAAAAGATTACGTTTATTAAAGTTAAGTGATGGAACACCTCCAGTACTTTGACTTTGACAAAGTGCTGGAACAGTCAGTCTACTTTGTTTGTGAAACCATTCTTTCATTTTTTTAATAAAACATCTTTTTGCGGAAATCATAATTAGAATCTAGCTTGCCTTGCTTTAATGCATTTATGTAACAAAGGAGAGAAAATGAAAGAACAATAGAGCAAAAAGAGAGAATTTAATTTCATATGTCTCCCTTTTTCATGTTTCACTCCATGCAAGTGCTTTTTGAATTATCTCTTCACTGCTCCAGGGCTCAATGGGAGGAAAAGTAGGGGAGTGAGGGAGAGGAAGAGAAGAGACAGGCAGACAAAGCGAAAGCTGTGTAATATTGTTGGTGCGCACCTTTTTTAATTACAACAGAGATTGTATTGATGTCTCAGGCCACATGTCCTAAATCATTTATCAAGGGGGAGAGTGCTAACAAAGCATTTCTAAGAAACCCATCCTCTCCCAGGGCCCAGAATCATATGTTATCTAAAGTGAATATTGTTAATGCTTTTCAGTGGAGAGACCCACTTACAAATCATGGGAATGAGTTCCTTGTCAGGACAGCCGTGAGGTGGTAAAGATATATATCCACCTTCATCTAATCCGCTGTTGTGCAAATTAAATTGCACCTAAATCTCGATGCGGAAGCTGTTTGTAAAATAAAGACGCTCAAAGTTATGGATAAATGTTCAGCAGTGGAAAGAAGATTTGTATGTTGTCTAGTTGTTGTGTTCAGATTGCACGTGTGCAAATTAGAATAGAACAAAAAGAACAACGCAAAAACCACAACACACATATACACGCAGACATTATAAAAAGAGAAAATATGTGCTATTTTTCTCCCCAACTCTCTCTTTCTTACTCACCTTTGGTTTTGTATGTCATTTCCTTTTGTCTGTTATTACCTGGGTACAGCGTCAGTACAGTAGCATACTGTAGCTACAGGCTGCATGGAGAGGAGGAGAATATAAACCACTTAACATGCAGGAGGAAACCAGACGTTTTTCCATTGCACTTATCAGGTGCTGCGGTGAGAGCAAGTGTAAAGGTGTAGTAGGTCCCTGCCCCCCCCCCCCCTCACCCCCCCCCCCCTCACCCCAGCTCCTTCCTCCCCTCTTACTTCCCTTGCACACCCCTTTTATTTTCCCCTGATCTTTATCTCTGTCCCCCACCACACCACCACTCACCACCCTCAGTTCAGTTAAAAGTGGGCTTGGCACTTCCTTCCCCCCCCCCCCCCCCCCCCCCCCCCCCCCCCCACCCAAAAAGAGAAAGAAATATGCATACACACACACACACACACACACACACACACACACATTCCTTACCACCACCACTTCTTTTCTCTCTGTCAAACTAACCTCCAACTCCTGCTCTTCACCTCTATGTTTCCTGTCAAGGTGCACTGCCCACCCCCCCCCCTCCCCTCCCTCCAACCACCAACTCTGCCCCCGCAACCTTTTCTTTTTCTTTTTTAATTCTTTCAACATCTATTACAGCTCTAAGTGCGTATGGTTCATTTTTATAAAAGTGTTCAGTGTAGAGGGCGGGATCTGCGTTGCTCTGCGGTAATCTTTTCATACCCAGATGTAGATGTGAAATATAGACGGGAGCTTTTGTTGTATTAGTTGACTTAAATGGAATCTCACTAGTAAAACAAAATAAAACTGTATTGAAGTATTCTCAAATTTATACATAATCATCTAAAGATTTGATGAATATAGGCATCTAACCTAAACTCACTCGAGTCAACTAAGTTTGGGGATCTACGCCAGAGATTGATCCTGTTTTCTCCGTGGTGGCTGCTGAGCACCCATACTATAGCGAACAATGATTAACAAAAGCTATTGAGTGTCAAGTTGTGACATTGATCTGGCTGAAAACACTTTATCGAGTTCTATGCCACCCTTCATTTCTTTATAATTTGCTATGAAACCCTGAAATAGGTGTAGAAATGTACCAGCATACATGGAAATACAGTAGACATACATACAGCAAGCACAGCACGTGAGGGGAAAACAGAGCTTGAAGTATATTTGGTATGACCACTTCTGCTCTTCAACACAATCTGAACTCTCTTAGGCAAGCTTTCTTTTAATTTTTAAAGGAATAGTTCTCTGGTCTTCTTGAAGGACATTCGAAACTCTTCTTTGGATGTTGGCTGTCATTTATTCCATTCTCTGACATACTGCTTCAGTTAACTTGAGGTCTGGCATTTGGGAAGGCCAACCTATAACTGATACTGTTTCATTGTGTGCTTTTGTATCCAGGTATGCCTTTACTGCACTGGCAGTGCGTTTGGGATTGTTGTCATACTTATACAAAACTCGTTGCCAATCAGATACTTTCCACATGGTGCTGCATGATGGATCAAAATCTGATGTTACGGTTCTACGTTCATAATTCCATCAGTGTTTGACTGATGGATGTCAAACACTGATGTATCTATCTGTCTATCTATCTATCTATCTATCTATCTATCTATCTATATATATATATATATATATATATATATATATATATATATATATATATATATATATATATATATATATTAGGGGTGCAACGATGCTCGTATCGATATTGAACCGTTTGGTACGCATATGTATGAACAATACAAAATATTTAATTTATTTTATCAACTTTCCTTCTGACGATGCTGTCTGTGTTGAGCGCTCAGTGGATCTGCGCTCGACAGTGCAGCCTAGGCGGAGTAGTCGAACGCAGATTCACTGAGCGCAGGGCAAGCTAGCGAGACAGAAGTTAAGCTCTCGTTGCAACATGGCAAATTGAACCTCCCCCACCCTCATTCAGATCTGGCGTTTGGAACTATTTTGGTCTTCATGTGACATATGACCCTGAAGGTAAGCGCCTCATGGACAAAAGTAAAACAGTATGTCAGATGTGCCAGCAATGCTCAATTACATTGGTGGGAACTAGTGTGTTAGCGCAGTTAGCTCGTTAACGTGTTGGCCGTCCAGCCCCACGCACTGGGCAATCCGTGGTAGCTCGTTAACGGAGATTTGCCGTGTTGTGGCGTTAACGTCATTTCAACGAGATTAACGCTGACAGCACTAGTGGGAACACAACGAATATGACTGCACATTTACTCCGACATTATCCTAGTGCAAAGACAAGTGGAAGCAGACAAAAACAACAAGCACACATGCTACAAACTTTACCCGAGTCATTTAGACAGCCGTTAGCACATGATTCTCCTTATGGGGACCTGATATGTTTAATATGCTGCTGAGAATATAGCCCAGAAGAAGCGTATAGTATAGCTTTTATTTTGGAAAGAGCCATTTCTCTGTAATAAACTCTCTTTTCCAAAGATGGGTGATTCAGATAGATTTTTTTTTATTACTTTGTTGTTTCAGCAACATTAAATTTAAAAACTGTACTTTTGAGTTAAAATATATATTTATAATTTTAATAAATGACAAATTAAAAAGGCATGAACATTTTTTTGTATCGCACACACACACACACACACACACACATCCAGTTTAGTGAGTGTCTTCGGCCAAGGTAGGCAGCATTGACTGAGCATCAACACAGGAGAAACCAGAACTCCCAGAGAAAACCTACCCAAGCACACAGAGGACATTTAAACTCTATACAAGTTTGAAGCCTGGATCCAGTTGCTGCTGGTGAAGCAAAGATAATCAATGAGCCACTGTGGTGCCAAACAATCTAAAGCACTGAGTAATGTTACAGATTCAGAGAGGAATGTGGTCCTTTTGATGTTGTTCTGAAGCCATGATTATGGAAGCTGATGTATGGATGTGACAGAGAAAGAGTGAGGGTATTTACAGTCTTACAGTATGCTGTAGGACTCAGTTGCTTATAGTATTGTCACTTACTGTTGCATAGCTTAGCTAACAATGCAGTGACGTGGATGCCGATGTTACATTCTTAGTTTTAGGGAAATGTGTTAAGATCGTAGGTGCTGATGTTATCCTACTGTCCATCTTGCAAGTTGTACTTGATGTGTAGTGAAAATGCTGTTTTCTAGATTTTTGATGTTCACGTGTAAATGAAAATACAAGTTTGAATATCTATATTTTTTCACTGAAATGTTGCATATCAGTGAGGTTAAAAAAATCCAATATACGCATTTTCTTCATCAAAAGACATTCGTGAGTCTAATTCTTTTGAGTATTTAAAACCTGCATTGTTTACACCCATGCATACTAGCTTTCAGGCTTGTATTGCGCTGCGTTTGTTGGCACATTGCTGTGAATCTTGGCGCATTACCACCACGTATAGATTACTGGGATTGTGTGAAACCATTGGCGGGAATGTGTATTGCATCAGCCGTATGCTTGTGGATGGGCTTGCGTGTGTTTATGTGCACACATAAGAACTGATAAAAGGAGAACCCACTCACACAAATGTTCCTGCTATAGTGCCAATAGCAGTAACTTAAATTTGTGCAAATCAACATATTCAACGTTGTTTGAAAATGTTATAGATTTAAATACATGCCCTATATTTCTTGTACAACAGTTTGAATGGAACAAACTTTTGTGGGCCTGACCCATTGGCACATCACTCAAGCTTAAGAGGTAACCTTACGTATGCCGAATGCATGATTGATCTAATTTAGCTCCAGTTCAAGTTTTATTTTCTATAATGGAACTAGAGTAATTGCATTTACTGAGAATGATACAATGAAATAATTAAAAATGGAGTGTTTAAAGTCGTGCACAACGACTCTCAAATATGCTTGAGTGGAGGGTTGTTTAGCTCAGGTTGAATTAGCATCAGTGTATCCTTTGCAGGGAGTCACACTGTTTGAGCTATCGTGTAGATGTTGTTATTGTTGTTGTTGTTTTAGCTCCTCTGCCTTGACAGTGATACATAGGGTGAAGGTTCAGAATCTGCTGCAGCGCAAAGATGACAGGATCGTTTCAGGACTCAGGACTTTGTTTTTTCACCACATCCCCCTTTCTCTCTCACTCCCTCTCTCCTGCTCTCTTCCTTGCTTTGTGTCTCTCTGTGTCTTTTTCCAAGCTGATTTGGAGCCTTGCATAGTCAATTATGTAGAGAGTGAGAGAAGGAGTGGGGGCTCCAGCTTCCATATTTTGGTGCGTTATTAATATTGCATGAGCACTATTCTGTAGCGAATATCTAAGAGACTGCCTATTAAGGCAGCAGCAGGAGAAGAATGTGACAGACGTACGCACACACACATATATATATGCACACACTGTACATACACAGACCGAAAGCCAGAGAGCAAGGGTGAATCAGTCAGGATCAGGCACAGGTTGTTATAATTAGTATTTTCCTGATTTATTACGCCGGGATAATAAGAGTGACTCATTTTCCTGTTTAATAAGTCATGTTTGTTTATCTTGACATGGCTCGCATCACACTGTACAGTCAGTGTGTTTGATGTTAGCGAGAACTGAGTAATGTTTCACTGTAATTGGGCTTTGAATGGAATATTTTAACTAACCAACTGAATAAACAAACAAAACAGATGCAAAATAAGTGGCTGTTGTAAAAACGTTTCCAAGATAATTGTTATATTGCCTATTGCAAAGCAGAAGTGGTCTGATGACAGGCTATTTATTTCCCGCTGCTGGGCGGGTATCAATGATGCACAGAGTAAGTGTCAACACTGACAGGCTGAGAAGATCCCTGGTGATGACTGAGAGGCTCAGCGTGGATACTTATTGCTTTTTGGGTGCTAAATGGCAGTGACACTGTGTGGTCTGTGAGAGACTTCTCATTTCATGCCACCAGAGACTGAAAAGTTAATATGAGCACATTTAAATAGTAACACAAATACAACGTTTAGGAATTAGACCAGATTTTTCTCCTAAAACTTACACATTGGGTGATTAGTTCTAGTATTGACTTCTCAGGATCCATGATGTCACCTTCACTTGTCCAAAGCTAATAAAGATAGGTAAAAGATAAGCCGGAAATCTTTGGAAATTTGAGAAAACGTGTAAAGTGTAATGCAACAGAACATAATGTATAGTCATGCAAAATATTTGATTTCCCCCCTCACAGACATATTTCTTCCAAAAAAGTAAGATTGTGTTATTAAATGTATGGCAGTCTGCAGAGACAGCAGTTCAATTAGTTCACTCATCATTAAAATATATTTTTTGTGTGTCAGAAATATTTTGCAAGGCTTAATATTGCTTTAAATTTATTATTGCATGTTAATTGTTTTATCTGAGCATCTTACCAAATCAGGTAGGCTACCATCAATATCAATATCAGAAATAATAATTATCAAACTCATGGGACATGCAGACGTGCCACTCCTTCATAGCTTTTTCCTCTTGCAGTAGCAATGCAAGGTGCCCAGAAAGCCCGGCCCGGAGTCAACAAAGCCAGTTAGTCTAGTCTACAAACATCACGCTGGGCTTAATGTCGAACAAGTGCTCGGTGACCTTAGAGCACCAGCTGGAGTTTAAAGAAGTCTTTAAAAGGCCGATTCTCCACAGTAATATCATCGCCCATGCCTCAAAGAGTCAGGATTAAGGCCCACTTTCCCCCACGAAAATGTAACAAATGTGTGAAAACATCACAGCCGAAGCCAATGTGGGGAGAACGATGTAGAGAGTGGCGGCGGAGCTGGTGGTAGGGGGCTTACGAACGATACAAGAGGCAGAAAAGAAGGGAGAAAGTAAGGGAAACTCGACATCTTAACACTCGCCAATCCGCCTCCATGCCAGAGATATCAATGTAGTTGGCTTTCTCTGAAATTCAAATGGCAAGAGGAAAAAAAAGTAGATGAAAAAGGGGGAAAAAAAGAAACCTCTGGCTTTGGAAAGGGGAGGGGAGGGGTGCTGAGAAAAAGACCTGTCATCTATGTATTAGTGCTCTGTAAATATTACATGAGCTCCACATTCACTCAGTTGTTTGGCATTACTTCCACTGGATGGGTATATTATTTTAGAAACCATGCCTTGTTTATGGAGAGGCATGACCTACTTCCAGACACTCCTCTCTTTCTCTCTCTTTGGTATTTTTTCTTCCCCTTCCTTCTTTCTCTCATTCCTTTTACCTCTCTCTCTCTGTTTCTCGCTCTCTCTTATTCACTTTCAATCTGCGAAATCTCAACTGGTTGTCCCTGCTGAACAATTACAAGGCAGAGAGACCCAAATGGAGATGTTTGTAGAAAACAACATGTGTATAATTAAGGTTTAATGAGCTCTTGTCAGGGTGGAATGTGCAATTAGATTGGTAATAGAAAATTCAGCCTAAATGCTAGTGGCAGAGGCTGGATGTGGAGTCAGCATGGCAGTGAATGAAAGAACAGTGAATTATTTTGAGCCCTATTGACAGAAGTAGATGGTACTGGATGCTGCATTTAGATTTAAATACATGGTGAGTTCCCAAATGCACAAAAAATGTTGTGTTTTTTTCTCCTGATGGTGCTATATTGTGTGTGTTCTGTTTTTTTTTTTAAATTACTGGGATTACCGGGTTGTTTTTTTGTTTTTTGTTTTTTAAAATTCTTTAACGCCTACACTATGCAGAATAACGCATAAAGCATGTGTAAAAGGGCAAGTAGGTTTCAATCAAAATATCTCTATTTCTTAACAAAAAGGTGGATTTAATATTTTGTCACAGTATACCAAGCAGTACATTTTAATTGATTAGTTGATCATTAATTTATGCCTTCATCTGTTTTGATGTTCCACATTTAATAAAATCAGAGTTTTTAAATGTAAGGTATTTACAACAGGTCAAACATTCACGTTCAACTATTTTTAAGTTGCCAAATCCTAATAGTGTAAATAGTAACACATATTTCATGTACAGGCTTTGTAGAAATCCAGGATTTACTTTGAAAAAAAAACCCAAAAGAAATTTTGTATTATCCATCTTCATGTGTCGTGATAAGGTTATTGAAAACATTACCTTTCAGCTGAATGTAACAATAGAGCACCGGCTACTACATTAAAATCACTGCCTAACATTTCTTTCTAGGTCTGTGCTTTTTCTGGATCCCTATTTTATGGGCAAACATTTCTCCATGTTTAAATAAGGCAGTAGTGAGTAAAAGCAGGTATCTTTTTGCTCTCTTCCTCTTTTCTGACAGCCTTTCTCTTGACTTAGTGGAATTGTGGCTTGTTGGTCTGGTGGAGAAGATCCATGCGCACACAAAAAAATTGTGTTTGGCTCTTTCTGAATTACTTGACTAGTCCCTGAAAGAGAGGGTCCTTTGTTGGCTTCCTCCGGGACTGCCCTTGAAAGGCTCCTATTGTGTGGCAAACACTATGATATAATGCAAGTGGATTTAATAGATTTAATGGAACAAGCAGATGTGGTTTTCAAGTCTTCATGTGATGAGTAGCTGTCTGTTTCAGGTGATCAGAACCACACCTGAAAGAACTGAAATAATATATGAACGATGTGGCATTCTAAAATCACGCAAAGCTCTGAGTCTGTGTTAAATACTCGTGTGGAGACAAAAATCAACACAATTGACTTGTGCATGATTTAAGTGCGATTTGATATCTCATTTGTTATATTTCACTTGCTCTTCCATATTGTTGTGTTGTAAGTCAAGGTTAGGCTTAGTGGGGGCTGCTGAATGTCAGCGACGTGTTAGCTTTGTTTTCATTGTGTTAACAGGAGCACAATGGTACGATTGTCTGGCCATCTGAAACCATACACCTACCCAGAGCTTTCGGGGGTCAGAGGTGGGGGAGATGTGTGTGTGCCTTTAGTCTAGTGAACCATGCATTTTGAAAAAGCCAGAAACTGAAGAGTAATCCATCCAGCAAACCATCAAAAACATTCTGCTTCACTGTCCTGCACACATACCAGATTTGCTCATCCTGAAAAATGTTCTCATCTTCCAGATACAAATTATGCCCCCCCCCCCCCCCCATGTTGCTTTCTAATCAGTTATGCGTTATTTTAAGATGTCATTTGAAAAGTGGCATGCTTCTTGAAGCCCCTCAACGTGATGGACAAGATCATAAAGCTGAGCAATAAACCTGAGATAAATGTTATATCTTAACGCTGATAGAGGCAATTAAGTCCATCATAAGAGAGAGAGGGAACACTCTCCTCAGGAGACTCATTCACTTGCATGGTTTAACATGATCCCCAGCTAAATGCCTTATTTTATTTCTCCTCTCAGCTCACAGCTTACAGTCGAGCACAAATTGAGCTGATTTTTTTTTTTTTCTCTTCTTCGCAGAATTTGGTCGTTCTGTCTGGTCTGCCCTTTTCTGTCTACCATCATGTCTCTCTCTCTGCCGCTCCCTTTGGCTCTCTCCTCCCCACTTCAATGTATTTGTCATGGTAATGTAAAAAATCTCAGCTGCTTCAATTCATTTCGTGCTCTTTCAGTCGAGAAAGAAGGGCAATTCTGTTTCTCCTCACTAGTTTCTGTGTTAAGGCTCTCAGGTAATGAAGACCACATTTCATCTGCATGCAGTTATATGACTGGGCGTGGCTGAGCAGGTCTGTTATGGGAAAATAAATATTATGAAAGGGCTAACTTCGTTATCTTTATCACACTGGGATCAATGTGTGTGTTATGGAACAGGAGACAGTCCACAAACACAAAGGCCAGGATGCAGAATGCATACATCCAGCTCTTAAAACATAATGCGCCCACGCTCATGTCGTATGTGTGTGTGCGAACATACGAACCAGAGAAGCTCATATATGTAGCAGCAGAGCTATCCACACGTGAACACATGCAGTCCAATACTGCTTTATATC